>NC_133559.1:12730973-13034003 GCF_048773025.1 Camelus bactrianus
CACCCATCCCTGGCTGCCACACAAAGTGATTTCTCTTACTCTGAACCCTCATAGCATCACTCTTTGTACCCTTTGAGGCACTGTGGCTGTTTTATTTTTATACTATTTGAATACCAGTCTTAACTCCTTGACAGATCAAAGTGAGTGCCTGGATAATGGAAATCATTTCATCTATTTCTTTCTACTGTTCAGAGCTCTTCACAGGGCACACAGTCAGCAACCAATAAATATTTGTTGAATAAAGGATGTACCTTACAACAATGGCACACAGTAGGCACTCAGCAAGTGCATACTGAATGCAGTAACATCCATCTCCCACAGCTGGGAAACGTGACAGACTGTTTACCTTGCCCTTGATGTCTAGACAGAAACCAGCTCCACATAACCCGTTGAGTTCTAAGATCTGTCAAAACTTCCATGGAAATAACCATAAAAACTGCCTTGAGGTAGCATATGGGATGGTCTCCGTGTGGTTCCAAGTATTCTTATATGTTCAAATGTGCCATTTTTCCTCATCTGTTTAGTATCCCAACTGGTCTCCAGAAGAACATGAGGTGTCACAAGTAGAGTGGGTGCATGATGGTTTAGATCATCTCAACTGGAACATCTGGTTAATCAGAACTTTTCTGCTCATCAGACAATCATCGTTGATAGCTGAATCAGTGACCCTATAGTTCCACAAGTAACCCAATACCTTATTTAAAGATGCAATATCTTCAGAAACATGCTTTTAAAAACCATTTAAAAATACACAATTCAGTGACATTAAACATATTCTCACTGTTGTACAACATCACCACTATCCATCTCCAGAACATTTTCATCAGTCCAAACAGAAACTCAATACCTACTGAACTATAACTTCCTATTTCCCCTGCCCTCAGCCCCGGTAGCCTCTATTGTATTTTCTATCTCCATGAATTTGCCTGTTCTAGGCATCCCAGATAATGAAATCACATACTATTTGTCCTTTTGTGACTGGTTTAGCTCGCATGATGTACTCAGGTTTCATTCATGCTGTGGCATGCATTAGAATTTCATTCCTTTTAAGGCTGATAATATTCCATTGTATACACACTGAATATATTGTATATTCACCTGTCGATAGACATTTGAGTTGTTTTCACCTTTTGGCTATTATGAATAATGCTGCTATGAACACAGGTGTATAAATGTCTGTTCAGAAATATGCTTTTATCATAGATTCGTTCTCCTTGGTAAACCTTATACACATGGTAACGTCCCACTAACCAGAAAACTGGAATAATCAGAATACTCTGTTCCACCATTAGGCTTGGGAAGGACTTCTTGGAATATGTGGTAGATGCACAGCAGGCGGTGATAGGGAACGATGCCTCGGTCTCACGTATGGACACCTGCCACAGGGAGGCAGGTGACGGGGTCACAGTAGCACATTAGTAATGTGCCTGGCATATTAGTCTGGACAATCAGAATTGCACTGAAATTCCACCCCACCTGCAACCCTCACCCCAACCCTGTCACTGTTCTAGCTGTTAGATTGGGCTGCTTTTCCAGAAAGGTATGAACTTGAGGAACATTTGCTCTGAATTAAGCTTGGCTGCAGTCAAAGTGTTATCATGTATATGAAGCTCAAATTACAGAGGCTGCCTTTGGCCAGTGAATGGCACAGCACGGCTGCTCAGAGAGGTGGAAAATTCTGAGGCCCCTCCAACACTGTTTCAGGAAAAATGCTCTGAGTGGTGTGGAGAGGGGCCAGCTGGTGATGTCAAGGGATTTATAAAAGAGATTACAAGACCTTTTAAGGGAATGAGGCAGTTGCTAATGATGGAAAACTGCTAAAGCTGGATCTGGATAAGGCCTGAACATTTAATTTGCTAGTTATCTGAAATGCTTGTAATTTTTAAAAAACATATTGAGCCACTCCCTTTGTGTGTAGTTCAAAAGACAGCAGTAGAGTGTGGAGAGAAGAACCTGTTACGCTAATCAAAGTCTGGGGTACCTGAAACTGAGCCTGCACACATAAAGCCCCAAGTGGGCCATTCAGGACCTGGGAGGAAAATTAAATGCCCAGATGCACCTGTGTGCACTGCACATCTGTATTTTTCTTTCTGTCTTTCTTCCTTATTTATTTACTTATTTTTTTTACGCACACTAGTGGGGGTCTGGAGGAAGCTTTACTTTTTAAGCAGCTACAAAGCTGCTTAAAAGCTTTACCCCTCGAAAAGATCTGAATGTAAAATATTTACTTATATTGCATTTCCAAGTGTTTCCATAGTCTTTTCACAGCCCTTGTATCATCTTAAGAATGGGGCTTTTATAAAGAGGGACCCAGATCATTCACAATGACAGGATAGATTTAGTTGAGCAGAAAAGCTCCAACTTTAACAGCTGGGCTTACTTGGTGTTTTAAATAGATAACTAATGAAAGTCATCCCAGATTTAGGAACAGAGATCTAAGTTTGGAGGGGTAAAAGTGAAGGTCCTAAAATCAGTTTTCAGTGGAGCAGCTGAAGAAAATTCTCTTTGCCATCGTGGAGCACTAAAACAAACCAATGAACAAACAAATAAACAAACCAAACAAAACTAATAGCCCATATAAATAATCCTCAAACTGTCAGCCAATGAGAAGGCCCAAAGCTAAAGTGGAACAGAAGCAAGAATCAGAAACTAGCATCCCTGAGTGGGCAACGTGGAGACACTTTGGGACCCATGATCCTGAGGCGTAATAGGTTGCAGCTTTATCCACTTTCATCATCCTTTTGTGTGGGTATGGGAGACCAGTGCAAGGACAACCCTCCAGACAGTCTTGTAATATGGAAAATCCAATCATCTGCTTTAGTGCCATTTTTCAATTGTAGCTTAAATAAAAGGGTCAGGAAACATATGTTGTTTTCTTTTCTTTTCTGGGGGTGGGGAGGAGGGTAATCTTTCTGAATTAGCACCCTGGGTCATATCACAGTTCAAACATTTCCCATGGAGTGCAGTCATCTCAGCCCCATGTTGAAGGCCTCCCTTCTCGGCCTCCAGATCTATTAGTCTTATCACCTCTGTGCTCCAGTAGGAACTCTCCATCCTATAAGCTTATCTCCTCACTGTCCCCAGAAGACACTTTGCAGATTAAAGTCTCTACAGACCCTGTTTCCATGTTTTCTGCTCTCTTCCTGCTCTGTTCTTTATATTAAACCGTTTCCTTTTTTCAGGCCAGACTCAAGCCTCACCTCCTTCTTAAAGTCTTTCCTGATCATGCTGGGCCCAGTGATTTTTCTCCTTCTTTTCCCTCCTGTGACACTTAGAAATGATGCCTCTCATTTTATACTTTGATCATACTTAGATTACCTTCTGCACTGAAAAGTCCCTGTCGCATTAAGGGTGTATCTATTTCTCTCATAATCCCTGCTACCTGTGGGAAACTATTATAGCAGGCATATTTGTTAAATATGATTTTATTGCTTTTGGCCAAAAGCTGCTGAATCAATAAATAGTTTTCACCTAAAATATTAAGCAGGGCCAAGAAACACAGCTTATTAACTTTAACCTGGAAGAGAATCTTTTGAATTAGAAGCAAGGAATGGCTATACCATCCAAGAGAGATTCTTAGAAGAATTTACATGAAAAAGGGAAACCCAGCCTTCTTACTACAACTAAAAATTCTTCAGACCTTGCTCCTTTCTCTAGATCTCTGAATTCCTCACAAGTGCTTCAGGTGAAAGAGGGTTGTTAGGTAGCCTGCAGGCCCTCTGAAAACAGCAATAACCTTCGATACTATTTGTTTCGTGCCTTTCTGGTCCAGGGATGGGTGGGGAAAGTGCTAAAGAAGGCAGGAGCTCCAGCCACCTTCTTCCCACTCAACCTGCCTTCCCTCTTCCTCTCATTTTGCCTGCACTGGAGAGCTGTTGAGGAAAGCTTGGAACCCAAAAGACATTCCTGTCTGGAAGTCAATTAGAAAGAGTAGTGAATTTATAAAAATACAACATGTATAATGTTGTAGAAAGAAAGACTTAATTTTAAAACAGAATTAAATGACTCAGGAAATGCAGCTTGCCCTTGTAGAGGGGTTTAAGTGGGGGGAGTCAGTTTCAATTAAGGGGAAAAAATATGTAGGCCAGCATCAGAATATGGGATACCTTCTAGAATATTTTTTATGGGGCAAACATTCCAAATTATTGCTTACATAATAAAAGATCATAATAAACCACATTTGAATTAGAGACCATTGGTGATAGAGGATGCTTTTTTGAGGGGGTTGCAATCACTTAACATCTTTACTGTCACCTTTTAAAATGGGCTAATGAAATCTATATGCCTAGGGAGACAGTGTCAGGTAAAAATGGTGCCACAAAAAATAATATGAGCTTTTTGGAACTAAGTGTTAGCTAATGGAAAGAAATCATTACATGTTGTTAATATTTAACGTTATTATTTATACAAAGATTTTGTGAGTTCTGTGTGTGTATCTGAGCAGTTTTGAGAAAACTGATATATTCTTCAATCTTTGTTGGTTATACTCATGAAAGGATTCCTAGGGCTTATTGCTCTATGACCTACACAAGCTAATTCTCTCTCTCAGCCTCAGCGTCCTCATCTGTAAAATGGGGATACTCATTTCAAATGGTCAAATGAAACAATGCACAGGAAGTGCTTAGCATGGCAAAGCAGGTATTTTATGATCAAAAGCAAATTAATTTTCTCAGTTCCAAATATGTGCTAAAAATAAAGTTTGCTGTCAATTTATTTTTAACCCATATTCATGTGATAAAAAGATTACTGAGTTAGGAGTTCTAGTCTATAGTGATGACTAGGCAAATTATTTAACCTCTCTGGGTTTCTATTTCTTTGTCTTTATTTAAGGGGCTGAATTAGAGGATCTCTGGGTAATTTCCAGTTTTAAAGTTCTGTGTTAGGAATTTTTTTCCATTTCATTTTAAAACAAAGTTTTAATAAAATTTAACATAGGAAGTATTGTATGCTTTAACAATTTATTTTAATTAAATGCACTTCAGATTAAAAGTGTATTATGCAATGTTTAAAGTACAGAAGGATATGGAAATTGATACATGTACCTGTCATTCACCTTAAGAAATGAAACTTAAAAAAATACATTTGGAAATGCTGTGGGTGAAATTCAACTATATTTAAAGGTGCAAAAACAAGATTGAAATCACTACTGAAAAAAAAAGGAAATTACTTTGGACGCCATTGTTTCTGGAAGAAGGGTGTTTTTATGCCTGTGTGGCTCTAACATTAAATTAGGTGGAGGCCAATGCAGAGGACAGACCTCTCCTTTTTGGAACATTTCATTCAACTGAAATGGAATAAATATAGCTTAGCAACAAAATACACCTAAATAAAACATGGCCCCTGAATTTGATACACATGTCATTTGCAATAAGAAGCCTTTCATGGCAATCCAGGCCAATGGAAACACTTCTTGACAAAGAATTGGATTCAAATTCTGGCTTCTTTCCTTTCTGCGTATGTGACCTTGGGCAAGTTATATAACCCTCTATGCCTCAGTTTCTTCATAAAATGAGGCTAAACTTAGGGTTGTTGTGAATATTACATGAGATAATACAGGTAAGGCTCTAAGAACAATGCCTGATACAAAGAGAAAGCTCAATGAATATTAGCTATTATTCCATAAATAATTATTGGATGTCTACTGCATAGTCTCTGTACTAGATCCTGAAATATCTTTAGGGCTTCAGCTTTTTGTGTCTGGTCTACAAAGAATATGTTACAGAATGGGATATGAAATTCTGGGAAATTCAACAGTCCAATGGGACCCAAATTAATCTAGAAAAAAATGCCATTTGGAGTGCAGAAGACTTTTTAAATTCAGGAGGGAATATGAGGTGTAAATGAAGTAGTGACTTAAGGTCTTGCCTTTATGTTGTTGAGTGCCTGTGCCAGGTTTCAGAGAGTGCATTATGATGCATACTAAAACCATGGTGACATTCAAAGAGTCAAACATGCCTGATTAGACTTTCATGCCCTGTATTTATAAAAAGGTTAGTGGTGCATTTCCTCAGTGCAAATTATTTCTGGCTCTTACTAATATTTACGACTATTGTAAAGCCTATACAGCATAATGGATGTGACTGATTTCTTTTAGTCGTCAGCTTGCTTTTATTTAAGGAGATATCCCAGAAGATGCTACATCCTGACCAATAATTTCAGCAGATAGAGTAGGCAATACACAGGGAAGGACAACTGTGCTTTGCTACTATGGGACAAAATAAGAAATACAATTATGGCAGTAGTGCATTCTCTTATATATATTTATCATGGAAATGGAATAGGAAGACATGCCTTTTGCAAAAAACTTCACTATGATGCTTTATGGTGATTCCAAGACTTGACTATACAACAAGCAGTCAATGATGTTTGGTTTTCAAGTTACCCTGGGTGAATATGTCCAAAGGGTATTAAAAGCAGGTTTAAGTTGAATTCCACAGAGAAGCTGACCATTTGGTCTCAGGGATCTCAAGTTGGGCTGGCTTTGGCACTGACTTATTTGGGTTGCTTTTGGTGACTTTGGGGTCATATTAAGCCATATGAATCATAGTTATCTGTACCTGTACTCATGGGGTTTGACAGACACTAAATAATTGGTCACTGACTTTGCTTATGGCCCCTTCATTTGCACATTTTGCATGGCAATAACTTGCTGTAAAGGAGAAAAGTGAATGGGCTTCTTCCTAACAATGGGCAAATTGAACTGAAGCACTTACTAAGATAGGAGGAATACTATAACAGTCAGAAATAACTTGGAAGCTCATTTTTCCATACCCACTTACAGGTTATTCAAAAAAAAATTAAAAAGGTTGTGGACTCTCTTGTCCTTAGTACTTTTTATTGCCTACTCCCTTTCCACAAGGCTGATTGTTGACTTCCAAATACTGAAAACATCCTCAAAGGCATTACCCTTCCCAACCCCCACCCCAAATACACAAGTCACAAAACCCTGCTCAAGAGAACACAAAGCACCTGAGATAGTCCCCCATCTGGGTGCAGTCTTGATTCTGCAGAAAAAGGGGACTCTCAGAATTAATGATCTGGATATATTCGGGTGAGGACTTGGGCCTTCCCAGTAAAACATAAACAACAAACACCGCCCCTCCCCACCGACAAAAACAAAAACAAAAAACCCAAGGCGCTGCTATTGCTATTAGCAGCCTGGTTCAGAATCTGACTGTAAAAAGCAAAAAGAGGACCGAGCCTGGGTTCCTGAGACCCCGGCTACCTAGGGCCGGGGCGAAGTTCCCGGGGTCGGGCCACGGGGAGCGGGCAGGGCCGGGCGCCGCGCTCCCGGGGACTTTCACCTGCTCGGCGGGCAGCACGGGGGCGGACCCGGCGGCGGGCGGGGCTTGGGCGCCCCGCGGGAGGAGCCGGCCCGGGCCCGCCCCGCAGGAGGAGCTGCTCGCCGGCGGCTGATCCGGCGTCTCCGTGACAGGCACCCCGCTCCGCCACCGCCACCGCCACCGCCGCCGCCTTTTCTTCCTTGTCCCGGGCTGTCCGCGCCACTGCTCCAGGGCCGGCGCCGCGCCCAGTCCCGCCGCGGGCCGCGCGCCCACCGCTCCCCTCCCCCGGCCCGGGCGCCACGCCGCCCGCTCCCGCCGCCGCCGCCGCCCCCGCCGCCCTCCTCGCCGGCAGGAATTGCGCGGCCACAGCGCCGCTCGCGTCGCCCGCATCCTAGCCTCCCGGTGCCGCCGGGCCCTCGGCGTCGCTCCGGGTCTCGGCTTCCACCGCCGCCGCGCGGCCAGCGCGCCCCCAGCCCCGCGACCCTCCGCTTGTGTTCCCTCCACGCGCCGCCGCGCCCGGCGCCCACATCCCCTCCCCAGGGTCTGGCCAGTCCCTTCCTGCCGCCGCCACCGCCGCCTCTGGAGAAGCCGGTCCACCGCGGGTCACCATGCCCAGCAAAACCAAGTACAACCTTGTGGACGATGGGCACGACCTGCGGATCCCCTTGCACAACGAGGACGCCTTCCAGCACGGCATCTGCTTCGAGGCCAAGGTGAGGGGTCCCCGGAGAGGGGACTGCCCGGAGTGGGCACTGCCCGGAGTGGGCATGTCTGAGTGGATAGGATGCGCAGCCATCCCGGACGTAGAGCTGGTGGGTTAGGCTGATCTGGGGGCCTTCCTCTCAGGGAGGATGACTCCCCCTTGTTAGCATAGAATTCCGCGGGCTTCTGCCCAGAATTGCTAATGAGCAACTGCAAAGTTTGAGCGGTATTGCTTCACCTTCATCCTCCCACCTGCAGACTCCCCAATCCTTACCCGCTCCGGACTGATTGAGTTACTTCACCTGAGGAGGTGAAGCCGGTGGGTGAGCGCAGCCTGGAAACAGTTCTTTAGAATCGGTTTAGGGAAGCTCTGGTATTTATTTACCTGTTGGGATCCCATGCAAGAGGTGTTTCCAGGAAGGTCTTTTAAAGGGGAAGTATTTGCTTCCTGATTAAGGAAAATAATACCAGGGTGGTTTTTGTTTTTAGATTCCAGGTAACCCGGGCCAGGTGTCAGATTCACTTCCTAAATGCCTTATTTGCCACGACTCCTTTGCAAGTGCCAGTCATTGAAGGTGGGGGGGAGGTGTGGTGAAGCTGCTGCCCATTTGCTAGTTTTGTGGCCTAATGTTAAGTTTCAGCAGCTCATAGGGGACCGCTGCTGAATTTATCGAAGGTGACTGGAATTTTCAGCTCTGAGCCCCAGGTCTGTCCTTGGGAGAGGGGGCGGGGCGGAAGCCTCTGTACTGGACCATCAGGTGTGAGTAAGGCTGCCCCCCTGTGATGCACTTCCCAGGGTGAGGAGTTCTAGTTACTGAGATTACAACTGGGGATCCCACTGCCCATCATCCGGGAAGAGTGCTTCTGCTCTTCCTTCATGCTGCTTGATGCCCCCAACCTCCCCCCAAAGACCCAGGGATGCTCACATCTACTGTGTGCCTGTCACTGATAAGTGACAGAAAATATTGCCCCTGCAAGTTGATTGTGTCTTGCTAGTTTTGAAAAGTTAATACTTTTGACGTGAAGACAATTTTGCTCTTCATTCCCTTTTTCTCTATTTCCTTCATGACTTTGTAGATGCAGGGTGTTAGCATCTCAGGCAAGGGTTACTCCATCAGGTGGCTATTTCTTTCAATTTGTGAAACATCTTTTCCAGTGTCTGATATGAGCCCAATGTGGTTAGTTATCTTTAGTTATCTTTAGATTTTTTCCTTCTCATGAGATCCTTTTCTTTTCTTTTCCTGGAATAACCGTCCCCTAACCATATTTGCTAGAGCTCGGAGGACGCCCCCTGTTCCCCCAGACATCAAACCCTGCAGTGGAATGCAGAGCTGAATTACTGGGTATGGCTGGGACCAAAATGGGGCTGTAGCCAAGATCTTATCTTGCTTCTCTCAGAATAGTTTTGGTTGGTCTAAGATAGGAAGTTTGGGTTAATTTTTGTCTGGGCCTGTTGCTTTGGTGAGCAGGTTTTTAAATTTTGAGTTTTTAAAGTTTGAGTTTTCATTACAGTCATGATTTAATTTGCTTCAACGTGTATAAATTGGGGAATTGGCTTTTATCTTGTTTGGTTCACCAGTGCTCTGTTTTGCAAGAATTAGTGGAAAAAGAGAGATCAGAATTAAAGTATTTTTAACCTTTTTATCCTTTTCACACAGTCTCTGCATTTGGTCCTAGCTGGGTCTCGTAAACTAGTACACGTAAGAATCACCAGGTGAGATTGTTAAAAAGTCTGATTCTTGCCATCCTCAGTTCTAGTATGATACATCTGCAGGGAGCCCAGGACTGTGCACCTCTAAGGAGCATTCCAGGTGATTTAATGCAGGTGATTGGGGCCAGACTTTGAGAAAAACACTGATTTGAGTCTTGCCTCTGACTTGCTGGATCTTACTCTCCCTTTCCCAACACCCAGTTTCTTTTCTAAGCAAATGTCTGGGGGCTGCGTGCTTTAGTTCCTATAGTAACTTCCCTGGATTCACACACTGGTTCTCAATAAGAGGAGGGGGAGCCACAGTTGGTCCCAGCTGTGTTCCCAAAGCAGATCTGATCTGAGACATAGGGGACCAAGGGTTCTGCTTTGAGAATGAGGAGGTTGTGGAGAAAGGACAGGGCTGACTTTGAGGACTGGGTCCTAACTCCCAGCTCTTTGTAATCGATGCTGGACACCAGTACATTCAAACCATGTCAGCCAAGACCTGAGTAGAGGTGGAAGCAGAGGCTTTTCTGTCCCACGTGCACCTGGCAAGTGCTTCCTTGTTTTGGAAAAGCACAGGTTATAAAATGTAAATGTATTAGTGCTGCCTTGTCAGGTACCCTTGGAAAATGAGCCCAGGTCTTTCACTCCCAAGGGCTGGCAATTTTTCAGAATCAACACTGGATGAGGTGACTTTTTGGATGGATGCCTCTCATTTTCAGGGTACTGTGGAGATTGAAAGGTCATGGCTAGGGTTGAAGGGCATCTGGGTGTCAGAGGTTTTGTGCACTTAAAAAAAACACCATGCACTTAATTATTGAGCAGAATCCTAGAGGTTTTTCACCTGCAGTACTTCATGTAATTCTCACTGCTTCCCTGGAGGTGGGTCTCCTATGTTTTATAAATGAGGATATGTTGCCTGCTTTAGTGCACACAGCTGTGTATGGCAAAGCCAGGATTTCAACCTGGGAGCTTTAACTACAGACTCTCAAATACAATGCTTATTCATTTAATAAATTTTATGGAGCGTTCATTCTGTGCTAGGCAGCGGTCTGATTCATGGTTCACCAGTGGGCCATCCTTAGGTTGCTGGCCTCTCTGACTCTGACTTAGAAAATTATTCAAACTTTTGATGCCTGGCTCTTTCCAGATATCCTCTTAGGCTGGGAGCTACTCTTAAGGGATGCCGCTCTCTGTATTCAGAAAGGGTGCCTGACTCACTGATCATTGTGATGGGTGGGTGGTAAAATCTAACTCGCTTGAAAGCTTCTGTGGCCCCTTTGTAGCTGCCTCTGCCTCTCCCAGTATGCCTTCCTCGTAGCTAGTGCCATCAACTGACTGTCTCTACTTGCTGAGTGAGCAAGAGACGTCTAGTGATGATGGTACAAAGAATAAGAGTATTAATAACATACTTGTGCCTTACATTTGTAGGTGATTTTTGATTTGCATGGGACTTTCACACACAGAGAACTTTCCTCATGTGAAAATGGGAGTTTTAGTGTTACCTCCATTTTTCAGATGGAAAAATTGGGGATCAGAGAAATTAATTTGTCCAGAGTCACAGAACTGGTAAGATGAGAACATAAGGATTATAGCTGATATTTAATGAGCCCGTACTATGAGCCATGTATTGTTCTAGGTACTGCTTTATTTAATCATCACATTTCAGCGCTTTGACTCCTGGTCCATGGTTCCTTCACCTGATCCTGAAGCAGTATTCCTAGCATTAGTTGCCTAGTCCATCCACTGATCTGGGCATATGTGGCACAGCCTGTTAGAACTGGAAATCACCTTAGCTTACCTCATACAACCTCCTCATTTTGTAAATGAGGAAATTGAGATCCAGAGGGAAGTCACTGACCCAAGGTTATGTAGTTAGATAGGAACAGAACCAGGACTCATCCCTAGTTTCCTGACTTCAAGTTGGTTTCTGTTATCTATTGCTGCTTAACAAGAGACCCCAAAACTCAGTGACTTAAAACAACATCTGTTTAATCTGCTCATGATTTGTGGGTCTGGAATTCAGGCAGAGCTTGGCTGGGCTGTTCTGTTGCACATGGTGTTGACTGGATCACTCACTTGGCTTCATTCAGCTGTGGCTGGGCTGGAAGATCCTAGAAGACTTCACTCACATGGCTGTGCCTTGGTGGTCCTCCATGTGGCGGTTCTCTCCCCTGGGTAGCTTGAATTTCCTTATACCATGGTGGCCCTTTGGTCTGGTAGCTGATGGCTCAAGAGGGAGCGTTCCAAGCAGTGAAAGTGGAAGCTCTCAAAGCGTGGCCTCCAAAGTGACAGTGTCACTTCTGCTGCATTCTGTTGGTGAAATCAGGCCATAGGCTGGCTCAGATTCAAAGAAAGGAGAAGTAGACTTTACCTCTTGAAGGGTCATTGTCAAGGTCATGGTGCAAGAGTGTACGTGGGATGAGAGGTACTGCTGAAGCTGCATTTGGATCAGTCTCCCACAAAACTTTGTGTTCTTTCCCCTCTGTGTATACCTTCTCCAGCAATGTCGAGTGTTCTTTGAGGACCTTGTCTCATGTTTCTGTGTACAATGCCCTACCCCAACATCAGGTACATATGTATTACCCCTGCTCCTCCCTCAACTAGAAACCAGGTACTCTTATCTAAGTCTCAGGAGGCAGCTGCAGAGAAGAAACAAGAACTGGTTAGAATTCAGTCCAAGATGGTGGGAGATTTGACTTCCAGTGGACCTTGAGCCTCATAATATGCTCATTATAATATATTAATATGCTAAATGACACACTGACCAGCGCCATGACAATTGACAGTTACCATGACCACAATCGGAAAAGTCCATACAAGAACTGAAAAGCCCGTACAAGGACTGATTGGCTCCATCACACCCGGAATGAGGACATGATGGCAGACGCCTCCCATAAAAGTCCACGTGGCCCAACTGGGGCCAGAGCTGTCCCTACTGGCCATCTTGGCTGACGGCTTCCAACTCGAGTGCCTTTTCCTCACTTGAGTGGTTTTCTTTCCTTCTCCCTGCTCAGACACTTTCCTTCCTTTTTCTCTTTTAAGAAATAAAAGTAGTTTCGCTCTGTCCCTCTGTGACAGCTGGGAATTCTTTCCAGCTGGCAGGCAAGGACCCACACTTTGGTGGGCCTCCTAATTTTGGGGTCTCACTAATAGCTAACAAATGGTGACATATATAGCTGGACAATATTAAATTATTTGTCAAGTGGAAGAAATTACCAATTGTGGAAAATCTGAAAGCAGTAAATACATTGTCTTTTTGCTGAATGATTTTATGGTTTTGGAGCTCTTAGTCAAATCCGAACTAAATTCTCTGGCCATATTTTCCTCCTTGCTAAATGACTTCACTGACTGATGATTTCCATGATGTGGGTTTTAGAGATTCCAATAACCCCACACAGCAGGCTGCCTGTGGATGCTTCTTGAACAGACTGTCTTGAGGGCTTCCAGATTAGGACATTACATACATTGGCTCACCATAAATGGAGTGTTCTGACCCAAAACTTAAGCCTGTAGTATGAGATAAAGAGCTCTCGGAACCAGCCACACCATATCCAGGGTGTGGGCCCTCCCCCTGACACCCCACAAGGATCCTGTCTTCCAGGATCATGAATCAGGGTCGGGTCATCCAGGATTGTGGACCAGTAAGGATTCTGGTGTATTCACTGATGTCATCATTGAAGTGGAGGTTTATTTCACCTTATTAGGTATTTGTCCAGATGCTTTAAAATCCATTGTTGTTTTCTGCCTGGTTCAGATGAGTCTTTAGGGGGCGATAAGTCTCAAAGATATAGCACCTCTCTAAAGTGATGACTTTTTATCCACCCTTATTTTGCTCTTGGGTGCCCCAGGGTGTTGCTCCACAGCTGGTGTTTTGGGATTTGATGGGCAAATCTGTTTCTACCTTAGCTGTACATTTCATGATTTTGCCATGTCTCCTTTGCCCAAAATGTCCCAGTCCATTTAGTCACATTTACAGTCACATGTAATGCTGACCCTTGCCAGTCATCCCTGTCCAAGACCATAATTAGACTCATTGGTGATTATCACTCATAATGCTGCCACTTCCAAGAACTCAAACCTTCAGAATGCTTTCTTTGACTATCATTTCCTGCCTCATCTCACCTCATTGCCTTGAGACTGCCCTTAACTCCTCAGTGACCTCCTTCTGCCTTTATTCTGTTCCCCCAGGAGCCTGGGGCCATGCCCACGACTCTTGCCATCCCACCCACTTTCCTGCCCTACACGGCAAACTTGGTCTCTGCTACTTTCCTTCTTCCTTCCTGTTTCTGGAAAGAGAATTTCCTTCCTTCCTCTGCTTCCTTTTTCCTAACAGCTTTATTGAGATATAATTCACATACCATAGAATTCACTAATTTAAAATGCATAATTAAGTAGTTTTTGGTATATTCATAGTGTTGTATAATCATTACCACAGCCAATCTTAGAACATTTTCATCACCTCAAAAAGAAACCCTGTACCCTTTAGCTATCATCTCCCTATCTCCGCATCCACCCCAGCCGTAAGCAACTACTAATCTACTTTCTATCTCTAGATTTGCCTATTCTGAACATTTCATATATATGGACTCATAGAATACTTTTTTTTTTTTTTGGTAATTGGCTTCTTTCCTATCATATCATACATGTAGCATGTATCAGGACTTCATTCCTTTTGTGGTCAAATAATGCATGGACATACCACATTTTATTTGTTTATCAGTTGATGGACATAAAGGTTTTCTTTTTTTTGGCTGTTATGAATAATACTCTGTAAACATTTCGTGTGTAAGTTTTTGTGTGATACATACTTAAATTTCTCATGGGTAGATAGGTAAGAGTGAAACTGCTGGATCCCATGGTAACTGTGTTAACCACTGTGGGGCTGCCAGGTTGTTTTCTAATGTAGCTGTACCATTTTACTTTTCTACCAGCAGTGTGTTAGGATTCTGATTTTTCCACCTCCTCACCGACACTTGTTATAATCTGGCTTTTTGATTCTAGCCGTCCTGGTGGATGTGAAGTGGTTTCTCACTGTGGTTTTGATTTGCATTTCCCTGAAGAATAATGATGTAGAACATCTTTTCATGTGTTTATTAGCCATTTGCAAATCTTTTTTGAAGAAATGCCTATTCAGACCCCTTTGCCCATTTTTAAGTAGGATTGGCATCATTATTATTATTATTATTATTATTATTATTATTATTATTATTATTATTATTATTATTATTATTATTGAGTTGTAAGAGTTCTTTATATAGTCAAGTTCGTTATGTAGATCTGCAAATATTTTCACCTATTCTGTGGGTGGTCTATTCACTTTCTTGGTATTGGCTTGTGAAACACAAAAGTTTTTATTTATAAAGTCTGATTAATTTTTTTCTTTTTCCCTCTTTTTAAGACTCACCTGCTCTCTATCTGCTGCTAACCCACGTCTCCTGAGTCTTTGTTCATTACCCAATTACACCCCACCCCCACCTTTGCATGGTTCCATCTTCCTCCCCGCTTGCTTACTCCTCTGCCCTGTACTATGACCTTCCCTAAGTGAAAACTCTCTTCTCTCCACCTTTTTCTTTATTAACACGTTGTCCTCTTCCTTTCACAGCCAAGCCTCCTGAGAGAGTGGTCTACTCTCTGCAGTTTCCCAATATTCATTCAGTCCCTGGCTGTGTCCTTCTTGCTTCTATCCTGGCTGTCATGTAGAAACTGTTCTACTGTCACCCTTCTCTGTCTTCATCCTTTTTGAGTTTTTTCCCTGAGCAGCCTGTTCTTGTCTTTCTTGGGATGCCTCACTCAGCTCTCTGTGTAGGATCTCGGTTGGCCGTGCCTAGCCCTCTGTCCATACTTCCTCTTCTTTGCTGGCTGCTCTTTCCCCTGCACTTTGACTTCTTAGGTAAGTGCTGCATTCCATCCTCCTTCTACCTCCCACCTCTTCTCCTATACAGGCTGGCTCCTGGATCTCTAACTCCAGACTCCAGATCTTTATTTCCAGCTTCCTGCTGGCCATCACTACGCCAACGAACATGTTGCAGACTCCATTACTCAACAAGCTTAAATTCTAATTTCTCTGCTTACTTCCTACTTCTTTTAACGACCCCAGCATCCTCTTGGGCACCCAGGCCTGATACTTTGGAGCAGTGCTTGAATCCTTTCATATAACAGTGGACTCACTGGCTGTTTATTGAGTACCTGTAGTGGCCAGGCTCTTCTCTCCTGGACTCCCCACTTCAGATCAGTTGCTGCATCCTTGAATTTTCCTGGTGACATTCATCCATGCATCCTGTTTGTTCCTTCTCTTCCTACCTCTGGCTGGTTCAGATGTTCACCACCTCTCACCGTACTGTTTCAGTAACCTTCTGAAGGCCTCCACTTTATCCTAGAAATTTTTGCTCTTTTAATTTTCCTGAAATATGAATATGACAGCCTTCTACTGAAAAACACTAGAAATTTCTAAGCCTACTATATTAGATCCAGAATTCTTAGCCTGATATTCAGGGCTCTCTGGTTTTTAACAATTCCCTTTAGTTGCCCTATGTGTCTACCCAGCTGGGGTACCAGCCATTCCCTCAACCCTCCCTGTGATTCCCCACCCATCCCTCAGGCCCAGTCATCTGTCACTGAGTGAAGTGGATGTTACCAGACCCTCTTCTATGTGAAAGGGACTGACCAGACCCTGTTGTGGATTATAGCCTCCTGCCTCTGTTGGGTTTTCATCCCCACTTCTCACCATTAGGGTCCCTGTCACTCTGTCCCCAGTATCTTCTGCAGTGCTGACTGCAGTGCCTTGTGTATAGAAAATATATTTCGAATCAATCAATATAATTTCTAAGATGCTCCCTACAAGGACTGCCATGGTCCTCCTGTGTCACACAAGACTGGGAGATGCCTCACCTGACCAGTCTCCTCCTGACTTGTTTTCTTGCTTTAGGTCTGTAACTCTCAGTCCCTAATGACCTGAGGGGCTCCCTGTATCCCAGGCCGTATCTCCCACTCTCACCTCACAGAGTGTCACTGCCTTCCAAAGGAAGTGCCGAGTAAACATTTTTCCTGAATTAACTAGAATTCCAGTGATGGATGTGCAATGGAATTAGAATGTTTGGATATAGAACATATGGCCAGTTTCAGGAGTAATTAATTATCATTTATTAGTAAAAAAAAAAAAAAAAGAAAAGAAAACCCGTATTTCCAGCCTATTGTGTCCTCATTGATACTTTCCCCCCACAATTCATTATTTCCTTTAATTTGTTATTTCATAGTTTTTATGACATAAATTTGGTTGACAGCAAAACGTAAGTGGATTCAGAACCAAATTGTGTTTGGCTTCAGATCCTGACTCTGTCCCTCAGTTGCTCTGTGAACTTGTGTGTTACTTAACGTCTCTCCTTTAGTATCCTCATCTGTGAAAAGCGGATGCAAATAGCACATACCTCATAGGGTTATTAGGAGGGGCATGTAAACACCTAGCACAGTGCTTGGCACAGAGTGGGTCACTATTTTAATTTATTTATTTTTTTGTTTTATAATATTTTATTGGTTAATAGTACAAAAACACTTTTTTGCTCTAAAAAATTATAGAACAAAGTGAGGAACATTGTTAAAATCATGGCTTAACAGTTTCTGAAGTTCTCATTGGAAGTTCAGTTTATTTTGATAGTTTTTTAAAAAATTCTTATTTTTTATTGAGATGTGGTCAACTTACAATGTTAGTTTCAGGTGCACAGCAAAGCGGGGTCACTATTTTTATTATTGTTGTTATTTAGTCCTACAAATCGCAATTTAAGTTTCATCTGTGCATGGTTTTAATCTAGGAGTTGTCATACACTTTTTTTTTATTGATTTATAATCATTTTACAATGTTGTGTCAAATTCCAGTGTAGAGCACAAGTTTTCAGTTATACATGAACATATATATATTCATTGTCACATTTTTTTCTCTGTGAGCTATCTACTTTTTTTTAAAAAATAAAGTAGTGTATTATCTTCATTTTACATGCTTGCTTAAAAAATCTAGCTTTTTATTGTAGGTATTATTCTTGATTCCTAAAGTTGCAAATCAGACAGCATGACTACTTTGTGGACTTAAAAATAGCTGTCAGACCCTTGGGAAGGAATAAGGAGGGGTTAACTAGATTCTGGTGCATGCCTCCATCACATTTGTTCCAGGCTTTTAATCCTCGTTCAGGTTAAAAATCACAGAATCTTGTTAAGTACAGTGTGTTGTCTTTCTTCACTGTCTTTCTCTGAATTTCTTGGATAAATACTTCTTTAAGCAGAGGTAATCTAAGCAGAAGGAATCTTGCATCATGGGATTAATTAATACCTTGTGATGCTTATAATTCCCTTTTCAATTTTTATATTCAGCATCATGTTTCCTTTTAAGCACTGGAGCAGCTGGCTTTAAAAGTCACTTAAAATGGCACTTCCAGCAAGTTCTGTGCCTAGAGTTGGGACACTTTAGAGCCCCCAGTCCTCCCCCCGTACGTGTGACCCAGTTGGTTTTCTGCAGCACTTCAAGACTAGTGTGTCTTATGTTCTCATGGTCCATCCACAAGAACTGAGGACAGTTGCTACTACCCACATTTATTCATTTTTTAAAATTTATTAAAAAAATTTATTTTGTAGGCTTTTTTTAAAATTGAAGTATAGTTGGTTTACAGTGTTAGTTTCAGGTATTATAGCAAAGTGATTCAATTACACAAATACATACATGTATATATTTTCAGATTCTTTTCCATTATATGTTATTACAAGAAACTGCCTATAGTTCCCTGTGCTGTGTGTGTGTATATATATATATATATGTGTGTGTGTGTGTATATACACATACACACATATATATATACACACATATATATATTTTTAATGGAGGTAGGGATTGTGTTTTTATATATATATATATATTTTTTTTTTTAATGGAGGTAGGGATTGACTGGGGATTCAGCCTAAGACCTCCTGCATGCTAAGCATGTGCTCTACCATTGAGCTCTCTCCCTTCCCTCCCCCTCCCTTTATTCTTGAAGCTGCAGTGCCTTCTAGAACTGTTGAAACGATCAGCCTTGAGAGTTGAATGAGACCTGGGGCTCCCTACTAAGGGGTGGCCAAGAAGAGCGCACTTGCCACCCAGTGCACCCTGTATTCAGAACATTCTGAACTCTGTTAGCCTGTATGTGAGTGCGTTAGAGAGAAATACTATTTGTGTGCTTGCAGAATTATCACGTGTCCCATATTCTGGGCTGCTCTTCCCTGCTGGTTCTGTGTGTGCACTTCTTATCTTGATCTAGGCTATAAGCTCCTTAAGGACGAAGGGGACTCCCCGCATATCTGCCTTGTGCTGTCTACATCATAGAAAGCTAACACAATAATTGCTATCATTTACAAAGCACTTACTATGTTCCAAGCACTGTGCCAAGCTCTTTCTAGGAAATGATTAATCTTCCTCAACAGCCGTGTGAGTTAAGGTACTCTCATTATGTGAGTTTTATAGATGGGGAAGCTGAGGCATAGAGAGGCTGAATAACTTACTCATCGTCCACATTTAGTCATGGATAGATCCTCAGGTCAAACCCAGGCAGTCTGGCTCCGGGCATCCACTATTAACTGATGTGCAGAATATCTTTCAAGATGCCAAGAGCCATTGTGTATCAAGTATACCACTTTGAACACATGGTTCTCAGCATTTTATATATGGTAACTAATTTAATTTTACAGTGGCCTTGTGAGGGTAGGTGTTCTTTTTTTTTTTTTTTTTTTTTTTAATGGAGGTACTGGGGATTGAACCCAGGACCTTGTGCATGCTAAGCACACCTCTACCACTTGAGCTATACCCTCCCTCCGAGGGTAGGTGTTTTTATTTCCATTTCGCAGAGGAAGAAACTGAGGCCATCCTTCTAGGCTGGATTGAATGGGCAAATGGTCTGTGAAAGGTGGTGGTCTCAGTCCATTCCTTCGAGGTTAAGCCTGTGATGCAGGGACTGGTCAGCTGCTGTGTGCCAGTGGGCAGCTGGCCCCCTCTGGTGGGCCCCCCGACGGGCCATGTTGATGACCTCTAGATATGGAAATAAGGTGTTAGTAAGTGGAAGAGTGGAGACCTGGCAGGAAAGGGGCTTTGGGAGGCCCTTCCTTCCTGGGGAGTGTTTTTCTTCCTTGGGCTCCTGCCCGTGCACTTCCTGTCTAACGGTGGCCTCCCACTCCCCCACACCACACCTCTTCCTCCTGTCAGCTTCCACGCCCTCTTCCTTGCCTTTGTCAGCTCCGTTTCTGAGGACCAGTTCTCTCCACTCCACTTGGAGCCTCCAGGGCCCCTCCAGGAGAGTACACATGCAGAAAAACTTCCAACCCAGGAGATGCTGTTGCCTTTCGGTTGGAAATAGCCCACAGTGCACAATGGAGAAGCTCCTAGGTTGTGTCCTTTTTTTCTATCTTGATTATAAACTCTTCCCTTTTTGTTTTGGTCTCTTTGGATGGGAAGAGGCGCTCATGTGGAAGCATTTTCATTTTCTGCCAAGAAGAAGATTAATGCCTCCCACGGGCCAAGTGACAGCTAACAGATTATCTCGCTCCCATGCTATTTCCCATGAACACATAGAACCTGAACTGTAACTGCATCTACACACTGGCCCTCAATGTGTGTGGATTTTCTTTTCTTAAATTTGTCAGCTCAGGTTAAACACGTTATATCCTGGGCACCCATATCCAAAATATGATTGAAACTTTTTGAAAAATATGATTGAAACTTTGCCTCTTGCTTCAAGGTCACCTAAATGCCACTCTTTACCTCCTTCAGGTCAGGAATTTTGCAGCAGCCGCAAATAAGGGGAATTAATTACCTGCAAATTCCTTTGGCTGTTAAAGCGTCCGTTCTCACACTTTGGTGTCTCTTAGAATCACATGGAAACTGATAAGTTTACAGAGGCCCAGGCTTGAAGTAGCATAGGGCCCGGATCTCTGTGCCTTTTATCACGTTTTCCAGGTGATTTGGATAGACACGTTAGTTTGAGAGCCAAGGAGTTGGAGCACTGGTTCTCAAACTTCGTGGCTCATTGGAATCTTTGGGGAGCTAAAAAAACATTACTTGATGGCTGGATACTCTTAGTGATTTTAATTTAATTAGTATGGGGGTATAGCCTGGGTGTTGCCATTTTTATATCTTCTGTTTCTTTGCTGAGACTTTTTCTCTTTGTTTCAAGGATATTTGTAATTGCTTGTTGAAGCATTTTTTCGAAGGTCACTTTAAAATCCTTGTCAGGTAACTCTGATATATCTGTCATCTTGGTGTTGGCATCTGTTGATTGTCTTTTCTCATTACTGTTGAGATTTTCCTGGGTCCTGGAGTGACGAATGATTTTTGATTGAAACCTGGATGATTTGGGTATTATGTTAGGACACTCTGGATCTTGATTAAATCTGTTTTAGCCAGACCCCTCCTCCAATGTGCTGGTGGGGGGAGGGGAGAGCTGCCTCCTTACCTTTGTGGGTGGGGTGGAAATCTAGATCATTTATTGGCCTCAGCTGAAACCACTCTGGGACGGGGTAGGAGGGCCTCGTTACTGTTGCTTACGTGGTCTTCACTGGCCCTCTGCCTCGGGCCCCTGGGTGGCGGTGGAAGTCCTGATCCTCCACTGGGACTCCACTGGAATGTGAGCAAGGAGAGGAGGAGGCTTTATTATCACCAGGTAGGTGGACCTCCTGACGTCCTGGTTCTCATTCAGTCTTCTCTGATACCGCCAGGAAGAAGGTAAGCTTGGAGCATCTCCTTAGAGCCTGGTGAGGGCAGAGCCTCGTTTCTGACACTCCTGGTGGGGTGAGAATGGGAGGCACGTTTTTTTCCTGTGGTATTGTCTACAAGTTTTCTGTCATGCGAGGCTGCCCTCTCCTGGTCCTTTGGCTAGAGAAAGCAGGCTTTCCTTGGGACTTTGTTTTTTAGAGGGGGTCTGTGTCCATTGGCGTTTCTGGGTCCCTGGCTTCTCCAGCAACCAGTGATGGAGATGTGAGGCAAAAGAACCCAGGGAACTTAACTGCCATGTGGTTCCTTAGGTGCTGAAGTTTCTGGCTGGTCTGCTGCCTTCTCTCCATCTTTTGGAGTTGTCTTACAGTTGTTTATATATAATGCCTGGAGTTTTTGGTTGTTGTTAGTAGGAGAAATAGGGCAAGGTATGTCTGCTCTATCTTTCTGGAAATGAGAATTCCATACATTGGGAGGTTTCAAAGCTCCCCCAGGTGATTCTAATCAAATCAAATCAAATCAAGGGGCACAACTGGAGATTCTCAAGGTTAGAGTACTGGAGCAGGCCAAGGTAGTTTTGGTGGAAAGACCAAAAGGACCTGGGGTCTTCCCCAAGTGGAGGTCTTTATGAACTATTGTCTGCTCCCTTGTAAATTCTTCTGTCACTTATGTTCACTTTCCTTCCATAGATTTCGTTTTTTTCCTCCATATAACCCTTTTTGAATTCCCAAATGCAGGTGGGAATAAATCCAGTCATATAGGAAGTATTTATCATGCTTCTCCTGTGTGTAGGACAGAGTGCTTGGTGTTGAAGGTCAGAGATAGATGCGACAAGATGGGGACTTGAAGTCAGCCTGGCTGGAGAGATACTGAAAGACAGGCACAGTGATAGTGTTATGTACGGAGCACATACTGTGTGCTGGGCATTCTGCTAGGTGTTTCATAAACTTTCTCATTTAATCCTTCCGACTATGCTGCATGATGTTGTTTTGTCCCTTTTATTGTTGCAGTTTCAAAGGCTTCATAGTAAGTGACTTTTTCAAGGTCATTCCATATCCGATTCTGGGACAAAATTGGATCAAAGCTTTGGTGCTGGAACGAAGCCTTGCTTTTGCCACACAGAGATGCTCTGCTGAGCTTTGTTCATGAGCATGCTCATGGGGGTGGTGCTGTGACGGGGCAGAGCTCACCCATTTATATTCTTCCCTGGGACCCGAGACCATTTTTAGAGGCAGCTGTTGTTAGTGGCTTAATCTATGACTTTGGAAGGGGTCTTGCAGGGGTATGAGATGCTGCTGCTTGAGGTTTAAAAATATCACTGTAGCAGTTTTGTGGTGAGTGGGTGGGAGGGGGCAGAAATAGACCTAGAGAGACTGTTTAGGAAGCTCATCCAGTATCTCAGGTGCGAGATGGTCGTGGCTGCAACCAGGACCCATATTCTACTCTGGAAGTTGCCAGGAGGCATCTTTTAGTTTGGAATGACCACAAGTATAAGTAAGGACGGGAATAGGTAGCTTCTGGGTAAGTAAAAAGGAGAGGGAGAGTGGCTCTGTGGTATGAATGTGGTATGTGGGGGTTTATTGCTGTTTTTTTTAAGGGGAAGGAGATAAGAAAACCATAAATAATAAAGAAATGACAGAGAAGTAGGAAGACCTCTCTTTTAAATATCAGGCTTGACATTTGCAGCACCATGGATGGACCTGAAGATCGTCATTCTAAGTGAAGCCAGAAAAAGAAAGAAAAATACCATACGATATCACTTATATGTGGAATCTAAAAAAAAAAAAAAAAAATACACAAATGAATTTATTTACAAAACAGAAATAGACTCGCAGACATAGAAAACAAACTTATGGTTACCAGACGGGGAAAGGGGATGGGAAGGGATAAATTGGGAGTTCGAGATTTGCAGATACTAACTACTATATATTAAAATAAATAAACAACAGGTTTATACTGTATAGCACAGGGAACTATATTCAATATCTTGTAGTAACCTATAATGGAAAAGAATATGAAAAGGAATATATGTATTATATATATGACTGAAAGATTACGCTGTAAAAAAATAAATAAATAAATGCCAGGCTTGAGAGATGTGACTTCACCTTGCAAACAGTGGGGAACAGAAATGTGTACCCCTAGGGGATGATGTGTGCACAATACACACACGTATATGTGTGTGCATGCACACACACACACAAAGTCATGTATGAGGGAGAGGAAATGGATAGGAGCTGTTGTAAAAATGGAAAAGAGCACTGAGGATATTTCCATGTGTGAGGTCCTGAATCAGGATGAAGATGATGGGCATGGAAACGAATGGGTAGATGTAAGAGAAATGGCAAAGAAAGGCTTGGCACAGCAATGTGTATTGTGTTCTTAGGGCCAGTCTGTATTTAATTAGTCTTACTTCAAGGGACTTATATCTACGTGAGTCATTACAACTCACGTGACAAAGCTTTAAACGCCTTCCACTGGAAGGACACTCTAATATCTGAACTGCATGAGCCTGAAAGGTGGTTGAACTTTGCTCATTTCTGTATCTGATCCTAAGCTGTCCATTGTGGGTTGAGCCCTTAGCCTCATTATGTCCTAGTATGCCATGTAGAATTCTCTTTTTAGAGCAGTCCTGGTATCTTAGACTGTCTCAGAGTTTAGGAATCATATTAGGCTGTTGAAATTTGTTAATTTAAGGTCCATTTAGCCAAAATGATGAGAATGAGGCTGTGTCCATATGAGACCCTCTGGGAAATGAGAAAAGGGCTGAGTAGGGTGCTAATAAAGGCTGTGAAAACATAGACCCTAGATAGCTGACAGTCTCAGCAAGTTAGGATTATGAGGTCTCTTTCTGCCTCCCAACCTCTTGTTGGAAGTAGAAGTTGCTGAAATATGAAAACTTCAGGCAGGGATTCTATAAGTCACCGGTGACAAATCCATAATGAGTTTGAGTCTAGATTGTTTGGGATATTAGAGAGCAACTCCCTTTGTGTCCCCAGGCTTCCTGTTAATCCTTACTGTCTATGTTGCAATTATTTCTGTCTTCTGCAATCTCCTTCCACTCCCACGCCCCCTCCAGGTTGGTACTCCCTGGCCTGTGAGATGCTGAAACAAGCACCATGTCTGATTTGAGTTTGAATTTCCAGGACTTAACGCGGTACTGGACACATTTTAGGTGCTCCATTGATCCTGAATGAACCAGTGAGTGAAGCTGGTGTCATTGAATACACAGTGCATTGTGCCTCGCACATTTACCTGGGTGCCTTTGCCAGGAGTGGGATCCTGAACATGGCTATTACCCAGTATAGTAGTTCTGCTTGTCCTTCCCCACCCAGTTGTCGTTTGAGTTGTGTTGGTTGTATTTTTTCAAAATGATTTTTGTGGCAAGAATGTGGTGTGCGGTGACTATGCCCTCCCAGTCATTCCGTTGGCAAGATGGTAGGGATTTTTATGGTGGAGGGATCTCACTTTTCTTCTGGCTTTGTTGTTGTAGACCTGGGATGAATACATCAACTCCGTTCTCAATCTTATGAGACTTAGCTCATCAAATACTAGGCTCCCACACCCCACCTGCTAACACTATGTGTGTTCTTCTTCCTTGAACTGCAGTAGCTCCATTTCGTTTATAATCCGTTATTTGTGTCCTCGTCTTAGCATCAGCCCCATAAAAGGTTGTTAAACTTTTGTATTTTCTGCAGTATTGGCAGAGGCCCCGGCACATAGTAGCTGCTTAGTAAGCAAATGTAGTGGTGCATGGAATTTGGCAAGGGTTTGGTTTGTAAGTGAGGCCTTTGGGTCCTGTGAATGTCAGGTGCTTGATGACAGTGATTCCTTTTAGTGATTCTTCATTTCCTCTTTCCAGCAGTAGCTTGAAGTTGTTTTTCATTAAAAGTATGTCTGAAGCACAATGTCTGAAGCACACGCTTGAGGCTGCTGACTCACCTCTTCTAAGGGAGAAGCCTTGATGCCTTGGGTATGTCATGTGGGAGGGATGCAGTCCCTCCTCTCACCTCCCCATTCCAGTGTACTGCTTTCTCATAATAGTCTGTTTACTCATTACTCAACAGGGAGGCCAGAGTCTGAGAGACTAGAATGAGCCATGGGAGAGTTCTGCACTGGTTGCAATGCCAGTCCTACCCTTTGTTGGATCACATGAGCCTTGAACTAGTTACTTTCATCTCTTTGTACTCCAGTCCCCCTAGTCTGAAATAACAGTTACTGAGAACCTAAATCTTAGATGACCCCTGAGGTCCCTTGTAACTCGAACACTCTGGGATTCTATGTTTCATTCTCCCATATCTTCTGCAGACCATCCCCTTTCCCCAGTGAAGTCACATTCCAATGCCTGAATGCCCACACACTGGTTGACAGATCAATTAGAGCAAACAGTCAGAACACAGTAAGGCTGCCCGTGGAGCTCAGCATGCTCCCGGCTGTGTAAGTGCCCTCTCTTTCTCCCCGAGGTGTGGGAGGTGGGAACTTATGCTGTTTCTTCCCCTAGCTGTCCATCAATGTTGCTCAAGTGCAACTCCACGTAAGCAGAATTTATTAGTTACTTTTCTTCTGTTCTCAAATATTTACACCTTTTCCTGCTCCATGAAAAAAATCTTTCATGTCTTAGTCATCAATTTTCCCCTGTGGCAGCCAAAAGAGAAGAGTTTTGAAAAACAGCAGAACCCTACAGGGTAACATTCTGCAGAAAGACAAAGGAGAAAAAAGACTGAGCTGCGATCTTGGATTTTGTAGACATTCAAGCAGGAAGAAGCCTGTGTGTGCTTGACAGCCCCTGGGGCCAGAGTCTTAGCCTTAAAGGGCAGCTCACTTTTCAAGGGTTAACTTTCAGCCTTGCTGCTCAGAAACTTAATTTTGTATTCCAACAGTGCTTTGCAACCCAGCTATGCCTTGGGATCACCTGGAGAACTCACGAAATACAGATGCCCACTACCCCTAGGGATTCTTACTTCATGTATCTGGGCTGGGGTCCCACCATCACTGTAATTTTAAAAGCTCCCAGGTGACTGCAGTGTGTAGCCAGGAGAACTGCTAATGTATGTGTGTGTGTATATATATATGTATATATATAGAACAGTGGTGGTTATGAGCAAACCTGGGTTATTCACATTGACAAGCCTGATTTATTAGGCGAGAATGCTTTTTAACGGATTTATGATGAGATACATACTTGAGTGAGTGACTGGATATTCTTGTAGATGCAAAACCAGCACTTACCTGCCTGCAGCTAAGAGGGTGAAGGTTAGAGGGGCATACGCAGATCTCCATCAGAAGGTTGGTTGTGTACATTTAATGTCTGCAAGCCAAGAGGATTTGAGGTGTCCCCTCACATAACGGTGAAGATTTCCCTGGTGAAGCCATAATATTCAAAATCTATAGGTCAGAGCTCTCCCCTGCCTGCAAAGATTTTGGCTGGACACTGCCAGCAGTCGCCTTTATATGACTGTGTCTAGCGCTGATCAATACCTCCTTCCCGTCCCTGTGACACCTTCTTTCTTTACCTTTGTAAGCACATAGCCTGGTAACTGGCATCTCCCTGGGCTTGGGAGATTCTGAATCTCCCATCTGCTCCCCGCCCTCTGCTCTCCTGCTTCTTTCCTTCCCCTTCTCTTCCATTTCTCATGTTTTCTGCCTTAGACCTGAATCAGCATTTCTCCAGGAACACCTGGTACCTTTTAATGCAAAATGATTTTTTAAGACTACCATGTAGGCATTTGGGATGCTGATTTTTATTGGATTGGCCGTTGTTTTTTTTAGATCTTCAGTGACCTGAACTGAGAAACTAAACAGAGAAAGCATGAGAATGAATGTAACAGATTTAAACATTCTTGTGAGTTCTGATGTTTCCAATTAGAATTCAAGACTACAGGTTTTTACCTAATCTTTTCTATACTTCATCTGTTCGTTCTTCCACACTGTGAATGCTGATTTTCAAGTACACAGGGAATGACAGAATTTAATATCCCATAATTACTCATTTGCTTTATTCCACAGTGTACTGTTAGCAGTCTCAGAATAACAATACTAACCTCAGCATCAGTTATGATACTGAAAACATCCAAAAACTTTTTTGCATATGCCATCCTTACCTTCTGTCATTTAAAATATAGTTGTACTGTATGGATCATTGTGGTAGGCTGAATAATGGCCCTTCAAAAAGTGTCCAGGTCCTAATCTCTAGTACCTGTGAATGTTACTTTATATGGCAGAGACACTGCATATGTGATTAACGGTCTTGAGATGGGGAGATTGCCCTAGATCATCTGAGTGGGTCCTAAATGCCATCACAAATGTTCTTATAAGAGGGAGATTACACACAGAAGAGGAGAAGACAGTGTGATCCTGGATGCAGAGATTGGAGTGATGCAGCCACAAGCCAAGGAAGGCTGGCAACCACCAGAAACTGGAAGGGCAAGGAATAGATTCTCCCCTAGAACCTCTAGAGGAAAGGCAGCCTGCTGGAACCTTGATTTTCGTCAAGTGAAACCGATTTTGGATTTCTGGCCTTCATAACTGTGAGAGAATAAATTTGTTATTTTTAGACACCAGATTTGTAGATAATTTGTTATAGCAGCTGTAGAAAACTAATATAATCAAATAGCCATCAGTTATGGCCACCAGCACAATATTACACATTGTGTGTATTTTTTTAAGCCTTAGTTAGTCTTAGTTTCTTAGTAACTATATGTTCAGTATTTACTACCAATACTTGTATCTATGTCTAGTCATTTTGGTCATGTGACGTTCATTCTCTAATATCCTTAGGAAGGGCTCATGGGAACAGTATTTCCCGATTTTTTTTTTCAAATGTTGGTAATCTTTTTGTCAAAACTGCTGGGTACAAAATCATTGGTTCACATTTTTTAAAAATCTTAAGTGTTAGTCCATTTTCTTCTGGCATAAACTTTGTTGTAAGTCTGCTAATCTAATTTTCTCTCCCTTATAATTCATGTGCTTTTCCCCCCTTAGCCGTCCAAAGGATCTTTTCCTTTAAAGTCCTGTAATTTCACTAGAGTGTGTTTTGATATTGGTTGTTCTGAGTATTCTCAGGTACATGATATGCTCTTTAATTTTGAGATTTCAAATATCTTTCTTTTTGGAGAAAGCTTTTATGAATAACTTTTTTTTTAGAATTCTGTTTGCTTACACTTGTTTTTCAAGAGCCCCTCTTAATTGTATGTTGGCTCTTCTTTGCCATCTTCAGTATTTGTCACTTTCAAATCTCTTTTATCTCTTTCTATATTTCTTTTTCATTTAAAAACTTTCCCCACTTTTCAGGCATTTGAAGGTTATTTTTTATTGTATTCCTTCTAGTTTAGTTTTCATTTCTAAAATGATTTTCTTTTTAAAATTTCTCATTCTTTCTGAATTTCTTGAATTCAGTCATTTAATTTCTGAATTTTCATGATTCTAATTTATGTTTTCATGTCATGCATAGTTTGAGGTATTTTTAAGCTCATTTTGAAATGATGGTGTATATGTATCTGTTTTTTTGAATGGGTCTTTTTGGCATGTTTTTACTGGCACATGTCTCTGAGATAACATTTTGCTGCTTATTCTCTTTTTCTTACAGAAATGCCTATGGAGTTGACCTTGTTACTCCTCTGTTCATTTTTATGGGGATTTGTTCTCAATTTTTAAAAGGATAATAGGTTCAGTAGCATTTCCTCTTCTGTTGCTTTCGTGTAGGTTAGAAAACTGTGGTGGCCCTTTTCCCTCTCCTGCTTTTATCTGAACGTTCTCTTCTGTTTCTGTTGATTATGCTGCTCAATTTTGACTCCACTCCCGATGGTTTCTCCTCGATGTGGGGTCCTGCTTGGTGAGTCAGTTTTGAGAGGTGATCCAGCCCTTCAGACCTCACTCTGGGCCCCTTCTACCTCTCGTTTCAGCTGCAGTTCTCTAGTTTGCCCACTGTGCTCATCAGGGACACCTGTTGGCTCTTCTGTGTTCTCCTCTTTCAGGTTCAGCATGTGCCCCATTGCTTCCCTTTGTTTTCTCCCACATGGGCACCACTATCATGCTGGCACTTAGTCATTTGTCCCCAGCTGCATGTATTTTGGGGCTTGTGGGTATATGTTGTCAAACTATTGTTGGATGTTGTCTATGAGTTTTAAATTTTGTTATTTTGTTGCTCTGTTTGTTTTTGTAAGGATTGCAGAAGATCCAATAATTATACTGCCACCGTTGTCACCATTTTCCCAGAATTGGATTATCTTTTTATTTTCACTACAGTAGGGCAAATTGCTGACTGAGATTTAAAAGCACCCCCCCCCCATGGAGCAGCAAAAGGTGTAAATATTTGAGAACAGAAGACAAGTAATGAATAAATTCTGCTTACGTGGAGTTGCACTTGAGCAACATATTGATGAACAGCTAGAGGAAGAAAGAGCACAAGTTCCCGCCTCCCACGCCTGAGAGCATGCTGAGCCCCACGGGCAGTCTTGCTGTGTTCTGACTGTTGCTTAATTGATCTGTCAACCAGTGTGTGGGCATTCAGGCATTGGAATGTGACTTCACTGGGGAAAGGGGATGGTCTGCAGAAGATATGGGAGAATGAAACATAGAATCTCAGAGTGTTCGAGTTAGAAGGGACCTCAGGGGTCATCTAAGATTTGGGATCTCAGTAACTTATTTCACCGATGAGGGGGACTGGAGTACAAAGAGATGAAAGTGACTTGTTCAAGGCTTGTGTGATCCAACAAAGGGTAGGACTGGCATTGCAACCAGTGCAGAACTCTCCCATGGCTCATTCTAGTCTCTCAGACCCTGGCCTCCCTGTTGAGTAATGAGTAAACAGACTATTATGAAGTGAAGAGGCCTTTTATAGAGTAAATTGAAGGGTATTCACTCTTTTGTTTTAAGAAGTTCAGTGTTTCAGTTGGTGGGTTTTCTTAAAATAGAGGCACATATAATTGGGTGTCTGTGGAATAATTGAGGGGCAGAACAGAAGATTCCATCAGCATCACAGCTCTCCTGCGGCAGAGTCAAGACAGAACCTGAAGGCCTGACTGCATCAGTCCCACTGAACTTTTCACTCCATCAGGTGATAAATCTGGCTTTGACATTTCCAAGAAAAGGAGGTGTTTGTCTGAAAGCTCTGGATTACTCATTGAATGATAGTTTATGATGGATGATTCAATGAGTTGATATTTATTCATCTCAGTGTATGTTCTCTTAATGGTCTTCTTGTTTCTTTGGCCAAGAAGATAGTAATTCATAGTTGTGTCCCCAGTGCCTGGCACATGATTTGTGTTCCATATATATTATATGCCTTGAATGAGTCTGTTAGGGGAAGTGAGGCTAATACATGAAAAGATGAACAAACTCACATTCCCTTGCATGGTTGAGTACTAAACAGTATGCCGTGAATCCTGAGAAGGTGTATGGTATGGACAATCATCTGGATGAAATGGTACGGAGGATTTGGGTACTCGTCCCTCTTCTCCTGCACTCACCAGCACACGCGCTGACTGTGATAATGACATGCTATCACGTAGGAAAAATGTATTTTGCTATCAGAGAGAAATAGTTTCTTGAAGAGAGACAAGGGTTCAGCTGCTGCTTTCTCACCACTACCTCAGCCTGTTTTCTTCTGCAGCTTTTCAGACATTTTAATTACAGTGTTTGATCTTTAGATCCTTTATTTGAGATGGTTATTACAGTTTTCCCTTGGTATCCACTGGTGATTTGATTCTGGGGCCCCCCCCACCCCTGCTTCCCACAGATACCAACACTTGAGGATGCTCTAGTCTCATATAAAGCTGTGTAGTATTTGCATCTAACCTACCCACATCCTCCTGCGTACTTTCAGTCATCTCCAAATTACTTAAAATCCTAGTACACTGTAAATGGTGTGTAAATAGTTGTGAATACAGAGTAAATGCTATGCAAATAGTTGTTGATATGTGGCAAATTCAAGTTTTGCCTTTTGGAACTTTCTGGATATTTTTCCCAAATATTTTCGATCCGTCGTTGGTTTGGTCTGCAGATGTGGAGGGCTGACTGTATTTCCACTTATAGGTAGGGACATTAGGTCCTGTCCTCTGAGTGTCATAACATCCCTTGGCTAGTGAAAGGCAATTCCCACTGGAACTGGGACTCCAGAGCCCCTGCTGTATTGTATGCCATCTCTCAGAGCTGATTCTGATAAAAAACTATCTCCCCTCTTGGAGTAGAGGATCATGGAAGGCAATTCCATTATTACAGTTAGCAGGTACTTCCTGAGTACTGTGCAGGCTGGGTACAGTGACTGTGAGCAAGACAGTGGCTGGCTGCAGGGGTCGTGTGATGTAGATCACACAAGGTTGGCATCCCATGGGCTCTTCAGAATTATCCAGGCAACAGAAAGAACAGGGTGCTTTCTATACGCACTCTGTTTTTTTGGTTTTGAGGGCATTAGGTGTATGATAGGCATTTTGTCTCTCCACCAGCCTGCATATAGATGAGTGGAGGAGGTACTGAGGACATTCTTGAAAAAATTCAGCTGTACAAAGCAGTTAGGCCATATGAACAGGGGCCACGGTATAACTGTTGTCCTCTAGGATTTGTGCTGATTGTGACCACAAAGGTGAGCTCTAAGGTTCTGGCTGCCCAGTTATCCTGTGGCCGATTGAGAACTCAGGGTGCTCATAGTCTTTAAGGCATTAGCCTGCTGTGACTCCCTTTGCCTGGCAAAGCAATAAAGCTGTTCTTTTCTGTCCTCCCCACTGCCCCGCCCCCCTCCCCGAAAGAACTCAGCACGTATAAAGTGCTCCTTTGTAACCTTCCTAGCCTTCCTCGAAGCCTGCTGTGCCAGTGTGCATGTGGTATGGGAGACCTGTGCTCATGGCAGAGCACGCAGCTCAGCTCTCAGCTGATGGGTGGGACTGAGTTGTTACCTGCTCAGGAGGGGGAGGAGGCCCTGGCATACTCTTGCCTCACCCTGAAAGTGGACTTAGCTGTCTGATGGAGTGGCCCTGATGGCGTCTTAAACATAGGTTGGTTCCCGATGCTTCTCCATGCTCGTAATTTCATAGGTTCTTATATTCCACTCGGACAGCAGATGGGTTGCTGAGGAGGGTAATCTTTGCTTGTGAATCAGATTTTGGTCTCATTGAAATGGTGGTGATGTGTAAACTTCTGCTTGATTTATTCTTCCCCTGGAGCCCACAAAACCCGTTAAGACAGAATTAGAGAACTAGTCCCTAATCAAGCTTGTTAGGGCTAACCATAAACACAGTCTTGTTGATGGATGGATGGATGGTTTAATAAACATCTACTGAGCAGGTGAGCTGAGTCTGCAGGCGTGCCCTGGACCTGGCCAGGAAGTGGACGTGGACACGTGGCAGATTCTTGGACATTGCGAGGTCATCTCTTCCTTTCTTTTGACTTGATACTAGTTGAAGCTCAGGCTCTGACAGGTTTGGTGATTTATCCAAGATCACACAACTAGTTTAGGATTGAATCGTGACTTCTGTCCTGTTGTGGTCCCTTCTGAACTGATCCAGCTGTCATTGTGTGGGTGGGGGTGGGCCAGGTGTCGCTGTCCAATGGAGTTCTTAAGTCCAGCACTGGGCAATCACGTGTCATCTCCTGCTCCTTACAGTGCTTCTGGGAATGTGGTCTCTTTGCCATAAAGTAGGTCCTGTGGGATGGGGTTGTGTGAGGCAGCTCTCCTCAAGTCCACCTGAGGCCCCACTGGGATTCTGCAGGGATTTTATGTCATGAATGCGAGTGTGACCTAAGTTTCTTTTTTTCTTAGCTCAGTGTGGACAGTCGGTAACAATTCTAGGAACCATGGCATCATAACTTATCCTTAGTGGGGATTGATTAATGGTGTAGAGACAGGATATGTGGGTACTGTACGGCATTAGAAGATAAAGCTGGGAGACAAGGAGACAATGTTAAATTGTCTTTTATACTATCTGTATGTCAAGTTCTACGGGGATCATTTTAGGCCATGAATCTGCCTGTAAATGGAGTTCTCTTATCCTGTGAGTATGGTTACTTGTGCCACAGAAAGGTGGAGGGGCTTGGTGTGTCTGGAGACCTGTGTTTTCAGGCTAGCCTTGACACTAACTCGTCCTCCTAAGATTTTGGCCAAGTCCCTTAACCTTTCTCAGCTCCAATTTCTTAATCGATGGAATGGGGTTAAACCATCCTCACAGTATTCTTGTGAGTACTAAATAACACAAGTCAACTGTAAAATACTTTTCAAAGGCTAATTACCATAAGGAGTTTATTGGAATAGTCTTTGAAACCACTATAGAGGGTCTCTCTGATTACTGTAGCTACCACTGATTTCTCTCTTCTCTGGTCACCTGTTGTATTCATCCTGTTTAATCCTCATTGGTGAATATAATATTTCAAATTGCTACTAGTTTTTAGAGTTCTCTTTTGTTCTTGTCTGTTTTTAACCACTAGAATTTAAGGAGACTTTCAGGAAGTGCTTTTAAAATTTCTTTATTCAGGGGAAGGGTAATCTCACAGTGGTCAAGCGTGTGCCTAGCATACACAAGGTCCTGGGGTCAATCTCCAGTACTTCCATTAAAACCTTGTTGTTGTTGTTGTTGTTGTTATTGTTATTCAACAAATATTAATCAGGCATCTTCCAAGCATAGGCTCTGCAGTGGAGATAGAATGGTAAACGAGCTACTAATGGTCCTTTCCTCTGTGCCATCTTCCAAGGGAGGGTGTCTGCCTCTGACTAAATAGCTCCAATGAGGGAAAAGTTTTCACTTTCCAGGTCAGCATATTTTGTGTAGAGATGGCTCAGATTTTTAGAAGACGACTCCTTGTCTGGAGGACCAGTGTCTTTCTGGTATCTTTATCAGTTGAAGCATAATCAGGCCTCTTGACATGAATTTAATTTTTAAAAAATTATGAAGTATTTTAGGCATACAACAACATGGGTAATATGGGTAATAGAAGGATCATGTAGGTATCCACCACTCAAGATTTTTTTCTTTTTCTCCCAGACTGCCTTTTCAAAAAATTGAGGTATAACTGACATAACATTATTAGTTTCAGGTATATAGCATAATGATTCTATATTTATATATATTGCAAAATCACCACAATAAGTCTAGTTAACATCTATCACCATACATACAAATTTTTTTTCTTGTGATGAGAACGTTTAAGGTTTATTCTCTTAGCAATTTTCAAATATGCTTTCACATTTAACTCTGGAATTTATTTTTATATCTGGTTTGAAATAGAAGTCTCATTTTTTTCCTTTATGGGGATAACCAGTTGTCCTGGCACCATTTTTGTCTGTCCTTTCATTCCACTGCTGTCGTATATCAAGTGTCTGGAGGTTTGTTTCAAGGCTTTCTGTTCTGTTGGTCTGTTGTCTCTCATTCCTGCAGAGCATCTATTTTAATTATCATAGTTTTATTGTAAGTCTTGTGAGTTAGCAGGATGATTCCCAACCTTAGGGTCTTGATTTTTCTTGGGCCTTCACTTTTTCATGAAAACTTTAGAAGCAGCTTAGTATGTTCTTTAAAATAGAGATCTTTGTACTTACCATTTCCTTTCTTCTTGGGGTGAAATTTTTATTCAGAACTGCATTGAATTTATAGAATAATTTTGGAGATAATTGACATCTTTATGATATTTAATCTTTCAGTCCCTGAATGTGGCTTCTCTCTCTTATTTAGGCATTACTAATGCCCAATACAACTTTAGAATTTCTTAAATTTTTAGCTACCTTTTATTGGTTTGGAGGTGCCTTATAGTTTTGGTTGCTATGGTAAGTGGCATCTGTTTCAGACTTACATTTTCTAATGGTTGGGGGCTGGCATTCTTTGCTTGCATTTCATGGCTCTTTTCACCACCAGGCCACCTTAAATGTCTCTCATCCTCTGTTCCACTCGTCTGTGTTCTCTCTTGCTTAGGCTGTTCAACAACAGACCTTTGAACTTACCAGAAATATGAAGGATTATTACTCCAAATGGCTCTCATAATCGTATGAGAGAATGCTCAACTTGACTCGGAAGAGTAATGTGGACTATACTGAGACGGCATTTCTCACTTAAAAGATGGGCAAAATTTCAAAAGTTTGATAACATTCTCTGTTGGTAAGGCTGTGGAGGAAGTACATATTCCCAGTTGCTCAGCGGGTTGGGGGAATATAAAATAGTATAATACATATCTTTCTAAGGGGAGCTGGCTTTAAATAGTCCAATTACACATGCATTTGCTCTTTGATGTAGCAATCCTACTTCTAGAATTCTATTCTGAAGATTTACTGGCAAAAATCTTTTTTAAAAGTATGCATTTTGCTATTCATTGAAGTATTATTTGGGATAACAAAAGGCTGAACATGACCGAAATGGTCTTCACTAGACCTCTGGTTGGATAAACTAGATGTCTTCACATGAAGGAGAACTAGGAGGCTGAAAAAAGGAATGGAGTATATATCTATAATGGAGTGATATCGTGGATATATTAAGTGAAATGGCAATATACCATTTATTTAAGAAAGGAGAGACTATGTAGTTACATTAAAAAAAGAATAAGCCATAAAATAATAATTGAAAAAATGATTATCCTCAGGGGAAGAGAGGTAATTGACTGGCTGGAGGGAAAAGGAATAAAACTTTGTCTTCTCTGAAGATACTTTGTTTTGTTAGTTTGGCTTTGAAACATGCAAATTTTAAACATAATTTTAACACTAAATAATAATCAAGCAATCCCCGAGGAAATCAAATAAATCTGTGTATTGAGCTGGTTGGCGTAATCCGTGGAGAGGAACTCTGCCAACTGGCTTTAAGACACAGTGATTTGATTGCACATTCCTAGTGACATACACCATAAAGATGCCAAAAGTGCAGAAAACATTCTGGATTGTTTAATATTGCTTTGGGTGGTATTGGTATTGTTATTCTGAGATCCTTCTATGTGTGTTGTGGGAAAGAGTCAACAACTAATTACATTGGTTAGGAGGAAGGAAACACCAACATAAGAATAGTGAGATTAAGTAAAATCTCCACAGCCCTGAATTTGAATTGAATGTATGTGTGAACTCATGAAGCATTTCATTATTTAAAAAAGAATAGATTTAAAAAGTTTCTTCTGTATAGCACAGGGAAATATGTTCAATATCTTGTAATAACCTTTAGTAAAAAATATGAAAATGAGTATGTGTATGTATATGCATGACTGGAACATTGTGCTGTACACCAGAAATTGACACATTGTAATTGACTCTACTTCAATAAAAAAAAGATGTTCTACCTCTGCCCACTGACAAGGCCTAGGAACAATGATGACAATGAGTACTCCTAGTGTCCATATAGTGATTGCCAAATACCATTTCCATATAAAAGGAACCAGGGCTCTTTGTAGAAATGGCTGGTTTCAGATCTGGGGCAGGAGATACACAGAATGTGCCTGGAACATTATGTCACAGCAGAAAGCAGGGAAGGGCTTCCAGAGTCATGTCACAAAAGGACCCAGGAACTGACTTGAAGAGGTTGCCACTGGCCAGGGGGGACAGTCTGAACATCGTTAAGGATAATACTACAGTGGGTTGAAATACATTACACAGGTTTAAATACCTGAGTTTATAATGAATACACTGAAAAGAATCAGTCACTTTTGTAGGATGAAATTAACTCATTATTTTGAAAAGTGGTAAGTCAAGGAAAAGAAACATTTTACAAATGGTACTTTAGGATAGTCAAAGAGCTGATGAAAGGAACAGGGGAGTTTCTCTTTATAGAAGTAGTGCAGCTAAGAAATGAAGAGGGAATGATAAAATCATTACCATTTTGTAATACCTAATAAACTCAAGAGATCTAGGCAATGATCGAGGACTATGGACAACATAAAAGATAACCAGACACAATGTGCCTCCTGATGTAGCCTTGCCAAAAAAACCTGAACCCTAATCTGATTAAGCCTCCAGATTTAACAGATGTTTTTTATGATACACAAAGGGCAGAGGAATATATTAAACAGTACCATGGGAATGCAATCAGCAAAATCCAGACTGTGAGAAATGCCGTAAGAAAATAAGCAGGGTTTTAAAATAATTACCTATATTAAGTTGTGAAAAAAAGATGGTGGGTAAACCTGTAGATTAGAATAGACCTGTTAACCAGTTGCAGTGGCCCGTGTTTGGATATTAAGTAGAACAAACTGTTTAAAAATTTTTTTGAGACAACAAGTAAAGACTTGAGCACTGGCTATTTGAAAGAAATTAATTCTTTTTAGGTGAGATAATGTTGCAGTTATCTTTAAAGAAAGGTATTTATCTTTTAAAAATGCGTACTGGTCTGTAGCAGTCTCTTACATGATCCTTTGTACTTCTGTGGTGTCGGTTGTAACTTCTTTTTCATTTTTGAATTTATTGATTTGGGCCCTCTCCTTTTTTCTCCTTGATGATCTGGCTAAAGATTTATCAACTTTGCTTATCTTTTCAAAAGAACCAGCTGTTAGTTTCATTGATCTTTTCTTTGTTTTTTAGTCTCTACTTCATTTATTTTTGTTCTGATCTTTTTTTTTTTAATTGAAGTATAGTCAGTTACAATGTATCAATTTCTGGTGTACAGCACAATGTCCTAGTCATGCATATACATACATACATTCGTTTTCATATTCTTTTTCATTAAAGGTTATTACAGGATATTGAACGTAGTTCCCTGTGCTATACAGAAGAATTTTGTTTTTTTAATCTATTTTTATGTATAGTGGCTAACTTTTGCAAATCTCAAACTCTCAAATTTATCCCTTCTCACCCCCTTTCCCCTAGTAACCATAAGCTTCTTTACTATGCAAGTCTGTTTCTGTTTTGTAGATGAGTTCATTAGTGTCTTCTTTTCCCCCTTTTTTAGATTCCATATACAAGTGATATCATATGGTATTTTTCTTTCTCTTTCTGGCTTTACTCTGATGTTTCTAATTTCTTTCCTTCTACTAACTTTGAGTTTTGTTTGTTCTTCTTTCTCTAGTTTCTTTAGTTGTTAGGGTTAGGTTGTTTATCTGAGGTTTTTCTTGTTTCCTGTGGTACTCTGGTATCACTAGAAATTTCCCTCTTGGAACTGCGTTTGCTATGTCATTTACTTTTGAAATAATATGATGGCTGGAATTGCTTTAAAATAAAAGGCTGTTGAGGAAGTGGGAGGGTGTGACTGAAACCAGAATGGCCCTGAGTTGGTGGTGATTGAAACTGGGCAATGGATTCATGGGAGTTCATTCATTGTACTAGTCTCTCTACTTTTGTGTGTGTTTAAGTTTTTCAATGGTAAAGCCTTAAAGGAACATAGTCTTAGCATAAATATGATTCAGAAGAGGTGAATTTCTGAAAAGTTTTTATGTAAAGTGGGACTCTGTATAACCCTCATTTTCATTTTATCTTTGTACATTAGAAATAAATTCCAAGAGAGGAACAGAACACACACTGGTTGTCTGGAATTAGTTCTTTTTGGGGGGAGGAGGGAGGGGAGATAATTAGCTTAAAATTTTATTTATCATTAATAGAGGTACTTTAATAGAGGATTGAACCCAGGACCTTGTGCATACCAGACATGCACTCTACAACTGAGCTATACCCTTTCCCTAGTTCTGCTTTTAATTCAGTGATTCAGCAGCTCACCAAACTCTTTAAGCCCGTGACTACTGAGGGAGACAACCTACATTTGCTCCCCTGGAAGACCATTCATCAGAAGACTTCTTTGTGTGGATTATGATTCTCTTGTAATCTGGCTCTGTCTTCTCTCATCATTACTTCCAGCCAACTGCAGGCTGTAGTGTCTCTGTGGATGGAAAAGAATGTTTCCCTAATCCCAAGTGTTCCAGGGCCCTTTGAAAACCAGCAGCCTGGTGATGGTCTGTGGCCTCCCAGTGTCACTTGGCTGGTAGGTAGGATAGCTGGGATTTGAACCCGAGTCTCCAGACTCCCATTGCCCTGCACTCTATGCTTTTCTCCTATTTGGTAAGTTAAATTAAAATTAATTCTACATGTTGTTCCCCATGTGATGAAGGGTGTCTGTATTTTTCTTTGCTGAGCTTCCACTGTGCTGTTTAGAGAGAATTGTTGCCCTGAATAATTGATAGGCCACGGTGCCTGTCTGGGTACATGCTCACTAGCCAAATAACTTGTAACATGCCCAAGGAAATGAACACAGCCTCCAGGATCTGAGGAATATTAAACTGGGGGACAAGAACATTTTTAATATTGATAATACTCATAAGTATGGTGCTTTAGAGTTTGGAAAGTGTTTCACATAAATAGACCTTCTCCTTTGTTCCTCTTCACCACACCTGCTCTTACCAGTGATGGAATGGCTGGTCATGTCAGAAACGGCAGTCAGGGTCTTCTGACTCCACACTCCATGCTGCTTCCGCTTTGTCACACTGCCCGTGTCATTTAGCAGGGGTTGAAAGTAGGAATGTATGATGTCTTTAGATGATGTCAGTGGTCCATTATTATGGCATAGGCTGCTGTCGTCACTGTCACCACCACCATCATTATCAAATGAGTAACGATTACTCCTCAAGTCAGTTTGGGGCTCACTGTGTCAGGCATGATCAGAAACCGGAGTCCTCGTATTTAAAAATAATAAAATTTAATTCTAATAAAACCCTGTGGCATACACATTAAAATCTTACTAGCTGTGGGATCTTGGATAAGATTAAATATTTTCCCAAGGTCACAGCACTCACCAAGAGCTGAGCCAGGATTTGAACCCAGTGTGTCTGATGCCAGGGCCTGTTCTAACTATTAACTCATTCACTGATTTTCATTAATTTATTCAATTAACAGATACTTACTGAGCAACTACTCTATAGGAGGTACACTTTTCAGGCACTAGGGATACATTTGCAAACAAGACAGATACACTTGCACAGGGAACTATATTCAATATCTTGTGGTAACCTATAATGAAAAAGAATATAAAAATGAATATGTCATGTGTATGTATGATTGAACTATTATGCTGTACACCAGAAATTGACACAACATTGTAAACTGACTATACTTCAATTAAAAAAAAAAGACAGATATACTCTCTTGTTCTTAAAGAATTTACAACTAGTGGGGTGAGACAGACAGTAAACAAGGTATTTTTAGGCAATGAGGAAATAAAACTGGGTGGTATGACACAAAACGTCTGAAGTATGTGACAAGGGTGCTATTTTAGGCTGGTCAGGGGGCTTCTCTGAGGTTAGTTAGGACTTGGGTCTTCTAGACAGAGGGGACAAGTGAAAATTAAGTCCTGTATTGGGAGCTGGCTTGGTGCGTTTGGGGAACAGGACCGATACAAGAGAGGATGTGGAAGCCATTGGAGAGGGCAGGGTTGTCTGTCCAGTGGTAGGCATAGATTTGCAGTGAGCTCCCACATTTCCTGTCCCAGTTTCCATGGTGACCTGGGCATACCTAGGGTGAGTGGTTATTGCCTTTGACTGTGGACTAGAGGTCATTGACCTGTGAGGGGGTCTCATTTCTGGGAAACTCCATTTGAAAGAAATGATATATTTCAAGACTGTTGGCTCTTATCTCACAACCAGTAGGACAGGTATAAGGGGAGACCTGGCTTGATGGCAAGTGTGAAAACAATTTTAGTGACATCAAGTAGAAGCAACGTCAAGTGTGACATCTTTGCCAAAAAAGTTGCTGCAGTCAGAGGCTTTCTTGATGGATGATACATGGAGAGGTAGTGCCTGCCAAATTCAAGGAGGATGTTCTTGGCCAAAAATGGAATAGGCATCTTTAGATGTGAATGCATTTCCTCATAGTTGATGAGAAACCACACTGCCCCTTGTCAAGATGCTGCAAGATGATTTAAGCCTGAGCTGGAAGTGGGGGAGGAGTCAGATGGAGGCTCTCTGGGCCTACCAGCTTGCACTGAGAGCCTCATTGCCAGGTGGCAGTCAATGGGAGTGGTGGTGGTGGTGGTGGTTAGAGGCAGTTTATGGAAGGTGAAGGATCCAAAACCCGAATTGTGTTCCTATGTGCCTCACAGTTGAGGCCAGTGGTCCTACGTGCCCTGACTTCTTGTTGCACGGCTGCATAAGGTCACTGGTTTGCTCCGGGAGCCTTAGTATTTTTAGTGGTGTCTTACTTAATGCAGTTCTAGATTTTCCAGCTAACTGACACCATCTGTCTGTAATCACACTTTTCAGAGCTGCCTTTTTGTCATCAGTCTGCCCACCTATCTGATGGCTTGGAAACTAGATGTGTTCTCTGCAGACTTTCTGTACTTAAAATTTTTTACTTGGCGTGGTCAACAAAGGTATCTTATAACATCTGTAGAAGCCAGCAGAAGCCTTGGAACATAGGCTTGAGTTGTCATCTCATGATCAGAGCATCCTGGTCTCCAGTGTAAGGTGTACAAGGGTTGTTGCTGGGTTTTGTTTGTGTAGCCTTGGCTGTGTCTTTCAACATCTTTGGGTTCCAAGTCTTTTATCTCTAAACCAGTTGATAGAATTAGACCAGTGGCTCTCTGGAGGGCATATCCAACTGTCCCGTCATTCAGAAGTGTTCTTTGCCTGTGCTCTGCACCACCAGGAACATACTTGGTCTTTTAGACAGACTCCGACTTCTCAGAGCTTGCAATCTGAGACTTTCTGATATGGCTACACATTTAAAAGACAGGCTCCCAATAGATTATTGAACAGTTTTGCCTATAGTGTGATGAACCTGTCACTTCTGAAAAAGGTTTTTTTTCCCTCCACTTTCACTGCTTAGGTTAAATCATTTGCCCTAAGAACGCCCTCAAATACAGGCATGCATATACCATAGACTGGGTATGTTAGCAGTTTAAGCATGTCAAGGACGTAATACAGTTGTCCTAGGTATCCCCAGGGATTTAGTTTCAGGAAACCCCATCCCCAGCTCCATATGGAAATCCATGAAATGCTCAAGTCCCTTATATAAAACGGCATAGACTGGTGGTTGGCGGAACTTGCACTTGGTGGAGGACTTGTGTCTGGTGGTCCATTGGAGTCCTGACAGTGGGATGTGCAGTGGGGCTGAGGAGAGTGCCTCCTCTCTCCTGTCCATCCTTCACCTCTTAGGAGGGAGGGCAGCCACAGTAGAGCACCTGCCTCTCATTGCTCCTGAGCACCCTTCTGGGGTGAGAGAATTAATTTATGGATGCAATTTAAAAAATTATTCTAAAGATAGTCATTATATAGAATTTGAAAACCCAGAACTTAAAGAGAAAACGTTGAGTCAACGGGAGGATAGTTTAAGTAGTGAGATGGTATATATGGTTTCCTTTACTCATGGTCTTTGTGTAAGGTGGTGCTGTGTTTGACACACTACTTAATTTGAATGGAAAGAACTGTGGTGTCTTTCATCATAAACCCCAGTGTTGGAAGAGGCCATGTTGCTCTCTGGCGGGACAAGATCACTGTGCTTAGCTGGACTATCAGCTGGGGAAACAAACTAGTTGTCAAGAGATAAGTATATGAAGAGATTTGTTGCAAGGAACTGGTGTAGGTGATTGTAGGGGCTGTCAGGCCAACTCCAAAATCTCTAGGTAAAGCCCTCAGGCTGGGACTATTGGGCATGGACTGAAGCTGCTGGCCACAGGCAGAGTTTCTTCAGGGAATCCTCAGCGATGCTCTCAAGGCCTTTCAACTGATTAAATCAGGCCCATCCAAATTATCTAGGATAATATTTACTTAAAGTCAACTGATTATGGATCTAAGTCGTATCTATAAAATACCTTTACAGCAACACCTAGATTAGCATTTGATTGGATGACTGGGTACTGTAGCCTAGCCAGATGGACATATATTAAACAAGACAAAACCCATCATATTTGGTAAACTGTCCTGTTCGAAAATTAATCAGGAGAATTGGGTGCATCGTCTGCCTTTAGTCCTGTCCGTCTTTCTACAACCCTCCCTGCTAGGACATACCAGGTCTGGTCCCACCTAGACCTGTCTGCCTAGAACGTCATGTTCTGTCTGGCCTTCGTTACATTCATTTGTACTTCTGCTTCCTGAGTATGCTTAAGAAGTCTTTTGTGTATCTGTGACCTTCCCCCATGGCTAAGTTGGAAGTTCTTTCAGGGGCAGGGTGGTGCCGTCCCTTGCATTTGTCTGTCTCTGGTCTGAATCCACGCTCCAGTGCTCTAAGTGACTTCTCAGTGACCAGTGACTACCACTGATGACTTATCTCCAGGTTCAAGAATGACCAAGATTCTTGTTATATCTCCTCATGGAAAAAAAAAATGTGTTTGCTTTTGTTCATGCAACAGGTATTTTCAAGTGCCCACTATGAGCTGGGATTTTTCTCGGTATTGAAAACGGAGCTGTGAGCAACACAAACTCTCCTTGCTCCTTTGGAGCTTTACCTACTGGCATGGGGACTGGGGATGTGGGAAGAAAGAAGGAGAACAGGAAATAACTGTACAAATGAAATGAACTTGCCAACTTCAGATGGTGCTAAGTGTGTTGAGGAAAATAGAGCAAGATACTGTGACTCTAAGTTTGGTGGTCGCTTTCTGAGTTCAGGTTTTGACTTCCTAGTTGTGTGGTGTTGGGCAAATTAATTACTTCACCTCTGAGATGTTTGGAGTGGGAGCCATTGTAGGTTTTGGGGAAGAGGTTCTAGGAGGAGGAATTGTCCAGAAATGTCTTTCGGGATAGTTAGAGCTGTGCTCCTCGGAGTGTGGCTTGTATCCTGGGAGACCTTGTTAGAAGTACAGGCTCCTGAGCCCTGTCGCAGACCCACTGAATCAAATCTGTGTTTTACCAACATCCCCAAGTAAGTTCTCTGTATACTGAAGTTTGAGAAACACCTTAAAGTGAAGGAGGCTGAGGGCAGTTTGGAGACTTACTAGAGCAACTTAGGTATAAAGCTTTGGATTTGGAAGGGAAGGAAAGGGAGAGAATGAATTCAGAAGGTCATTTTAACCAGTTTTATCCTGGGTGAGGTCAGTCTGTGAAGCGTTGACTTACAAGAAACTCACTTATGACCGTGAGCTTATTAGATCATAATGGGAGGTATGCAGGTTTTAAATACTGAGCACTTGAACTTGTCTCTGCACAGGATACTTCTCCCTGGTTCCCAGGTCCTCTCAGCATGTCAGATACACAAGGTAGCAGGCTGTCTGGAGAGTAGAGGATCAAGAAGTTGGAATTGGCCTTTATCATAAAGCTGCCATTGCCGAGTGTCTCAACCTCTGTCACTTCAGGAATGTTTCCTTTAAATGGCTAGGCTCAGCCATCAGGGAGTTGAGCCCTGTCCTCTGAAGCATGTGGCCTGCTGTCACAGCCACTGTCACCTTCTCCAGAAGGTGTGTGTGCAGGCCACTGTGTCACCGTCTTCCTTTGTGTTTGTGACTCCTAGGACTGTTGTGTGCGAATCCCATTGTAGGTTGGCTGCTTCTTGCTGCCTTGCGGGAGACTCCTTGATTCTGGCTGTCTAGTGTTTCCAGAACAGGTTGCTTCCCAGTAAATTTGCATAGACAGCTAATCCCTTCCACAGGTTGACATTCTTGTATGCTTTATTCCCCCAGAGGTTGAGTCTTTCCTCCTTGGGTGTCTTCTTTGGGCTTTTCCAGAATCCATCATAGTGCGGGTGTTTACTTCACTCAGCACTTACTTTGTGCTGGGTATTGTTTAGGTATTGTATTTAACTACAGCTCAGAAAGATCTTGGCTGAGCTGGTAGCTTATAATATGTTTTCCTGGAATCAGGCCTAGTTAGGGACAGTAGTGAATGCTGTGGGGTTTTCTTTCAAAAGTATTATTGTGTTCCAGAGGTGTCACATAGGGGAAAGACAGCTGGGCAGACAGAGGACAGGTACGGTTTCTGATTGAACACCTTGGCATTCTGATCTATTGACTTTGGTGCCGCTTCGGTATGGGTGGGTGTCTTAAAGTGACCATGACTGATGAGAAGACAGCTCTGTGTGCCTCCTTCCCTCCCTAGCATCCTCTTTAACAAATACAATTTCCTCAGAAACTTTTCCACCTGTAGTTTTTGATTCTCCTACAGAGATCTCTGGGCTCTTTTGGGGAGTGAGGATGTATGTCATCAGCTTTGGAACAAGAGGCAACCTTTGTTCAGCCTGAATCAAAATGAAACCCATTTCATTTTTTAAGTTACTTGAGCTTTCATGAAGCTCCTTGCAAATACATATACCACAGCACCAGGGAGTAAGAACAGAGTTAAAAGCACCTCTGTGGACAGCATTAATCCATTTTCTGGGGCATAATCTAATAATCAGAAAATGCTGGCTTCGGTTTCCTGGGGACAGGAGCTCGTTTTACCCATTTTGTTCTGTTTGCATTGGCTGTCTCTCCAGATATTGCAGGATTCCATACATCGGTCCTGTCTTTATCAGATTAACGTCAGGCAGTAGTGACTAGATGTGTGTATGGATTTATTTGCTGCTGCTTAATGGATGGCAGCCTGTGTCTGACACTTGACTGCTGGCTTTGTGGTAGCTGTTTTTCTTAAACTGATGAATTCTTGCCAGATAATCTACCATGAGTTTTTCTTTCTGTAGACAGGGAGGCGTGAACTCATGCATCCTAGCGCTTGTCCTTTTCCTTTGAGAGGAAGGGATGGAGACATAGGGAAGCCTAGGGACACAGCAAGGCCCCAGCCGCTCAGAACCTTGAACCTTGTGGAACCCCAGCTGCCTCTTGGTTAAGACTGCTGACCTCCCTCCTCCTGGCATTTCAGGTGTGTTGTTGAGCCCATTGGTGAATGAATGTGCCATTGTTCTCCTGGAATAAAGAGGGGCTGGTGCTTTGCATGCACCTCGTCGGGCTGCAGCTAGAAGACTTTTTAGTTCTCCTTTCTACTGAGGGCCCCATGGTGAGCATTTCTTGGGGCTGTATCCTTCTAGCCCCTCCAGGGAGGTCTGTGCAGAAAAAGCTGCCTGGTACGTGTGTGTGTGCATGTGCGCCCGTGTGCAAACACAGAGGGACTTCCACTGTCTCCTGGGGTCCTTAGGGACCCATAACGGCTTCCTGCCATCTGATGATGGTCAAGCCCACATATTCTTTGTCTCTACTTTCTTAACACATGTCAGTCAGTGACCATTTATTGTATCTTCTGGGCACCAGGCACATCTCGTCCTCCACAGTGTTGTTAGGAGAAGATACAGATACAAAGATTGTGAAATGTTTTGTCAGTATCAATTGCTTAGCAGGTGCTGTGTGTTGTGATGTTACAGTTGACTCTGTTTTTTTTTTTTTTTTTTTTTGAGAAACCCTTCTGGCTTCTGGTTTCTCCTGCATGATTAATCAGTATTTGTAGAGCCCTTATGTATAACCATCGTTTTTTGAGTAGACACGGTAATCGATGGATAGTTTTCAATTTGCTCCATATATACTGAGCACCCATTATCTGTCCAGGGCTGTTCAAGAGAATAGGGTCAGGGTCAAGGTCGGGGTGAGTATGTGTTCACTGGGGATGAGTCAGAACTCTGCTCTGGGAGGACCCTTGGCTCTTTTGGGTCATGGATCCTGTGAAAATCTAATGACAGCTTTGGCCTCAGAAAACTGCTGGTAAACAGAGAACCTAGCATAGTACTTCAGGGAGCCCATGAGAAAGTTCATAGGATTCCTAGGACCCCAGCTTAAAAGCCTCTTGTCTTGATGATATGACAAGTCACTTAAGAGATTTATCTTTATCCAGATGATTGGATAAAGAAGTTGTGTCAATGCAATACTACTCAGCCATAAAATAGAATGAAATAATGCCATTTGTAGCAACATGGATGGACCTAGAGATTATCATATGGAGTGAAGTAAGTCAGACAAAGACAAATATCATATATCACTTATATGGAATCTAAAAGGACGCAAATGAACTTATGACAAAACAGAAGCAGACTCACAGACATAGAAAACAAACGTATGGTTATAAAGGGGAAAGGTGGGGGAGAGATAAATTGGAAGTTTGGGATTAGCAGACACAGACTACTATATGTAAAATAAACAAACAACAGGGTCCTACTGTAGAGCACAGGGAACTATATCCAATATCTTGTAATAACCTATAATGAAAATGAATATGTATATATATGTATGTATAACCGAATCACTATGCTATATACTAGAAACTAACGCAACATTGTGAATCAACTATACTTCAGTGAAAAAAAGAGATTTGTCATTATCTGCATTTTGGGAGGTAGAGATACTAATTTCTGGACCTTTATAGTATGTTTTTATTTTAAGAAACTGGACCATTTCACTGCTACAATAACCAGAAGAGGGTCTGTTTGGGGACCATGGATGGGAACTATTCCAGTGGCCTGTGAGGGAGAGCAATGAGAAGTTTGGAGCAGGTCATCCAGGCATTCCAGAGAGGTCTTTACTTCCTGCAGTCTGGAACCTGATTAACAATAAAGGATTTACTCTGCAGACATAACTATGCAGGCAGTGGGCCTGTGTGTTTGCGTGTCCCTGAAAACTACGTAGAGATGTCCCTGATTTCAGCTTCTGTTTCACTAAAGCTGAGATCTCTGTTGGGTTTACTCCACATTTTGCAAAAGCCAAAAACCAAAACGAAACAAAAAACAACAAATGGCAAAAAATAAGCAAAGGACTTGGACTGCTTTTGTTTATTTTTTTATTTAGGAATTGCCAATGTGACCAGGATTCAGTGCAAGAAAAGTAGTAGGAATCTACTTGGGTAACCTTTTTTTTCTGCCTTTTAAAAAAACTGTATGAGAGTCTTCCTATGCCTTTATGCAGCTGCAGTTTTCTGTTGGATCCTGGAGCACTGTACAGCCAGAGCTAAGAAATCACTGTCTTGTCTATGTGAAATATTGAAGGGTAGCAAAAGCTATTCATGTCAGGTGAGGGGATTTGCAGAAGAACTTGAAATTGCCCAGAGTTGTCCTCTGAAGGCTTGGAGAGTGAAACATATTGTCTTGTTGGAGAGGAAAGGGATGGCGTGGGGGAAGCAGAAGGATGGCGATGATGGATATATGGCCAGGGTGACAAATGTGAACCTGTCTCATGTCTTCTGTGCTGCCAGTGAGGGTGTAAACCTCCTAGGAAAGCGATTTGATTACATACGTGTGTATCTATCACACATATATGTATATATTTAGATACTTCAACATTTCGTACCCTTTAATCAAATAATTCCTGTTTCTGGAGCTCTGTCCTAAAGAAACAGCCTAAATATGGTAAAATATTTTGTGGGGTACATCTTTATATGCAGCAGTTTTATTTATAATAGTGAAAAGTAGAAAGACAGCTTAAGTGCTCACAATTGAGGAATTGTTAGGCAAATGACAGGTTATTCAAATGATGGAAATTTGTGGAGCCATTAAGCTCGTTTATGAAGAAGGAAAGAATTAGGAATCTGATGCAGGAGACAGGGAGAGAATCCTTTAAGTCCCACCGCCCCAAGCCCGCCCCATACCTTTTAATACGTGCTTCTTCACATTGTCCATGTATAATTCTCTCTAGAATTGTTTCTTGATCTTCTCCACTCCCAACTGCATTCCTTAGCAATCTGTTTCTATTCAAACACTTGCAAAAGGGTTAATGCTTCTGCTCTCTAATCCGGGTGTTCATCTCTCTTGGATACAGGTTCTGAAAAGAACCTTTGCAATGCAATTTCCCGTTTACCCATATCTGTAGAGCAGGATTCCTTAGGAGGAATTCAGCCAGATAGTTACCGCAAAGCCACATTTGGGTGTCGTGAGATGCCTTTTAGAGAAAGAACTCGGAACGTTAGTTTTTCATTTGAAAAACTGCATTTGAAAGGGACAGACTGATCAGTTCAGTTTTGGAGAGTATATGTCCCACCTCCTCATTTTGCACATGGGAAAACAGAAGCCAAGGAAGGTGCCCCAGATGTCACAGCTGGTAGTGATGGGTGTGGCATCCCCTTCTGCAGAGGGGGACTGTGGAGGATGCTGGCTTTGCCCTTTATTAGGTGTGTGACTTTGAGCAAAAACTCTGAGGGTCTCAGCGGGTGTGTTTGTAAACTGAGCTTGTGTGAGATGTTTAGCAGTGTGTCTGCCATATACTAAGTACTCAGTAAATGTTAACTATTATAAACAATAAAAATACAAATTACAGTGAAAGTTAGTAACAATTACTTTTTACTGTTATTACTTAAGAGAAGGGACTCTTGCTTCCATTATTGTTTGTACCTTCTCAGGAAGTTGAACCCTTACCTCCTTGGGGATGTGGAATAATTGTTCAGATAATGTCCCCACATAGGGGACATAAAGCAGCAATTGAATGTTTGCGGTTAGGGTGGAATAACCCACTTCTAGGTCCATCTGAAACAAACACATTACAATGCAGGTGAACCTCTATAATAAGAGCTGGAATGTATCAACAGATAAATTAGAGTGATTACAGTTATTACAAGTGACTTCTTCCCTTTAGAGAAGAATTTCAAGGTATATTTAAGTAGAGAAGTTCCTATTGAGTATTATAAATAAGATTGTTCATTGGCAGTTTTCCCTCGTACAGTGATTAGCGCAATGAAAACTGTAAAAGAAGACATATGTAATCTATTGTTGAGGTAAAATTGTCTTCTAATGATATAAGAAATGTTCAGAAACAGTGCTTTCAGATGTCATCATTGTTTAAAAATCCTAGTGATAAAAAGATAATAAATAAACTGTCTGGTGGGCGTGTAAGAAAGTGAGAATTATTTTAAGTTTTATTCCACACAGGTCAATGAATCTTAAATTGAATTGATGGAAAGAGTAGAGAACCCTCCAGAAACTGAGGTTACGTTATGTTCTGCATGTAGTAGTAGGTTTTTGGGAAACATATTTCAAGAACTTTTTATTGTCAAAAAATTCCAAAATACACAAAAATGGAATAATACAATGAACCCCTAAATACTTAATGCCCAGGTTCAATCATTTTTTAACATTTTGCCGTATTTGCTTTGTCTATAACCTGCTTCCCCTATTTTGAAATATTTTAATGGAAATCGTGAGAGCATGTTGTTTAACCGCTACATACTTGAATGTGAATCTCCATAGAAATGTAGACTTTTCTTACACACTCAAGGCAATTAGCAAAATATCTATAGACCTAGTCCTTTGTTTACTTCCTCCAATTGTCTTCAAATGTCTTTGTTGGAATCAGGATCAAGTGCAATCCACGAGTTGTAGTGGGATGTTAAGACTCAGAGCTCTTTTTATTTATTTATTTATTTATTTATTTTTCAGGTGAATGGCTTTTTTTTTTTTTTTTAAGTTGAAGTGCAATTGATTTACAATGTTAGATTCAGGTGTACAGCAAAATAATTCAGTTATACACATACATATATATGTTTTCTGATTCTTTTCCATTATATGTTGTTATAAGAAATTGAATATAGTTCCCTATGCTATACAGTGGGTCATGTATTTTATATATTGTAATGTGTATCTTTTAGTCCCATACTCCTAATTTATCCCCCCACACCCTTTCCCCTTGGGTAACCAAAGTTTGTTTTCTATGTCCGTGAAGACTCAGAGCTTTTGTCTAGAGTAGTGCCTCTCCTTTTTCCATCCCTTGTGACTCTGACTTTAAAGGAATTGGCTGAGTTGTCTGGTAGGATGTCCCACACACTGGAATTTTTTTGAGAATCATTATGAACACATAGATATTGATAGATTCAATGTGTTTAAATAAATTTACAGTCATTATTCATTTTGGTGCTCATATTGTCTCGAATTTTGATAGCGATGAGCTCTTCAAGCTGCTTCTGTGTCCTTTTGACATGACCCCAGTTGTTTTTGTTTTTGTTTTTTTCCTGTTAGTATTCATGGTCTTCTGGCTTTGTAGTACATCAAGATATCTATACATTTCCTAACCCAGACCTGAGGTCAGCCTCCCCTTCAGGGAGCCCTGTTCCTTTTCATAGATGAGGAATCTAGAGACCACAGTTTGAATATTGGGGGTACTTGTTGCTGGCTTCAAGGCCTTTTCATTGTGAGAATTAGGAAATGTTTATTTTTGAAAAAAGTTCATGCTGCTATTTCGAATGATAATGAATATACAGGATTTTAACTTCTTTAATTTTATATTTATATGTTTTTCTTTTCATTGAAAAATCTTGGTTCCTAATATTTATCTTACAGTATATATAGAATAGTTTCAAAAATACTAATATTGCTACTTATAATAATATTGAATAAGGTTTGATTTCATCACAGTTCTCTTTTCCTTAGAATATTCCAGTAAGTATTATTGTCAAAGTACTGTGTTCTAAAGGCTACTGAAATACTGATTGTATGTTTCTATTACCAACTTGAGATATTAGGTTCATTTGTTTTTATTTGTTTTCAATTAAAACACTTTTATTTATTAAATAGATAAGATATTCATGTGATTACAGATTCAAAGCTGTTAACATGGTATATTCATAGATGTCTACTCTCTACTGTCTGTCCTCTCTCATCCTGTGTGTAAACGTTTTTATTAATTCTTGAATAATTTTCAGTGTTTCTCTTCTGCAGATATGCAAATACTTCATCCTTTCCTTAAACTCATACTTAAAAGGGGACATACTATATTTACAGTTTTTATATTGGTTTTTATTTTGAATTAATGTCAAATAGAACAATTGCAAAAATAGGACAGAGAACTCGTTTACCCTCCACTTTCCTTCTCTCTCCTTCCTTCTCTCCCATCCATCCATCCATATACACCCACACATTATCTTATACAGATTTTATTCACATTTTACCACTAATTTATTTTTTGTGACCTAGGATCTAATCCAAGATGGCACAATGTATTTGGTTGTTAGATCTCTTTAGTCTTCTTTAATCTGGAATGGTTCCTCAGTTTTTCTTTGTCTTTCATGACCTTGACATTTTTCAAGAATACAGACTAATTTGTAGATGCCTCTTATTTGGGATTTGCCTGATGTTTCCTCATGATTAGATTTTGGATTAGCATTTGGGACAGGGATGCCACAGAAGTGCATCATATCAGGAGGCGCAGGGTATTGGCTTGTTTCGTTACAGGTGATGTCAACCTTTGTCACTTTGTTAACCTTTGCCTTTTTTCTGCATGTTTTTGCTTGGAAAATCATCCATTCAAATGTATGGAACACTTCCTTATTCCTTTTTATAGCTGTATAGTTTTCTATCCTAATGAACATTATTTATTCAACTTGTTCACTATTGACATTTGGATTATTTCTAGTTTTTTGCTATTACAAATAGTGCCACAATGTATAACTTTATGTATATGTCATTTAATGATTTTGCCAAGGCTTTTTTTTTTTTTTTTTTTTTTTTGGTGTTAGGGGGCAGGTAGTGGATAGATTCCTCAAAGTGGGATTTCTGAGTCAAAGGGTAAATGCATATGCATTTTTGATGAGTGTTGCCAGACTTCTCTCTACAGGGATTATATCATTTTACATTCGCACCAGCAATGATTGTTTCCATAGCCTGACTAATAGATCATATAGTCAAGCTTAGATTTTTGCTAATCTGCTAGGTGAGGAGTATCACAATACAGTTTTAACTTGAATTTCTTTTATTTAAGTGAGGTTGAGCATCTTTTCATTTAAGGGCCACTGGCATTTATTTTTCAATGAACTATTCATATCTTTTATCATTGTTCTATCAAGGTTTTGGTCTTTTTTTTCCCCCTCATAATTTAAGATCTCTTTGTATATTAGGGATATGATGTTTGTTGCAAATATTTTTTTCTACTTTGTGATTTGACTTTATGGTGCTCTCTCCCCTGTCCCACCTAACCATATACAACTTTTTATGTTTGAAAAATGTTTTAAAAGTCAAAAGAATAGTGCAGTGAACCTCTATACTCTCCACATAGATTCACCAATTTTTAATAATTTAATGCTATTTGGCATATCTCTTTACACATACAATTTTGCTGTTTCATTTGAAAGTAAGTTGCAGAAATTGACACTTCACTAAATACTTAAGATATATGTCCTAAGAATAAGAACAAACCTTTACCTAACTGCAACAACATTATCATGCTGAAAAAAGTTAGTGATAATTTGGTTTTGGTAGTTTTTGTTTTTGCTATGCTTTCATAAAATTTATTATATGGTTTGTATGATTTTATGTAGTGTATCAATCTTTTATTTTAGTGCTTCTGGATTTTGAATCATAGTAAGATTTTTCTTACTTGAGGGATGTAAAGAAATTTACCCATGTTTTCCTTTAGTACTTGGGTGATTTTATTTTTCTTAAATTTAAATTCAGATCTCTCATTCATTTGGTATGTATCCTAGTATACAGGATGATGTACTGATCTAATTTTACATTTTTCTAATGGAATCCTGTTGTCCTAACAGTATTTATTAATAAGTAAATATCCCCCACTGCCATGGAAATACTGCCTTTATTATACACTTCTTTTCCTTATGCACTTGGGTTTTTTTTGTGCTTTGTATTATTTTGCATTGTCTGTCTTTCGGGACGTTCATTTAGTTGAATTGTTATTTCAGTTCACTCAATGATCTATTCTCCTCTGGTTTCATTCTAATCACGAAGGTGTCATTCCTTGTACACATTTACAAAAAGCTCATCATACCAGAATGAAATATTCAGCATTATTTTAAATATTGATAATTTTCTCCATCATTATCCAATATCACTGAATGAAGTCTCCTCAAAATATGTTTATATTCCAAACCAAAGTTTATTTGTGATCTTTCTTTAAAAGGGGTAGAATTTCCTATTTTTCATTATCTTTTTTATTCTTCCTCTTTTTATTTACAATATAAATATTTGAATATCTGCTATTTATAAGGTAATTTAACAGATACAGTATGGCATATAAATTGTATGAACAGGAAAAAATTTATTCCACATTCAACCCCTGTTTCCTTTATTATTTGAAGAAATCAGTTTAAACTGAGGAATTCTTGAACCACCAGCTGCTGCTCTGTGAAGCCCGCCTGGGACTTCCTTGTCACCTGATTGGTTTGGTGGGTAGCTGTTCAGTCACCCAGGGGTGGGTCCTGATGAAGTCGTTGATTCTCTTTCCCCTGTCCTAGGAGATTCTTATTTGGCCCTGATAACCCCTGGCTTGATTTTACCCTTTACTCTGCACATAGGGATTCACAAGGATTTGAAGGAGGTAAATATACTGATTTTTATGAATGTTCTTGTCATCTCATGCCAAGGTAAGGTTTGGGGACCCCATGTAAGCTTTTCTCTGTGTTATCTTCTTCCATGTGTGCTTACCTCAGTTTTAGCCATAATTGACTGTTCCAGCTTTCTCTGATCCTTCTTTCCTCAGAATTCTCTGTCCTCTGGTCTGGCGCATGGTCACACATGCCTTGTGTTATTGTATAACTGTTTTCTCTAGGTCTCCTCCCCCTAATTGAATAAGCTGTACTGTTTGTATCTGACCTCATTTTTTCCCCCGATCAGCCATTGTTGCTCACTTGTCCACAGTGTATACTCCCCATTCTGCTCAGTCAGCCCTGTCACCGCCACAAATAGATCGTGTACTTTCCTACCTTTGTGTCTTATCTCATGTTTTCCCTTCTTGGAATGTCTTCTCTTTCCACTTCTATATATTTATTTATCCTACTAGGCTCAGCTCAAATGCTGTATCCTCCGAAGCTGTCCCTGACCTCTGCTTCATTAGCAAATTGTATAGTTCTCTTAGAGCCCTTACTGTATGAATGCTGGTCTTCATAAGGCTATGAACTCCTTGAGGTTGGTGATTCCATTTCATTAAACTCTTCTCTTTCTTGGTAAGCCTGTGCTGGGCCCACAGCAGACACTTACTGTGTGTTGAAAAAAATGAATAAATCCAAATCTTTCCTAGCTACCCGAGCACTGCTAAGTCTTGCTCCAAACTCTCGAGGACTCTTTGCCCCACTCTTCTTGAACCAGACAGTGTTTAGAGAGCTTATGAGGACACTGAACATAATGTCCTCCATGTATTTTCCATGATTTGATTTATGCATATTAATTTTTTCCATGTCAATTGCTTTTTAAATTTTTAAAACATTTTTGAGTTTTCTATTAAGTTAAAGTCAGTTTACAATGGTGTGTCAATTTCTGGTTTACAGCCCAATTCTTCAGTCATACATGAGTATACATATATTCATTTTCATGTTCTTTTTCACTGTGAGTTACTACAAGATATTGAATATATTTTTCATGTAAATTGTAAGTCCCTTGGGGATAGGGACCTACACCCCCCCCCCACCAGTGATGAAATGCTTAAGAAATTCCTTGGGCTTAAATATGTACTTTACTTGATGGTTGAGTTGTTGCATATAGCCTTTCAGTAGGGGAGATGCTGTGCTGGACTTTTTGTACCTCAATACCAAATTTAGTCTTACAGAGTAGAAGTAACAACTGCTACCAGTCATTGAGCTCTTGTTCTAGGAACTTTACAGCTATTTCTGATAATGGCTATAATAACAATAGCCCTATAAGGGAGGTGGTGTTTTCTCCCTTTTGCAAGTGAGAAAACAAAAGCACGGAATATCTGGTCCAAGGTCTCTCAGCCTGTCAGTGGCAGAGCTGGTATTTGAACCCAGGTCTTTCTGACTTTTGGGGCCACAATACTCAATAACAAATACGTGTTGGGTGAGTTTTATTCCTCCTACAGAATTGATTGTGGTGCTTTATACCTGATAGATACTTACCACTTACTCTTTGAGAGCTGTTTGCCAGCTTTGGTTTTACAGGTGGTAAGTATTCACCTGACCTCTATTTCTCAGGCAATATCCACACGATTTCTGGTACTTACTAAAAGCCCTGTTCTCGCGAAGAATAGGAGGCACAGACCATCTCTGCTGTGATTTACATCTGGGTGTGGTGCTGTCCAAGGCAGGGAAGAGATCTTTCCAGAGGCTCCCTTTCTGTTGAGCAGGCTGAGACCTTTGAGAGATCATCTAGTCCAGAATCTTCAAAAGAGGCTTTGCAGTCAGCTTCACTAGGGAGGCGCCACATCCATTTTATTAGAGTAAGCCCAGCCCTTGTACAGTGTCCAGCGTGTGCCATAACATTTGTTGGATCATCAGAATCACCTAAAGAATTAAAAAATAATATTGGTTCTCAGGAGTCACTCTAGGCCTAACAGATAAAAAATTTTCTTGATTGGGATCAAATAGGTTTGATAGTCCATGTCTGACATCTACAAATGTAGCCCATCTCCACCTTTCAATAGATAAAAGAAAATTAAGACTTAGGAGAATGTGTGTGGGAAAAAGAATCGAGAGTGAAGCAGAAATGCTTTCCTATTTTCTTACCGTTTCTGCAACCAGAGGAGTTTCCCCTTCAGATTTCTGTGGTGGGGGTCAGTGAATATATCGGGAAGCATGTGCCTTCAGGATGTGTGTGTATTTTGTATTTGGTTGAACACTTGTGATATGCTAGGTGCTAGGTGTGGGAATTCGAGAGGCCTTTGGACTTGAGGGCTCTCAGTGCAGTGCAGAAGCAGGTATATAAGCAAATAACTTTATTGAGGTGCTGCTGATTCCCTGACAAGTGACAGGGCACAGTAGGGCATCAAGGGGGCTTCATTGTATCGACTATTGAGGTAGGTGGGCCAGAAACAGTTAAGTCTGTGATTTCTAACTTAGATTGTACTTTGGATCAGCCTGTTTACCAACGTCCTTGCAGGGACATTTCCCTGGGAGACTGGAAAGGATTCAGAGGTGATTTGATTTAGCTGCTGTCCAAGCACAGCAGAAACAGCCTTTTTATGGGCCTCTTGGACTGTTCTGTGGAGTCTAATGTTATCAGTGGCATCTTTTCTTGATTGTGATTAAGACAGAGGTGGGAAAAGCACCAGGAAGGGAGTCAGAATCTCTGACTCTTCATTCTTGTATTGCTGTGAAACTCTGGGCAGGTATTCACCTTTCCCCCATCCTCAGGCTTCTCACCTGTGAAATAGCAGTAGCCATGCTGTCTGCTTGTGTTGTAAGATTATCACCAGGATCAAATAAGATAATGTGTGAAAATGCTTTGAAAACTGTAAGCTGCACAGTGCAGTCCTATTGAGAAGTCTAATTTGGCGGCAATGGCATGTGTGTGTGTCCCAGATACGTTGACCCCAGCGTGTGTGGAAGGATGGGCTGAGACTATCTGATCATGGTGGAAGATGGTGAGAAGTTTAAAGGTACCTGGGAAGGGAGAAGGTTACGGGAAACCTGACTTAGCCAAAGGTGTACTACTCAATCACAGTGCTCTCTGTAGCAGAAAGTCATGGCATCCACAGACTTTTTGGGAAAGGGAGGTATATTAGAAAAAGGGCAGGTCACACATGCCTGCCCAAACAAGGGAATCCATGGCAAGCTCATGATGGGAAATAAGGGTGGATGGATGCGAAGTGATGCTACTGTGTGAAATCACTTTCTGTCCACCTTGATCATTCATAAGAGAAGTGACCTTGGTAGAGAGAAATCAAGAGAAAAATGTAGAGATTCCTCCCTGAGCTTCAGAAGTAGTGAAACACACGAGAATTGCCTTTGGACAGATGAGGTGAGGTCAGAGGAATGAGATGATTTTTTAATAATAGAACTAAGTGATTGTTCAGCTTAATCTCAGCTCAATAAAGTAATATGGGAAGTAGTGCTCAGTGTGTTCTGAAACTGATATTGGTATAAAATATTCTGATAATGACGTAGTAAGAATCCAGAACAGAGCTTCCCAGCCCACATGTCTCTATGTTGATTCCGTCAGTCCTGTGGGCCACTGAGTGGCTTCTCCTGGGTTTCAGACCCCTTCAGTTTACCCCAGTTACCGTGCTGTGGGTGCTATGATGGGGCAAAGATCTGCTTTCTGAAACCAGAGCTCTCTTCTTGTTAAGATTCCCGGCTTTACTTGAATGTGCCCTGGCTTCCTTGTTTGTTGTCTGTTCTTTCTGAGCTGTGGGCTTTTTTTTTTTTTTTTTTAATCTTTTCCTTTGTGGTCTCTTTTGACTTGGCACCTGATTGAAAGTTTGATGTCAGCAAGACCCAGTGACGGTCATTGATGGAATATCACTATGTCACATGTTGGCTGAAATGTCGGGGTTTGTTGCTTCAGTTCCATCTGAGTTCATTCTCTGGCAGCGATTTACCTAAAATATTCTCCAGATGTGTTCTTACTATGCTAGCCCACTTAATTTCTCTATGTTCTTGATGTTTGAGCTTAGACACTTTGAATTAAATTCTAACTGCAAAGGTAGGTCATTGCTTTATCAGATGCCCTTTATTTGGTTTCACTTTCCTAACTCACCATAGGAGACCTTTCAATCTCACCAAACATTTTGGCATATTTTAGCCTGCAGTTATTCCTTATCTATCTTATCTATTCTTGATAATAGCACCAATTCTAGTAGGTTTCATACCCCTCTTGGTTACTATTGTGCCTGAACCCAGAGACCATTTATAGTTTTTTCTAAAAGTCTGTAAATGACGTCATACTATCTTCCTGTTTAATCGTTCTAAAAGGATGATATTTTATATGAAGTAGATTTTAGAACAATCTCTCCTTTTTATAATCTGGAAGCGGTATAAATTATTGATGTTTACTATTCCGTCTCTTATGTGGTAGATTAATCTGTTCAATTTTAGTTATCGAGTGACTCATGTTGCTAGCATTCTGCTGTGGCAATGGGTGGTCTTTAGCAATTTTATTGGACTGTTACATAAAACACTGTCAAAGAAATATGTTAGAACTGGTATTTATTGCCTTAATCTTGTTTGCTTTGAGAAGTTGCTAACTAGATGTTTTCTCCAGCTTTTCCTTAATTGCAGTATAGTTAATTCCTCTCAATTGCAGGAAACCAAGGTGTTTGTGGATTGTTATTATTTTTGCAGTCAGTAGAACTAATCAGCACTCACTGGGTGCCAAGAACGTGCTTGGCGTTAAGTACACCATAGAAGCAGATCTACTTCCTGCCCCATGAACTTGATATTAAATGAACTGGGCAGGGAGGAGGGAAGGAAGAGAAGACATTTTCCACAAAATTGTGTTGCTCTAAAAGGGAGAGAAAATGAATTCAGTTCAAAAGGACACCTTTGGAATTCGACTGAGTGGGATAAAACACAGGTGACAGCCATCAAGTCAGCATTTATGCTAAATTACACAAATCTGAGGAGTGAGTCATAGCAGGCGCAGGTATAATGGGTAACATATCTCAGAGCAAAACTGCGGCGGTGTAAGTGAGGGAGGAAAGGTAGGAGAGTGGGTAGAAAGTGGGACTGCAGTCGGTAAAAGGTTAAAGGAAGCAGAAAGGAATCCTGAAAACCATCCTGGATTCGTCCCTGTTCCCAGCGGCCACATCCGTTGAGGTTCCAAGCCCGGTGCCTACTACCTCTCGGATATCCCCTCCCCTTCCCCCGACTCTGTGCTCTGATTCTGGTCCTCCTTATCTCTCACTGGTCTCTCCTCTTGCCCCCTCCAGTCTATCATCCATGAAGCTGCTGTATCAATCTGACCAAAGTTTGCTGTGTAGAATCCTTAGGTCTTGGGGCTAGAGGATGTGTAGCATCTGAACAGGCCTTGAGCCACGCTGGGTTCACTCTGCGTGCTGGTGCTGTTGTCAGGAACAGGCCCTCTCCTCACTTTCCATCTGACAGCAGCTACTCATCCCTCAAGTTCTGTCTGTTTTTTGAAGACAGCAGACCTGCACCCAATCAACTTAGGTGTTTTTTCGTCTGTGCTTCTACTGTGCTTTATAGATATAACCTTATTATAGTGGTGACCTTAGCACGTTGTCTTGTTAAAGCATATATCTGTCTTTTATGTCTACTGTTAGTTCTTAGAAGACAGGTGTCATTGTCTTTTAGTTTTTATGTCCTCGGTGGTAAAGTCTGATGGCTGACAGAAGGACTGGCTGGGTCACGTCGGGCTGTGAGCTCTTCAAGGACAATGTGTGTGCTGAGTATCCGAAAAGGCTTTGACTCATATATTGCAAGGAGAAGAGACAGGCTCTTGGAATCGTGGGAAGATGAATTTCTTTCTCATTCTGGAAGATTTCCAGTCCTGGAGGATGGGAACAGTTGGTACAAATGTCCTGAATTTGTTGATATGCTCGTGATGGGGGGACACCTGTTCTGTCTGCAGAGCTGGCAATTACTTTGGACTCGGAGAAGCGGAAGCCTTCTCCATCTCCCAAGGGGACTGCCAGGTCTTTGTGGGGAGGTGGCAGGCCCAGGTTTACTTTGTAACTTGGCAATCACTGTCACCATCTGGGGACCTGCCTTAAAGCATGAGGGTAGCTGGGACACCTCTGACCTCTGTGGAAACTTAAGGAGGATAGCTGAATTTCAAGACCAACAGGAGCAAACTGGCAGACCTGCCTTCTAAAACACCGAAGGCTTCATCTTAAATGAACTTTGTGCATTTAGTGGACTGTAGTGTTGTTTGGCTTGTCCATGTTTCTTTAATTTGTCTAGGAAATAGAGTATTTTAAATTGACTCTCTTTTGAAGTGGCAACTCTGAACATTTTTTTATTTATTTAAAACCTGTTTTATATTCACCTCTTGTGTGTATATAATGACTGTTAGGTCTTATAGGAGGTATGATTTAGGTACATGACACTATCTGGGATCCTAAGATTCTGGGAGTCCAGTGAAAGCTCTGTTTTATGAGTAAGTGAGAACATTAAAACAAGGTAGTACTATAAAAATGGATTCAACAAATGCTACAGATCTTCAGAGGAGGGAGATATTGCTGTGGGCTGGAGAGTTCAGGGAATACCGCATAGGGAACAAAAAGGTTTGAGCTGGATCTTGAAGGTGAGTGGAATTTGAAGAGGTGTAGCAGAGGAGAGGTGATTCCAGGGTGGGATAAGAGCATGCACAAAGCCAACCAGATGGGGATCCTTCATTTAATATTTTTAAGATTTACAGTGTTGACTTGACCAGGTATTTAATCATAGAAATCTGGGCTCATGACCCCCACCCCCACCCTGTTTGTCTTATTTTTATCTAACCTCTTCTAATTCTTTGAGTACCTACCAGGTAGCCAGCACTGGGCTGAATGCAAATGCAAGACAAAGCCCTTTTCCGTACTGAGCTTCAGTCTTGTACTCTATCCTGCTAAAAAATAGAACCAACAGCAGTTTTTGAAATGGAAATTTCAAATTATAACCTCAAATTCTGTCTTCCTGGTGTGACACTCTGGGCTTGCTCCCTTTCTCCAGTTGCTTTCCAGATGTGTTTCTTTTCTTCCATGCTGCAGAGGTGGGTAAATGGCTACTCCTTACCTCTTACAGATGGGAAATTTGATGTCAGATTATTTGCCAACGTTCAGGGAGACCAGCTGGTGGAAGAACCATAGTAAGAGTGTTGTTTTTGTGTCTGTCCTTTTTTGTTAATTGCTTCTCAGCTGGCATAGCAGGAAGGGAGCTGCCTTTGAGCAGAAGGAGGTGCCTCTTGGCCTTTCCGGGAGGAGTACTGCCCTTCTAAACATACCTTGGGACTTAAAGAAGAGGCAGATTGTATCAGGCCAGCCAGAGTGCAGGTCGCAGTGCAGCAGCTCTGGGCTGCGATGGAGGAAATGGTGCCTTGGACTTATGCACAGGGATTCTGGTTAGCTTAGGACTAGATCTCTGAATCTCCGTCCTACCGTCAGAAACCCCACCAGCCTCGGTTTTGGTGATAGAAGTGGGAGCTGAGAGTTAGAGTCCGTCTTCCTTTGCTTCTTTGACTGTCGTTGAGAGATGCTCTGCCCCAGATCAGGAGGCGCGGCACGATTTGTGCTTTACACAGCCCCCTGCAGCAGTGCCACTTCTGGACACTTTCTGTCCTTGTATCTTCCCCTGGTCAGTTTCAGCCTCTCAGCCGCATTCAAATTCTGAGCCATCCCTGCTACCCCCCACTGCCATTTGTCTGTCCCTCTGCACTTCTGCAATGCTATTGATTTGCCATTTGCATGCATTTTAACTGGATTTGGGTTGGTGTGTGCTTCTGGATGCTTTTCTATCTATCGATCTGATTTAATGGTACCCATCACCACAACTTCTAGGAGTGCTTTCTGGGAACAGCACAGTGTGTTTTTTGGTTTAAAGCCAAGGCAGTCCAGTGACTAAGAGGCACTAGAGGTAAAGCACAGAGCTCTGTTTTCTTTTTAAAAGTCTGTGTATGAGAACCTTTCCCTGCCCTTTTTCCGCTTTATTTCGAAATCCATTTTTCCCCTTATTCAGTTGCCTGCCCCTCATTCTGCTGTTCCATTAATTAAAAACCCATGCCTTCTCCCCACTGTGGTTGCTCAGCACCTCTCCTGTGCCTTAACATATGCACATGGGTTCACATGCACACATAATTCTGACTTACTGTGGTGTTACATACACAGGCTGGGCATTTCTCTTAGGGTCGCTCAGGTTCCTCCCCATCTATGAATCCACGGAGAGAATACCCTCCTTAGCTAAAAGAAAGTTAACAACAGCTGTGAATTGGCCTGGAGCGTGTATCTGAGCACGTGTAGGTCTGTGAGAGAGAGGATCTGCGCGTGTAAGAGGGGAGTGCTGGTGTGCTTAGTGGAACCATTGTCTGCTCCTGGTGTCACATATAACCTGGTGGAACAGGATGCATTGGGTAATTCCTTCAGGTTTTCTTTGAATACATAAGGTATTCATTTGGTAAATAACTCTAGCTGATACGACAAATATACTCTGTGTGTTAATAGCCAATTGCCTCAAACTTTAGCAGCTTAAAACCATCATCATTAATTGTATCACTTAATTTCTGTGGGTCAAGTTTTTAGGCGCATCTTAGCTGGTGGTTCTTGCACAAAGTCTCTTAGGAAATTGCAGTCAAGACACTGGCTGGGGATGTGATCATCTGAAGATCTGACTAGGCTGGAGGGTCCAATTTTAAGACGGCTCACTTGCGTGGCTGGAAAATTAGAGCTGGCTGTTGGCAGGAGGCCTTAGTTCCTTGGCTCATGGACCTGCCCATAGAGCTGTTTGGGTGTCTTCACAGTATGGCATTTGGCTTCCCCCAGAGCAAGTGAACTGAGAGAGAGAGGTGGAAGCTGTAATGTCTTTAAACCCTAGCTACAGAATTCAACCCAGTCATTTCCATAATATGTTACTTAGATATCTTGAAATGTATCCACACTTGGTGGGTCAGCCTATTCACATCTGATGGGAACTACACAGTGTGACTGTCAGGAGGCTGAGAGTCATTTAGTGCCATCTTGGAGGCTGGCTACCACACACCAAAATCTCAGTGGCTTTTCTCTGAGTTTTTCTTATTTCACGGTCCTTTGTGGGAAGGGGGCTTAGTTACGTGCAGTTGTCTCGGGACCTCGATCCTTTCCATCTTGTTGGTCTACCCTCCTCTAGGGCCTTGGTGCCCTCCAGTCATCTGAGAATGAGAGAGACAGCAAGGATTTAACTGTGGGAGTTGTTTTTAATAATCAGGCTTGGTGGTGGTGAACGTCACTTCTGTTCTCATTTCATCGGCCAGAACCCACAGGATCTCACGAGGGAGGCTGGAAAACGTCACCAAGTGTTGTTCTCAGCAAGGCAAGAAGAGCATGGATGCTGACCTAGTGATTTCCATCACATTTCATCAAGTCATAAAGCCTGTGATAAAGGCTCTGTGTCCTTCAAGAAGGACACATATCAACTGAGTAGACTGGTGGTGCCAATCACCAGCCAGTCAGCAAATCCTCCTGCATTCCCTGACAGCGTTCTTCACCCCCAGCGTGATTGGACTGGCTGTGGTCGGGCAGCTGGGCAGTTAGCCCAAGGAGGGATGGGGAGCCGTGATGTCTCAAACATTTCCAGGCTCTTCACAGAAGAACTTCCGCTTAGTGAGGTGCTCTGTGTGCTTTATGTATGTCATCTTATTTAATTTACACATCAAACCCTCCACTGAGGTATCATCTCCATTTTACAGATAAAGAAATTGAGGCTCAGTGAGGGTAACTGATTCTTCTGAGACCTCCATGGTCAATATGTAGTAATGTTGAAATTTAGACCCTTTCCACTCCACCAGTCCTGTGAGCTATCCCTAAATGGAAACCAATGGCGCTAACAGGCTAGCGATGCTTTACGGTGACAGTGGTGGGCCTTGGCATCTTGAGAATGGCCTCTTCCTTTTCAGGAGATAGGTGATGTCCAAAGACAATCCCCCAACCAGAGCACATTGCTCTGCATCCTAGGAGCAGGTAGGGCTCTAGAAAGGTACAGAAGAGTCTGTGGTCCCCAGGCCAGAAAGTCTGGTACTTTGGCTTTAAGTCCCACCTTCTCCCTCTGATTGTACCTGCTCCTATCCTAGTGGGTAGGGACCTGGTGCCACATTACCCACATATTATGGCAATATCACCTCTTGCTCTTGTAGGGCTTCATACTTTTTCAGGATACATTCACATTGATCACTGCTTTGAGCCTCACAAACACTCTACAAGGGTAGGGAGAGCAGGTATTTTTACTCATGTTTAGGGAGGCTGCGGCCCGCAGGGGTTAGTGTATCCTTCTGTTGGGCGGTGGAGCAGTGGTGATGATGGGGTATGTGGTTTCCCTTGGGTTTGGTTTTGTAAATGTGGGAAGAGTGGCTCCAGAGGATAAGAATTTGTGGTAATGAATTGAGGGGGTTTATAGTGCTTGGAATTTGTACAGAAATGCATGCATTGATATTAATATGTAGTTATTCATAATTGTGTTATGCCTTTGAATAGCATTTTATTTTGCCCATTTGTCTTCCCCAATCCATCCTGGGCAGATGATGGAGTGAGTGTGGAGGAGCTGGCATGGCTGCGTGTCACTTTTCAGAGGGCATCCTTATAACTCTGGCGAGATGGGGCCTGACACCTGGGATCCTTCCTGCCTGGGAGACATCCCAAGGGACTGGTCTTGTTCCCTTAGCACCTATTTCTTCCTTCCTTTTCTGTAGCTTTACCCAGGACCAGAGGCATTAAGAAGGCCCTTCCCTAAGAGAGGTCGTGTGCTTAGCAGGCAAGGCTGTTAGCATCTACAGCACTCTTGGTAGTCAGGAGTGTGTCACCGTTTTGCTAGGGAAACCAGGGTGGAGGGGAGGGGACACTGCAAACAACCAGAAAGGGGGATTGTGCAGGATTTGGAGTTTTCAATGCTAAGACTAGGACAGCGCCAGGCAGACCGACATGGCTGGTCACCCTGGTTGGCCTTCACCCCTACTTTCCTTGCTCCTTTCCCCTGCTCCTCAAGGAACCTCATGGCTCATGACAGGTGAGTATATGTCAGAAGGCTCCTTTGTGGTTGAGGGCCCTGGTTCAAGATGCAGCATTTCCTCTGTCCCAATGACTGCCTCTCAGCCTATCCTGGCTTTTGGCCTTATCCCCTTCAGAGTTCTCTTCTCTGAACCTTCCAGAACTACAGGGATCTGTCAGCGACATCTAAACGGTTTGGAAAGTCATGTTGTCTCAAGCATTTCCAGGCTCTTCCATAGCTCTGTGCTATGTAAGGTGAATCTTTTATACCTCTCCACAAAAAATCTTGATTAAAATACTAATTTCTCCTTAAAATGTTTGTTTTTCAGACAAATCTGAACCCTTGTGCTCTGGTGGCATTCCAAAGTGGGACGCAAGCAGTGTGGTTTGAGGTTCAGGTTTTAGGCCAGGTTTCTTACTTTTGTGAAGAATTTCTCTCTGTCCTACAGATGACCTTTGCCTGCAACCCCTTCTGTCCATGCCCTCGACCACTTCCTTTTCTCTAACCTAACTCTTCTGGTATTCATTCAAGGCCCTCCAGACAATCATTTCCAGACTTAGTTCTTTATTAGGATACAGCTTGGTCATTCCTTGTTATCATTTTTTCTCCCTTATAGTCTTTTTTATTCTTATCCCTGATCTTTGGCAATTAAAAAGTGTTCTGTAATTTTTTCATAAAGAAAGGCATGGAGGGAGAGGGTATAGCTCAAGTGGTAGAGTGCGTGCTTAGCATGCACAAGGTCCTGGGTTCAATCCCCAGTACCTCCTCTAAAAATAAACTTAATTACCTCCCTCCCACAAAAATAAATGAATAAATAAACAAATATTTAAAAAAAAAAAAAGAAAGGAATGGAGCTCTCATAAGATACCATGTGCTTTTCATATATGGTCTCATTTAATTCCCATGATTACCCTGTAGGGTTCTATCTCACAGATGAAGAAGAGAAGGCACAGAGAGGTTGCCCAGCTGGTTGAAATTCATAGAGCTGCTTAAAAGTGGCAGAGCTGGGGTTGGGACTGCCAAGCCTTTTCATTTGATTCTGTCATACTGTCGTTATTAGAATATTGGCTTGGAAGCCAGGACACCTGGGTCATAGTCTCATCTGGACTCTGTAACTGGGTGACTGTGAGCAAAACACTTGGTTATTGGACATCATTGTGTTGTCTTGTTGGAGTGAAATAGGAAGTGGGATTGAAAGACTTTGGGGCTGCCTTCCAGTGCAGATGTCTCTCTCCCATCATTTCTACTCTCTGGGAAATTCTGTCTTCCAAGTCCATGTGTGACCCCATTTCTGCCTCTTCTCTCAGGATGCCCTTGTAGACCCTTCTCTTTGATTGGACTTCTTTGATTATCCTTGTGGCTTTTTTTTTACCCTCTTTCCCTCCACTTTATGGAGAGAGGAATTGTTACTATGACTTTGAATTCCTCAGACTTCCTGCTTCCCACAGCTTACCTAGATTACCGCATCTGAAAACTCATTGCAAAAATATTGCTGTTTTATAGTAGTAAGTAGTGGTGGTGGGAATGCTGCTTAGTTACTCTGAGATGAGAACTGTGGGGTGGATCACTGTGGGAAGTTAGGTAATACGATCGAGGCCTAACAGTCTGGGACTGCCTGAAAGTAGGTAAAGAACTGAATAACATCTTAAAGAGTCTCACTTAACAACAGGAAAAGCTACTATTAGTTCATTTTTGTTTGACGGGTAAGGCTTTATGCTGGGTGTTGAGGATACAGTGGTGACAACTACATGATACCTGGTTATTACAGCCCGGTTAGGGGAGGCAAAGTTAATCTAAGAAGCAATTCTAGACTCACAACTTTGATAAGTGACATCAAGTGTAACGGAGAACTAACCTAGACAGGGAGCTGAAGGAAGATGTAAGTGTCAAGACTTTGTATACGTTATCTCATTTAGTCTTTACAGTGGCTCTGTAAAGAGCGTAGTCTATTTCCCATTTTATAGAAGAAGAAACTGAAGTTCACATTTCAGTCCAGATCTGACTCTGAAGCCCAGGTTCTTTGTGCTACGTACTTCGTTACCTTCCTTAAGAGCCTTTAATCTCAGCCTCTGTAATTCTCTGTGCAGGGCCGTCACTTAACATTTGGGCAGAATAGACGGAAGCTTCTATGTTGTGATTTGAAGGCTAGAGTTAGTTGAAAGACATCTCTGTCACCAAATATCCTCTCCACTGATCTGATACTCAGTGCTAGAAACTCTGATGGCCAGTGAATAGCCTCTGAGAATGTTTGGTTTTCAGGACACACATAAGATATGAGTGTGTCATCTGGCTGGGCTAGTAAATTAGGACGTTTGCTGCCAGTGTTGTCCTAACATGGACTAGTTTGTCTAGTTAGTTAGCTGTGTGTAGAATGGATAGAGGCTGAGGACATGGAACACAAGACAGGGAAGTTTTTTTTTCAATTAGTGATAATATACTTTTATTTTTTTCCGAATTTTTTTGTTAATAGATTTTTTTTTTAGAGCAGTTTCAGATTCACAGGAGAATTGAGCAGAAAATACAGAAAGTTTGCACATAGCCCTCCACACCCACACATATATTCTCCCCTACCCTCAACATCCCTCATCAGTGTGGCATATTTGGTACAATTGATGAACCAACATGGACACATTATTATCAACCAAAGTCCACAGTTTACATTAGGGTTCACTTTTGATGTTGTACATTCTGTGGGTTGTGACAAATACATAATGACATGTAGCCACCACTATAGTATCATACAGAATAATTTCATTGCCCTAAAAATCCCCTGTTCTCCATCTGTTCATTCCTCCCTCCCTCCCTCCCTCTCCCCAAGCCCCTGGAAACTATGATCTTTTTATTGTTTCTATAGCAGTGCCTATTCCCGAATGTCATTTGGTTGGAATCATACAGTTTGTAGCCTTTTCAGACTGGCTTCTTTCATTTAGTAATAAATCTTTTAAGGTTCTTCCATGTCTTTCATGGCTTGATAGCTCTAACTCATTTTTTTTTACTGCATATATATTTTAAAATTTACATATATGTACTATTCATTAAGTTTTGATTAAGCTCAAGCTATGTTCTGTTCTCTCTTTGAGCCTCAGTTTTCCCTTCTGTAAAATGGGTTGGATCAAATGACCTTTAAGGCCACTTAAGCTCTGCTGTTGGGTCTGACTTCCCTGTGATTTCATCGTGATCTTTGTTCATCTCTCCATTCCTGGCTCACCTGGTGGTTTTACAGGTGATGATTTCATTATTGTGGAATATCAGTGTTTCTCCTCGCCTCTCACTATGCCCTGGGCTTCCCCCTTTTTCTTTTTCTTTTCTGTAGGAGAAGTAACCTGCTGGCCAGTAAGCATCCTAGGTAGGCAGGGTGGAAAGCACTCCCTGCCCGGGATGCAGCTCTGGCCTCTGCCCCGAGCCTGCATTTGTGATGTGAGCCAGAGATCTCAACCACGGAGCTGAGGCTTTCATTCATGAGCTAATAGTTGAAAAACCAGAACAGTATTTCTGTCTTACTGCTTTTTTCTTTCATCTTTGCTGTGTCTCTCAGAGTCCTCATAATAAAGAAAAATAATCAGGCCAACCTATCTAAGCTTTTGCTAATGGAGACTAAACCCACAGAGGCAGCTTCTCCATGGGCACGCTGGATGCTTCAGTTTTACCCTCTGTCCCTTTTAGAGACTCGCACAGCATTGGCATAAAGACAAGTAACCACAATTATTTATTTTGCACCCAGCCCCTTAATGTTGAGGAGCATGAAGGATTCTGCCGTGATCTCAGGCACATTCATCAGCCCCCACTGAGCCCCTGATCAATAGTGACACAGACGCATCAGATGGCCTTCAAATAGTGCTTCCTTTTTTGGATGGGCTGGGAGAGAGAGGAAGAAATATAAGTGCCTCATTCCTCTTAGACTACAAATAAATAAAGACGTGGTGTGCAGCTGCATTTCAGGCATTTTGGAAGCTTTTCTGGTGTGCGTGGGTGTTGGGGGGGGTAGGAAGAGGAGGGGAGAGAGGGGAACCTGCAGTGAAGCGTCTGTCTTGTTGCAGGCGGGGGTAAGGACACTGGTAAATGTCCATATGGGTACCTCGAAGTCCCTACTCCCCCTCCCGCACACCTCAGCACCTGGGGAACACAGAGCAGGCCTCGGAGGCGGGGAGCGGGACACCCCGAGGCAGCTTTACTCTTTTTTTGTCCCTTCCCCCAGAGCATTTAGTAGGAGGTCATTGGCTGAGTGTGTGCCCTGGAATCCGGGGCCGCTGCTGCCACTGCAGTTAATGCTGCTTTGTTCAGTGCTAAATGAGGCGAGAACTTTCACCCAGGTCACATTCATAATCCCGCTCAGCAGGACGCTCAGCTGTGCACCAAGAGCAGTTTCTGCAGGCAAGGAAGAACTTTCCCGTTGGAGCATTCACGCTGGCCTGGAGTGGGGAGACAGGTTTCTCGACCTCAGTTCTGCCATGACTGTATCTTTGGGCATGCCAGTTAACTTCTGTGGGCTGCAGTTCCCCTCACTCATTCAGCAGATACTTGAGTCTTACTCTGCCAGGCCCTGTTCTCAGGGCTGGGAATGTGGGAGTATGAGGGCAAGGTGTCAGCCCTCAAGGATCTTCCATTCTACTGGGGCAGGCAGATGGTCACCATGTGAATGAGGCAAACCCCTAAGTGCAGACCATGTTAACTGCTGGGAAAAAAAACAGCGATGGTGAAACAGTAACTTTAGGTGGGGTGATGATGGTGAATATTTATTAAGTACTGGCAGGATACCCAGCTGTGCTAAATGCTTTTGATATGTTCTTACTTAATCTTTCTTTTGTGACATAACCTTGGACGTGATTCCTAAGGTTCCTTTTGGATTTGAAATCATCTGCTTCTATGATTCTAAGTTTTTAGCAGATATATCAAGACAGCCTTGGTTAGGGGACTGATTCACACGGGCCCTTAACAGCTAGTGATTCCTAGATGCAGACAGGATATCACATTTCCTACTGCTTGTTTGTGTTTTCCGAGAGAGGACACAGGAGGCCCGGAGGGATAGGAGAAGGTAGGCAGGGTGATGGAATAGAAACCAGGCCAGATTTGGGGCCTGAAGGAGAGAGGTGATAAGAATGCAGGCGGGAGGTCCTGGACTGGGAACCAGAAGCTGGGGGGAGACCACGCCCCTTCTCTGCCATCTGCTAACTGCTTTAGGCCTCATGGTCCATCTCTGTTAACAGGAGGGGCGTCCTCCTGAACCTCATGTGGGTGTGCTCTGGGCTTAGCCTCTAGAACCGATCAGTTTATAGAGAGATGTGAGTTGGGATTGCAGAGATCCAGAGACTCACTTTACATTTATAGGGGTCCTGTCCTTTTACCCCTGGAGAATGTGGCACTGTAGTCTCTTCCCATGGCCTTGCCTGCATTGGCCAGTCAGTGGGGGTGCTTATAGCCCCACAACACAAGATTCTGTTATCTTCTTCTGAAGAGTGTAGATTTGCTCTTAAGGACAGTTAACATGGCCAGTTTTACATCCTGCACCTGCCTCTCCTGAGGTGGGCAGCTGCCACTTTTGGCTGGACTCCTTGTGTATTTGTGCATTTTGGGGGTCATGTAAGACCTGGGTGGGGTTTATACATGATTTGGAGGCTCCCTTCCTGTGACACCCTCCTGTCAGGGATTTCTGCCCTCGCTTTCCAGCTCCTCTGGCTGTTCCAGTCTCTGGTGACCGGGTCCCTGGCGGTCTGAGTGTGCATTTTGGCTTGAGCTCCAGCCAGCCCCTGCGGCACTTGGGGGATTGTCCTGCCAAACAAAACTGCACGAACCAGGTCTCACCTAGTGCAGTTCCCTTCTTTCAAGGGTTGATTTCTCGCCAGTCTCTGCCTGCTTTTGATCTCTTGCCAGTGCCTTCAAAGTCATTTTTATTATTTCAAGTAATAGACTTTGTTTTTTAGAGCAGTTTTAGGGTGATAGAAAAACTGGGTGGCATGGACCTAGATCCCTATCCCCCCTCAGCCCCCCTCACAGTTTCCCTCATTACTTGCATCTTGCATTAGAGTGGTGCATTTGTTACAATTGATGAGCCATTATTGATAAATGATTAACATCCATGGTTTGTATATATAATCCATAGTTCACTCTGTATATTCTGTGCATTTGCTTTTTTATATCTTGTCCAGAGTTTGTTGGAGACCTAGTCTGATGATAACAGTTTTTTCAACATTGTTAGAAGCAGAATCATCTGATGCATTTAGTTTTGATTCATACGTAAGTTTTTTCTCAGTCTCTAGAAACACTTGACAGAAACTTTGTAAATAAAGGGAGTTCCCTGAGGAAGGGAGGGGCAGAAAGTCTAACAAGTCGATGGGTGGTGGTGATATTGGTGGCTGTGTTAAGCTGTTACGTCTTGCTGCTTTTAGTGTTGTGGTTCATGTACCAGGAAATACTATGGTTCAGTTTATCATTGTCTTCAGAAGTTAATCTCCAGAAAATAGGGTGGAAGCAAGAAAATGAAAGAAGAAACTGTGTGAGGTATTAATCTAACACCAAGGCTGAGGTTGCCCAGAAACTTACCACAAAAAATCTGAAGTCCTTTGGTTAACCTTATTTGTAGTTAACTCCTGCTTATCTGGAAGATGAAGCCACAAATAAAACTGACACAGATAATCTCATCTCTTGATTTCTCCATACAGTTTGCATCGTCCTTCTGTTTTTTTTTTTCCCCCTCGCTGGTAATGAAAAGGAAGTAGGCCCTTTTTTAACTTCTTTACCCCGTTTCCCCCGTAAAATCAGTGGCAACTATTCCGAATAGAGGCCTTGTGATATCTTACAGGAAGGATTCCCAGAAGACTGACACAGGAATTCTATAGGAGTCTTCCAGAATGCTAGGTGATTAAAAATCCACCAACAGAAGGGTTTGCTATCCCATCATCTCTTGGTAAGCCAGGAATTACTTGTGAGCAGGTGGCTTAGGTCCAGTTCACATACGTGAATAAAAGTCAGGTAAGTTTGTAGAATCACAGTAGGGTGGGAAGGTTGACTGGAAGAAGCAGGCTGATGCCTGTAATGCCTGAATACCAGGCAGAATCGAGGGCTTGAGCCCTCTTTTTCTTTCCCTCCTTGGGGTGGAGATTCTCCCATGTGCACTTAGGGGTGAATAATAAGGGTTCATTCTTAGATATGCCAGTCAGTCAGATATGTTTTGAGTATCTCCTGTGTGCCTGGATCTCTACTAGTCATGGCCAACCAGTATGAATAAAACATGTTTAGTCACATGTTGATGCTCTAAAGGAGAACTATATGGAGTTATGGGATCCATCCATACAAGAATCTCACCTTCCCTAGGGACCAGAAGAGGTAGAGATCTACGGGATTGTGGGTATTGGAGGACTGGGGGGATGGGGGTGGAAGAAGAACATCCTGCGCACAGGGACGAGCATGTGAGAAGATATGATGTATTTGAGTACCTTCCGAATAATGGAGAGGCCGGTGGTGTGAGATGAAGCTGGACAACGGGGACTGTGTGGGCCAGGCTGAGGGTTTTGATTGTCATCTTTTAGAGCAGTTGGAAGCAAGCACGGGAGCTTCTTGAGCCTGGGAGTAACACAGCCTGATTTGCATTTGAAAGAGATCACTGATAGCCTCATGGAGAATGGTTTGGAGTTGGGCCATGGGGACAAGAGAGAAACCAATGAGAAGGCCTTCGTGTAGATTAAGTGAGAGAGAAAGGTTTTCTGGGATCAGGTAGTGGAAGTGTTGTTGGAGAGGTGGAGGAGAGAGAATTGAAGGTCCTGGTTGCTGATTAGCTGTGATGGATAAAGGAGAAGCACATTCAAGGATGACTCGCAGGTTTCAGGCTTGAATAACTGTTGGACAGAGTTGTAAATCAAGGTGAGGAAGGTTAGGGGAGGAGCATGACCGGAGGGGTGGAGGGGAAGAAAGCATGAGTTTCTATTTTGGAAATGATTCCTCCAGTTCCCAGGCATTGAGTTGACCTGCCTCTGTTGTCCAGAGCCCAGTGCCCTGCAGGAGAGGCAGATAAAGGGGATGCCGTTTCTGAGTAATGACCTGTCATCGTGCATCAGCCTTTGACTGAAGGCAGGGAATTAGTTTCGCCTGATTCCTGTGGGAGGTGACAGAAGCCTGGATGTCGGAAGGTTGTTAAGTCAGCAGACGAATGAGGTTCAGATCTGGGAGCCAACTTCCCAGTCTCAAGCGGTAGGTGCCAGCCTAGATTCAGTTTACCAGGGAAATGAGCAGTTTGACCCTCGAAGTTGAGTGGTTACAAGGACCCCTTTCCCAGGTGGGTCTTGTCTCAGACTGTGTCTTACTTTGCTCAGAATGGAGCCTCAGGGTGGACTGAAGTTAGCTGTGGAGGGGGTAGTGGCCAGGTATTGAGATGCTCTTTGCGTTGTGGGGTTATACATGTACGCAGCAGCAGCAGTCACTCATCGTACCCTCTGATTTTGCCCTGAGGAATGGATTTTCTGATCCTTCTGCTTCCCTGGAATTGGCTCTGCTTTTTTGATTCATGATTAGTGTGGATATTTAGCTTTTGACTAGGAGATTTGGACCTGAACCCTGCTTTGTTTTCTTTTCATTTCCTTGAATAACTGTAAGGTGCAGCTATGGTAGAGATGGGTTATCTGCTCCAGACTCATTCTCAGAAAGGCAGATTTGTGATTTTCTTCACATGATTGGGAGGGAAGATGAGCGTGTGGTGTGATTGAGTGGGATGTGTTAGTGTCGGATGGCTGTGTGCATGCTTGGTGTGTGTGGGGTGAGTCGTGTGTGCGGGTGGCACGTGAGGTGTGTGAGCATGTGTGCACTGTGTGTGTGTGTGTGAAGGTGTGTAATGTATGCGTGCACACGTACCAGCTTGGCTGATGGCTGGAGGAGGCACTAGCAGGGTGAAGATGTTGGGTGTCCTCTTGTGAATGCCTTCGCATACAGAATGCTACTCCCTTGTTAGGAAATCTTGCCTACAGCTAGAAAGCTGCCTCTCCTCTCTGTGTTGCCTCCATCCTCTGTACCCTGGCTGCTTTGCGATTCTCAATCCAGCTGCACCTCTTCCTGAGAAGGGAGAGTTGGGCTGGGTGGAGGTCTCAGGGTGGGGATGGGTCTCAGGGTGGGGATGGGCCCCAGTTGGGCACTTGCGTTCAGGCCCAGTTGTGGCTCTCACTGGGTATCAGGCCCTTCCTCGGGGTGCAGGGATCAGTGTGGGAGGACTGTGCTGTCCCCTAGGTTCATCTATAATGGGTGACCTTGCTTGATCTTGAGGTCCCAGCTCTCATGTGATGGCCAAGGGAACACAAGCCCTGAAGGTCTGAGTGCCAAGTTAATCCCTACTGCTCACAGTTCAAGGCAAGAGCCATCAGGCGTGCAGCGTCCTGGAGAGGAAGCGTGGAAACTGCCCCCGGCTGTGGGTGGTGCTTTGAAGTTGGGAAGTCACAAACCTGGCCTCACGTCATTCCTGCCTATGTGGGTCACTGACATGCTGACAAACTGTGGGGCCCCAGCAGAGCTCAGAGGGGAGAAACACCAACCATGGTTAAATCTGAGGGGTGTTTACCTGCTGTGGTGACGCTGTCTGTCTAGGGCCCAGTCTGCAGTGCGCACCCTGCTTACTACAAGCTGCTCTTCAGTGTATTAGCACAAACTGTGGATCTGTACTGGGGGAAGTCCTTTTGCAGTATTTAGTTTTTGAAACCCTCCTCACTGGGGCCAGCCTTACCGCCCGATTTTAGGAAGAACCTTCTATTCCCACAACCACAGGAAGTACGTTTCCTGCAGAGACAACTGCCCTGCTCTTACCTTCTATTAACGCGACCTTTGCTTGGTTGGATAGACGTTTAAATCATCCTGGGGCTGTTGATTTCTAGGATGTCCCCTGGGCTATTTTATATAGTTTGTGTGTAAAAAGGAAGGGCACACGCCAGTGGGTCAGTATGGACTGGGGTGGTATCTTTGAAGGCATATCACATGCTTCGTAAATGTTGGGTTGTCATCCTCTTTTCTTGTTTTATTCTGCTGAGTAATGATACCTGAAATTATCTATACTTTTGATTCAACAATCCCACTTGTAGGAATATAGCCTAAAGGGCTACTTGGATGAGCTCAAAGGTGTGTAGATAAGGAGGTTTGTGAAAGCAATTTTGTAACAGTGCCCTAGGGTAAGTAGCCATCAGTAGGGGAGCCGTCGCATGTAATGTGACAGACCTATATGCATTGGTGGAGAAAGATAACCAAGTTTTATTTAAAGTCAAAAAAATGAAGTTGCAGAACGGTATGAATAGTAGGAACCTTTTTATATAAAACAGATTCCTCTGTATGTCTATGAATATATGTGTCTGTCAATACACAAAAGGATGTACATCAAACTGTTGACAGTGGGGGGACTTTATTCTTTTGCTTTGCATGTTTCTGCATTATTTGAAAGGGTACAGCAAGAAATTATTCATATATTAAACAACCTGCATGTCGTTTGGTTTTAAAAAATAAAAAGTCTAATCAGGTTAAACTTCTGACTAGAAAACTAGTCCATTCCTTTTCTCCATTTAGGAACTTACCCAAGGGTCTGAGGTCTCTGTGACATCCAGGGCTAATTCAATGAAGTTCTATCAATAAAGAGTATATATTCTTCTTTTTTATTCTTTGGGAGTGTTTTAATATGTGCAGAGCACATTTGTGTAAGAGATTTGTACCTTATCTCGTTTGATCTTTGCTGAAATCCCATTTTACAGATGAGGAAATTGAGACAAAGGCTAAGTGGCTTGTCACAAAGAGAGGGGTGGGAGATTCTTCACACCCAAGTTTTTCTGATTCAGAAGCGCTGCTGTTTAAACACAGTGCTTGCTGTGTCTCTGATTAAAAATGAGGCGAAAAGGGAAGCTATTTCTTGTTTAGTTGCTTTTTAAGAAGTTAGAAATAGTCTCAAAACAAGACACCCTTTTTGCTCTTGATTTCCTCACCTGTAAAATGAACTGCATGACCTCTGAGGGTCCTTCCAGCCCTAGCATTCTGTGACTGGGGACGCTTGCCATCCCTCTTCTCAATGAATGTTTGCTTCTTCCCCACAGTACGTAGGAAGCCTGGATGTGCCGAGGCCCAACAGCAGAGTGGAGATCGTGGCTGCCATGCGCCGGATCCGGGTGAGTGGCTGGAGGTGGGGCTCTGTGGAGCGGGAACTCAAGCGTCCTGTCTGCTGGCCCTTTTAGAAAATACTGAAAGTGCCAGATTGGATGGCTGCACCCTTTGTAAACGTTGGACCCCCTCTCCTTACACTGGCCACGGACACTGTTGTGAGTTAGGTAGTTGATCTTGACTAAAGGCCAAGGTTAGAATGGCTATGGTGGCTGGAGGGTTATGTCCCTCCCTCCCTTATGACTGCTGCTTCTCCAGCTGAGTTGCATGTTACCCTTGAGGATGTGTGGGGTCTGCCAGGGAGTCAGAGAGAATGGTGAAGTATCTTTTTGATTCAAAGATTTTAGGGAAAATGTTTAGTGATTAACTGATAATTGGCTCAAAACATTTAAAAAGTAAAGCATTTTTATGGTACATAAAGATTTACTTAAATTTTTAAGAAATGTAGGATTTCAACAAAATCTCCTTGGTTGCCCTAGGCTCTGGACACGTGTGCATTCTCTTCTGGTATTTTGGGTACTCTTAGAAGACTTAGGTCAACATTCCAACCTGTTGCTTTCTGACTCTGTGATACACAGAGCAGAGACTGAATAAAAATTAGGTTATCTTCCAATCACTGTGAAGGAGTTTGCCCATGTGCTCTGCCATGAAATGAGAAATTAGATGTGTGCAATTTTGAAGGTGGGGTTGGGGTTGGTCAAGTGAATTGTAAGGACTTTTGGAGAGAACCAGTGTTGGAGGTGGCTGGCTTGGCTGTCCTGGTTGTAGCCTGAATTGGGCTCTGTGTCTTCTGGAAGAATCTGCTCACCTCAGTGGAAAACACATAGCGGGTGTTGGGTGCTTCATTTTGTTTTTTGCCAATTTTGCTTTCAGTCAATTCATCTGATCAACAGAAACTGCAGTTCAATGACAGCAATTTTGGGAAGAAAATTAGTATTTTGCTTCTGATTCCCCAAGCAGTTCATCAGCCTAATAATCTTTTCACTGCTTTCACCAGCCCGGTCCTTCTGCATTTTTTATTGTTAAGTTGAATTTGTTGAAACTACCATTAAATGCAGTGCTGTTTTCCATGAACATAGAAATGAATCACTTCAAAGCATTTTCACTTGGGTTCATTTAATGTTCACAAGCTGTGAAATAGGGGTCATGTTACTCTCATTTTCTGGGTTAAGCTGAGGCCGAGAGAGTCAGAGGGGTCTAGAAATGGCGGGCGTGTGGCCTGAGTGCGCGTCTCCACTTGGTCTCGTGAGAACTTGCGAAACGCATCGCCCCTTTGGCTTCAGGCCTGGCCTTCGGTGTTCCCACGCCTCTTCTCTTCCTTCACCTGCCTGCTCAGGTAGAAAGCACTGAGGCTGCAGCTGGGCATGTCTGGGGTGTTGCCCTTGTGAGGATGCGTTACTGTTCTCACCACCGATGCCACCGTTGCCACTGTGATAAGAACTGGACCTGGAGCTGGCCTGGCCTTAGGGTTTCAAGTAAAAAAAATTTCCTCTTTTCTTCATATTTGACGGAGAGGCAGGGAATATGTTATTGGTAATATCACTGTTAATAATATCTCTATTAATACTGGTAGCCATTTTGACTGGGACATTGTGTTGTACACCAGAGATTGACACATTGTAATTGTACTTCAATTAAAAAAAAAGTACTGAAGTGGAACAAAGTTAGAGGAATGGTACTATCTGACTTCAAGACATACTATGAAACTACAGTAATCGAAGCCTCGTGTTACTGAGGGAATAATGGATTTTATGTGTATTTGTTCTGACTCTATTTCTGCATATATATTTTAAAGTTACATCATAATAATTAAAATGATTATTCTTACAAAAATACTAGTAGCTATCAGTAATAGTTACTATTTAGTACTTTGTGTTAGGTGCTTTATTAGGCCTTTTAATATTGAAATGTTGCTATTTGCAACTACTCTGGATGAGGTGAGGGTATCATTGTTACATTTTATAGATGAGGAAACAGAAACTGGGGGCATTAGATAATCCTAGATGAAACTGGTGTTGGTAGTTGGAGCTGGAATTCACACCCAGGACTGCATGGCTCCTTGATGGGGTGGTGACCTCAGCTTGAGAACCCAAGGGTCAGGATGTGGAGCTTCCCCAGCGAGGGAGTCAATGGCAGAAATAAACTTTGTAGACGGAACAGAGGTACGGGAAGCCATCGATGCGAAGCAACAGAGGGTAGGACGTGTGATGGGGCTGGCTACACATGGTTCCTGGAGGCCTTTGGGGCTGGTGTGTGGGTATTCCTTCCCCTCCCCAGTCTGCTTTTCCATCATCACCTGTCAGCCCAACTGGCCATGTGCCAGCAGCTCCCTTCCCTATGACCTGCTTCCAGTGCTTAACGAGCAGCTCATTAAATGAGAGGGAGAAATTAATTGGCCAGAAAGCTGTTTGGTCTGGCTGTCCAGTCCCCTGTTTAGTCTGGCCACAATAAGGACTCTGGGTGTGTGTTTTACTCTGAACCCCCCAATTCACTGCTAGATCCAGTCTGCTGTTTTCTTTTCTTCTCTCTCTTTCAAAAGCTGTTTTGGCTGTAATTACAGTTGTCAAGAACTAGGGCATGTGATTTCTGTGTAAAGGACTATTCCTGACTTTGTCCTTTTATGTTGAAAGATGCCAGACTAACGCTGGGCAGGACACTGTGGGGTTTGGTTGCTGGATGTTCTTGTGGATTCACAAGATGCAGCCCTCAGCTTGAGCCAGAGCAGTGGCTCGTCCTCAGAGAGAAGCAGTCACAGTAAGGACCACAGTGCCTTACACCTGTGAAGTGCATTGTGCCTCGCCAGGCCCTTTAGATGCCAGTCTCCTGCATCCTCTCTGGAGCTCTGCACAGGGGAGTGGATGGAGTAGTGCAGACCGTGTTCATTTCTCAGAGCAGGAAGCACTCAGAGTGAAAGGACTGGCATGAGGGTGGCCAGATTGATCTTCTGAGTTGGGGCTCAGCAGGTGTGTGGTTTGCTGTTCTGCCCCAATACTGCACTGCAATGTTGACTCTGAGCTAAATATGTGGGCTGTTGATCTGCCTGGTGGCTTTCCTCTTCCCTCTCCCTGTTTCTCATTTATTCTCTTGCCATGTAGATTTTCTTTTACGTTAAAAAAAAAATCTTCTCAAATGTGCTTTCAAAGTTTTTTTTTTTTATGGTGGTTAAAATCATGTAACATTTAACTATTTTTAAGTGTGTAGTTCAGCAGTGTTAAATACATTCACACTGTTGTGTAACAGATCACTCTTAAACTTCATCTTGCTAAACTGAAACTCTGTACCCATTAAACATGAATTCTCTCTTCCCCTTCCCCCCAGTCCTTGGCAGCCACCTTTACATTTTCTATCTCTGTGGTTTTGACTGCTCAGATACCTCATATGGGTGGACTCATACCATATTTGCCAATTTGTGATGCTTGTTTCACGTAGCATGTTGTCCGCCAGGCTCATCCACGCTGTAGCATGTGATCAGATTTCCTTCCTGTTTAAGGCTGCATAGTATTCAGCTGAAGGTATATAACACATTTTCTTTATCCATTTCTCTGTTGGGCACTTGGGTTTCTTCTACCTTTTAGCTTTTGTGAATAATGCTGCAATGAACATGGATATGCAGGTATCCATTTGATATCCCGTTTTGAATTCCTATGGATGTATACCTAGAAGTGGGAATGCTGGATTCTATGGTAATTATTTTTCTAAATTTTTTGAGGAACCTCCATACTGTTTTCCATAATGCTTGCACCGTTCTGTATTCCCCTAACAGTATATAACGGTTTCAAGATTTTTTTTTTTTTTTCTTAGTAACATGTACCTTCCTGGGTGCTGGCCCTTTAAATAGGTTTTCTTTTTCTGGTAAGGATCTGTTGGGTTGGGAACCACTAAGCCCTTGGAGTGTTGCTGGGTGGTCTCAGGAAGCAGGACGTGCATTCACTCTGGATTGCCAGGTTGCTTGCTGTCATAGGGCCCTTCTAGCCAGGGCACAGGAGATCCCCGGGAAGTCTGTGGGGGACTCACTGAAGGCTGGGGTCAGTGATAGCAGCCAGGTGACCCCTGAGGTGAGGATACCGTGGCTCAGGGAGGACTTGCAGTTCCTGGAGGGCAGGGACCACAACACATCATACTGCCTTTGAACCCCAGCTGCCTACCCTGGTTCCTAACTATTAGTACACACTCACAGGTTTATCTTGAATGAAAGAACGACTTAAATGTTTTCCCCAATATAATGTACTGGCATAAACTCAGTCTATTATGTACTTCAGACATATGGAATCATAGCATATTATTCATTGTCTGAAGTGACTGTAACTGCAGTTTATCAGTTTGTCCACCGGATTTTACAGAGGCCCAAGGTCATACAGGAGGAAGACTCAGATCTTCCGACGCCCAGCCCAGAGTGCTTTCCACCACTGCAACGTGAGGCCGCTGGAAATTCACTGCACGCTTTTTTGCTTCCTTGTTTTCTTTGGATAGCTTCTAGGAGTTTCCATTGATTAATTTGGGAGTTGGGGTGGATTTTGGGGAGCACTGACTGTCAGACAGAGTTGGAATAAATGGTAGTCGTGGTAGCAGTAGTTTTTGGATCTGCCCCACTGCTTTTTTTTTTCTTTTCCTCCTGTTGTCATTTTCTTTTTCAGGGCCTGCCACTTTCCCCAAGGTTGGCAGAGATATCTTTAAACTGGTCCCCTTGACCCAAAAAGACCCTGATCCGTTCCCTTGTTTGTCATAAGAAGTCTTCAGTTTCTTTTATTTTCTGTATTAGTTTTACTGTTGCTACTGAAACAAGTGACCACACATGTACTGGTTTAAAACAATACATGTTTATTGTCTTACAGTTCTAGAGGTCAGAAGTTTTAAATGAGTCTTATGGGGTTAAAATAAAAAATGGGTCAGCAGAGGCTCTCAGGGAGCATCTGTTCTTTGCCTTTTCCAGCTTCAGAGGCTGCCTGCCTTCCTGGGCTTGTGGCCTCATCACTCTGAACTCTGCTTCTATCATCACAATCCCTTCTTTGACTCTGACCCTCTTACTTCCCTCTTATAAGGACTATTGTGATCACTGGGCCCATCTGGATAATCCAGGATAATCTTCCCATCTTAATCATGTCTTCAAGGTTGTTTTGCCGTGTAAGGTAACATAGACACAGGTTCCAGGGATTGGGACGAGGACACCTTTGGAGGCCCATCACTCCACCTACCACGCCTGCCTTGTTTACTGCCTGCCTAAAGGGATAAGCTAAGTGGTGGGGGCAGGGCCAAACCTGCAGGCCCTCTGATTCCGGTTTGGATACTTTCCCCACTCCAGGTCAGCTGCCTCTTATTGGGTCAACCCATGTGTTCTCTTCTGATCCCTATGTTGACCCAGGCAGGAAGGCAGCTTAAGAGACACTCTGCAGAAGCACTGGATGACTGTCCTGCTCTTTGTCTGCCAGGGATCCAAAGGTCTGCGAAGATGCTAGCCAGAAGAGGAAAACAAGAGAAAAGGGAATGACTTTTTTTTTTAAGAAGAGTTCACAAAGTTTAGTGAAGTTCTGCGTGAACCCACGGTTGGTCTGGCACTGGGTTTGCTCCCTTGGAGGTTACTGGTTGAAAGTGAGGGGTGGCTAGTAATTCTGAAATCGGGCTGCTGGCTTTGCACCATCGGGCCTGCTGTGTGAGTAGTGAATTTGGCAGCGAAGTATTTGGTATGATTTTTGAGTCCTTTGTTCCCAGAGGTTAGTACCAATCACCTGCGTGGCACTTTTTAGCATCCTTGCGAAGGCAGCTCTGTGTAGTCAAAACAGCTCTCAGTGAGGAACAGTGAGAGCTGGACTTTGAGTCTCCTGGGCTTGACGGCTCACCTTGCTGGGGTGTCTGATGGCCATTAGTCTCGGTTTGCTTGTTTATAAAGGGGAAATGATGACGCTTCTTGTTCTCTCTGGTGCTATTGTTGAGTCTGCAGTAGTGCATGAAAAAATACTTCGTACACCAAAAAGGGCTATTTATATTCATCAGTATCCATTTTATACCTTCCTCGGGATTTCAAAACATTTTGTAAGTGCACATAAATACCGTGAGAGAGATTGCGCTGCTTCACCTAGCTCCTTTTAATAGCCAGCGTCTCTTTTTATCAGGTTTCCGTGCAAATGTCATTTCCTTGGGGAGGCCTCCCCTCACTCGGTCCTTCTGTCCTCTCATAGGATCTGTGGCCGTACCCCTCTCTTTTGAAGCACTTGTGGCAACTGTATTCCCGGTGTCTGGCAGGGTGCCCACCTTTGCTCAGTAGACTTTTATTGAGTGACTGAGAAAATTAATCTTAGTTGATAACCATGTGAGCACGAAGCAGTGAAACTTAGGGAGGCTCCACCGAGGGGGTGTCAGGAAGAAAAAATTCAGATCTGACCAACCGTCTACCTTCACCAGGGCCACTGGTGTGTGGAGAGCCCGGCCGGGCTCCAGCCTGGCAGCTGGTGTTCTGTTACTCTCCTACCTTTGGAACCTGCTGTAGCTGCTGGAAGGGAAGCCTCAGGTCGGGAAGGGGAGAGGCATCCTGTTGGGCCTTCAGTACTGGAAAGGAGAAGGCTGTCCTTGTGGCCAGAGACCAGGTTTCTGGCCATTAAAAACCCAGGGAGCAGAGCCCTGCAGTAGAAATGTGGTGCAGCCTCATGGAGGCTGTGCAGCCTGGACCTGGCGGGGTGAATGTGTGCAGCCACGGGCACTTGGAGATGTGTGGTCCCGCATCGTGGCTCCTCTGGCTGTGGGCTGGGTAAGCTCTTGACTGTATTGCAAACAGCTTTCCCAAGTCCAGCATGGGATTGGAGCTGGCTGTTGAACCGTGACTTGATTTCTCAAGAGTGGCTGCTCGGGACTGTTGTTGGTCAGTAGCCCTGAGCAAAATGGTCTGGTGACCAGGAAATGGCCAAGCCCTCCCTTCTCCCACAACTCCCTTCCAGAATTGCCAAAAATTTCTCTGAAGAAAACAAACAAACATAAGTTGGCCCTGGGTGCTCTTGGGAGAACAGGAATGAAATGCTGTTGAGGGAACCTCCGGGGACTGGGGACACTGGTAGCTTTATGGAGCAGCGACTGGAGCTGTGAGTGCCTCATAGCACGTTTTCCTCCCCACAGGCATTAAGGCCCTGCGCGTAGCCTCTTTTCTTCATACATTCAGCCACACAATCCATATTTTACCTGCTCTGGGAAGCTTTGTCCAGGGATCACTTCATCCCTTTATGTAACTCTCCTCCTTAGCGGCTACTCTCAGCATCATTTGCTCTTTTTTCATTAATTGTTTCCTTCTCTTCCCAAGTTCAGAGTTGGCAAGTCTACCTCTGAACAGCTTAGGTTGTAACACCAACCTCCTTTTCATTAATTTAGCATGGCCCTATTAATTTCCTATTGCTGCTGTAAACAAATTACTACAAACATAGTGGCTGAAAACAACACAAGTTTATTATCTTACAGTTCTGGAGGTCAAAATTCCAAAATGGGGCTAAAAATCAAGAAGCTGGCAAGGCTGCTTTCCTTCTGAGACTCTAGAGAGACTCTGTGCCCTTGCTTTTCTGGCTTCTAGAGGCTGCCTGAATTCCGTAGTCCTTGGCCCCTTTCCATCTTCAAAGCCAGCAATCACATCACTCTGACCTCTTTGACTCTGACTCTTCTGCCTCCCCCTTGCATGTATAAGGACCTTGGTCATTACGTTGGCTCCTCCTCCTTCCCCCGAAGATCCAGGGTGATCTCCCCATCCCAGGGTTCTTAATTTATTCACCTCTGTAGAGTCCCTTTTGCCATATCAAGGTAACATATTCACAGGTTTTGGTGATTAGTGGGCATCATGGGGGTGCAGTGTAAGTGGTGTGGTGGTGGCACTATTTTGCCTACCACAGAGGGATTACAGTATTAGGCTTTTGTAGCAGGGATTGGAAAGATTCCACCCCTTTACTTGAGGGGTCAGGAAGAACTAACTTCAAATTCGATTTCTTCTGTTGACTAGCTAAATGACTTTGGACCCATTTCTTACTCTATCAGTCTTTAATTATCCGTAAAATTGGGATGTCTCCTTTACAGTTTGATGTGAGTGCAGGCAAAGCACTGAGCGAAGTGCCGACCACATGTGATGTGCACCATACATAGTAGTTCCCTTCCCTTGTGTGTATTGTGCAGGGACAGTGGCTCAGAAAAGCATACAAGCTGGCTGTCAGACACACTTAAGCACCTGGTAAATGTTAGCTATTAGTGACATCAGCTTTGCATGTCGATTGATTTTTTTTCCCTTAGTCTGAAGATGAGTGTTTCTCAAAATGGGTTCTGTGGCTCTCTTAGAATTTAGGGATGTATTCTCTGGCATCTGAGTTCTTTATAAGAATAAAAAAAAAATTGTGTTTTCATTTGATCCAATGACAACTAATAAGCCTATTCTGGACTCTTGGAAGGACCATGTTTTGCCTGAGTGCTGTCAACTGATTTTATTGTCCACCGTTGTGTTTGTTTCCTTGTGTTGGCACCAAATAGTTCTCTTGTAATTGTCATGCACTGAAGAAAAAGCTCCCAGTATGCCTGTAATGAATTCCTTTAAGGTGGAGGATAAATGACCATACTGCACCTTGTAGGAATTAAGATTTGGTAGTGGTTGGAACAGAGGACGGTGGTCGAAAAATGGAATCAGCACATGGAGCCCGAGACTGTCGGCAAGGCTGCAGTGCAGTCAGGCTCCCTGCAGTGGCCGAGTTGCTTGTGGCTTGTGTGTCTGGTGTTTGTTCTGATTAGCTCCAGTATCTCTTCTGATTTGTTGGCACCTGTCTGTCTTACTTGTCAGAATACTGAGTATCGCCCAAGTCTGTGTATGCTGGATTCAAAAGAACTCACCGCATATTCTTGTTGTGAGCAGTGATATAATTTCAGTTAAATAACAAACTCTTCTCTGACATGAACATCTTTACCTGGAATTTACTGGTTATGCTATTTGTGTTTAATTCATAAATTTGTAAAAGACCTGTATGTGTAAGTAGTTTATATCCCGCTTTATGTTTAGATATTTAAATAACATTATACATGATTTTCCAACACTTTTTTTGGTAACAGCTTTATTGAGGCATGATTCTCATATACTGTACAACTTACCCATTTAAAGTATATAACTCAGTGGTTTTTCAGTGTATTCATAGTGTTGTACAACCATCACTATAATCTGTTTTAGCACATTTTCATCACCCCAAAAAGAAACTCTGCACATCTTAACCTTCACCTTCCAGTGTTCCCCAAGGCCTCCAGCCCCAGGCAACTGCTAATCTACTTTCTGTCCCAATGGATTTGTCTATTTTTGGACGTTTCTTACAAAAATGGCATCATACAATACATGGCCCTTTTGACTGGCTTCTTTCACTTTGCGTAATGTTTTCATGGTTTATCCATGTTAAGGCATGTGTAAGCACTTCATTTCTTTTTATTACTTACTGAATAATATTCCATGGTGTTGATATACCACATGTCATTTATTCATTCAGATGCTGAGTGTTTGCAATTTATTTTTCCTTGTAAAGGAGCCCAGACTATTAAATTTTAGAAAACGTTTGACGTGGCTTGAGGAGTGTGTGATGGGATGGTTATGGTGGTTGTCTTCTCAGCCAAAGGGAACAAATCATTGCTTTCTTAGGTAATCTGGGATGAGACATTCTCATCAGTATAAAGAAAGGTGCACTGATAGAATAACTTTATTTCTTCCCACTCATTTAAAAAATGCTTTATCTGTAAGCAGAGAAGAGTTAGTAAGAATCAGCTGTTGTCAAAGCTAACACATGCTTGCTTTTAAAGATGTATTACTTTATTACAGCCATTTATGCTCAAGAGTAAGAAGTAATGTAATTGAGCTTTCACAGGAGCATTTGAATATTGCCTGGCTCAGCCCACAGTGTCTTGTGCCGACCTACTTAATGCTCGGGGGTCTTTTTAAAGCCAACAGTGTTTATCCGTCCCATCACGAGGAGATGAAGAACCCCAGGTCCTTGCTGCCATGTTAACCAGTCTTTGGGCACCCATTTGTTCATGTTCCTGCCATTAGTAACCGATTGCACTGAGCATCTACTGCTCGTATTAATGTCTTCTGTGCATTTTTAAAAAGTATATACATAATATTTATCATTTTAACCATTTGTAAGTGTCCATTATTATCACCACTGTCTATACTCAAAACTTTTTCCTCATTCCCAACATGAACTCTCTACCCAATGAACAGTAACTCTGTCTTTCCTCTCAGCCTCTGGTGACCTCTGTTCTACCATCTGTCTCTGATTTTTGCTTATTCTAGGTTCCTCATATAAGTGGAATCTTGGATAATATTTGTCCTTCTCTGTCTGGCTTACTAGCATGAATGTTTCAAGGACCACCCATGTTGAAGCATAAATCAAATTTCATTCCTTTTTATAGCTGAATAGTATTCTCTGCTGTGACTTTTTGCACTTACTGCATTATCCAGGCTTTGGTGTGTGGCTGTTTCTTCTCAGGACCAAAAGCAGCATATTGTGGTCAGGGATGCACAGTCATGGAACAAGGCATCCTCAGCAGTGAACACTGAGGACCTGAGCTGCTGGAGGGAGCCCTTTTTGATCTCTGCTGAAAGCCTGATCTGTCACTTATGTAGTACTATAGTTGTTAAAGTCAGTTGTCATGTCCATTGTCGCCTAATTTTGGTCTCCAATAACCTTATAAAGAGCAAGTATCACCCCTGTTTTACAGATAAGGGCCATCTGTGAAATGTGAATGACTTGCTTAAACTATTTATCTTATTGTTGTCCTTATCAGTGATGACGAGACTTGATTCTAGACTTTGCCGTGTGCTGTGTGTCATGCTCCATGGGAAATGCTTCCACAAGTACTATGTTACTTGATCTTCAGATCTTCACAACTCTCTGTGACCATCATCTCCTTTCACAGATGATTTAACCGAGGCGCAGAGGGTACACACCTTGCCCTAGATCGCAGAACTGGTAAGTGGGGAATCTAGGATTCCCTCCAGAGCTTGAACGAGGTATAGTTGTAGTACCAGAGCCAAGCAAAGACCCCCACCGTGCTTACTCCTGGGTCAGGGATCCTGGAGGAACATGCTGTTTCCACTTTACCAAGTATCTGTCCAGGCAGCGTCATCCATGTTCCTGAGTGTGCCTTTTTCCAAACTGGGAACACTGCCAGGCAGTGTAGAGCACTAGATATAAATAAGGCCATCATTTGATTTTTTATAAAGTACTTTTTAGATTTTGAGACTCATATATCCTGTGTGACACCCTCCATTTGGATATCCCAAAGGCACCTTAAATTCAACATGTCAGGAACGGAATTCATCATTGCCACAGCCTTTGCTCAGAACCCTCTCCCCTGCAGGTTTTTTTTTTTCTTTTTATGTTTTCATATCTCATTGAAAAGTATTTTATCAATCCAATAATCTAAGCTGGAAACCTCAGGGTCACCTTAGACGTTTCTCTGTCAGTAGCCTCTACATTAATCACCCGTACTGATTTTGCCCCCTAAATATTTCTCAAATGTGTCTCTCCCTCTCCATCCCTCCCTGGGGGGACCCATGTCATCTTACAGTAGCCCTTCAGATTGCCTCTGTGCCCTAGGCTTGTCCCCTTCCTACCCATCCTCCACTCTGTTGCCTGGCTTATCTGGCGCATCTGCCTAAACGCAGGTCTGTAGGACTTGTCCTGCTTAAGACCCCGTGATGGTGGTTCATCGCTTGCAGGCTGGAGTCTGGACTCTGAGCAAGGCATGCGCCAAGGCCGTGGTGACCACAGTGGCAGTCCCGCTGTTCTCGGTGCCCTGCACTTGTCCTGTTGGCTCCCGCCTCCATTCCTGCTCTTGCCTCTGCCTGGGATGCTCCCCCTTCTCCGGGTGGCCTCCTCAGGACTCAGCTGAACTTCTGCGTATCCTACATGAACCAGTTTGGGCTTCCATCCCCTCTGTCTCTACACTTAGACGACAATATATGTGTCTCCTTCGGGGCAGGGACTATGATAATCATCTTGAGAGCCATGGGATGAATGCTAATTCTTCTTGTAAAACAGGAACAATGTCAACTCTGTTAGAATTAAAGCCAACAGCGATGTCAGGTCCTTAGCATGTGCCTGGCCTATAATGGATATTCAGGGAATGTCAGCATCTCCTCTCTGTGTCTCTGCTGCATTTGTGATTAGAGAGAAACTTTCCCCGGGCATCCACACACACTGTCGTTTGCTGCAATGTTTCCTTCTGAGCTGTTCTGGACTTGGAGGCAGAAACCCTTTGATTATTTTCCTGCTCCACTACTGTGACTTTGGGCAAGTGAATTTCTTTGAACCTCAGGCTTCTACTTTGTGAAGTGAGGGTTGTCTTTGCTCAGTTTCCTCATAGCTGTTTCCTCAGGGTTAAATGAGATACCACATAGAAGGCTTTGTAAATTGCCAAGTGCACATATAGATAGTGACGTTTGGGCCCAGAAGGCAGCAAGACAAGTGCCACAAGCCCCTTGGTCAGGACCCCTTGCTGGTAGAATTTCCTCCCTGGCATTGCTGTCCATGGTTGAATCTGGTGCCTCCGTCACCAGGTCTAGATGGAAAACTTGCTGTCTGTCTGTTCTGTAGCGCCTGGCCCTCTGGCACTGCGTCAGGGTGACAGCTAACGGGCAGCTGCTGCTGCTTCGTCTTCTGTCTCTGGAGAGGTGTGTAACCACGCTGTGGGGATGACAAATCACTTCTCTGCAAGGAGCTCAACCCTGCTATCTAACAGTTGGAATCCCCGTTGTTAGTGTGATATTAGCAATTTACCCTGTTTCCTTAACCACTAACCGTCTTGAGAAGATTTGGGATTCTCCTTTAATGCTATTAATAGTCTCATCAACCCGAGGGCTTGTTAAACAGGAGGAACACACACCCTGGATTTCTACTGAGAACTGTCACTCTGAGCTCTTCCTCCTCACAGAGCTTCTCTCCTGTAGCTGCCGGAGCCCTGGGCTTTTGTTCCTCTCCTTTTAAAGGCCTTGGTGGGGGGAGCATGGACTCTGGAGCCCCAGGCTTGACCCTCTGCTTGGCTAGGACTTGTGTCCAGAGTGACTTTCTCACCCCTGCCTCCAGGAGGTTGTGAGGGTGACCATTTCCATGTGGGAAGTCAGTATCCCCTCTTGCCTTTCCCTCTGGCTGGCTCAGCTCTTCCCAAGACGTTCCAGGCTCCTCTCTCTCCAGCTGCTCATGGAGTGAGGCCTCTTGCCTTTGCTTTGTGCTCCAGAGCAACCCTGCTTGCTACCTGACAGCCTGCAGCCTTTCTGCAAGAGGACCTCTTTGGAAGGGGCAAGCAGCTCCAAACAGCTCAGACACAGACTTCATCTCACTTTCTTGTTGACAGCCACGTCAGCCTCTACTGTGTTTTGTCACTCGTGGACCCAGGTAGCTAAGTTTTTTGTTTATCCTGGCCCAGGAGAAGCTGGAAAAGAAGGCAGTTTGAATAGCTCTGGGTATACATGAGTTGTGAATATTTTAAAAATTTGACTTGGTGTCTCCTCCATTCTTTTTCCTGGTGGAAAAACCAGAAAAGAAGAGGCAGGGAATGGTTTCATTTCTTTTAGGTGATACTGATACCCAAACATCAGACACAGAAGAATCAATTGTCAAATTCAAAAATAAGTAACAGTGATAGCGAGCCTGCAGTAAATACTAGTTGTGTAACAGGTACTGTTTTAAGCATTTGGCCTCTAGTTCTCACTTAATCCTCTCAACTACTTTATGAAGGGGAGTGTCGATAACGTGCCCAAAGTCACACAGTCAGTAAGTGGCCAGGGCTCCGGCTCTGGAACCCGGGCTCTTGACAGCAACACTGCCTCCCCAAGGTGGACGTAGATCACCCCCAAGTCACCCTGTTTGAAACTGTCTGCAAGTTGGACATCACGTGCCAACTGCAGAGTGCAGCCGTGACCTCTCTGTTGGACCTTTCCCTGCACGGAGCCAGCAGTGGTCTGTACTAGCGCCACTCTGTTGAAACGGGCCCCGCACCATCCCCTCTTCTCTGGGGCTGTTGGTTGAGCCAGTCTGCTCAGGTAGGAGCTTCCGAAGCAGCCTGTCCTCCTGGTCCCGTCAGCGAGGCTTTGTGACAGCAGCTGGTACAGCCGATAAACAGGGTCAGGCTGCTCAGGGAGAGGGTGGTAGCAGGGTCCCCAGAGGAGGCTGCCTGCTCCCTTGGAAGAGAAAAGGCCTAGAAGTCCACTTGCATCATCTGAGGCTTGTGGGCACGTGGGTTGGTTTGTCCTTCCTTGAAAAACTAAGATGAGGTCCTAGTAAAGATAATAAATAGAAGAGAGGACCCAAGCCTACAAAAAAACTCTACCTTCTCCAGATGGTATAAAAGCTGTTGTTCCTCATTGAACAGGAGGCCTAAGGGGCTGCGAGGGGCTGTAGTTGCATCCGGCTCTGTTCATTCTTGAGTGTCCGAACAGGCCCACTTTTAGTTGGGTTGTCTCCACCTGGCGTGCAGTTTGCACCCACAGCTTCTCTTCCTCTTGGGGAGCTGAGCTGGGCTGTCTTCTGAGCACTGGACTCTGTGGTCAAAAGAGAAAGTCTGACTCTCCTGGCTGGGATTTCTGAAAGAACGACAGGATGCTGACAGCTTTGCAGGACGCCAGGCACCGCTTCCAGGTGAGGGCCCTCTTTGGATGGGCTCTAGAGCAGCACTGGCCTTTCCTTGCCAGTGACTCTGTTGATCTGGAGCCCTGGTTTGACTTTTCTTCTCAGTGCCTGCAGTCTTCTGGTCAGCCCCCCCCCCCCCCCCCCCAGTTTTCTCTTTTACAGAATTCCTTTCTTCAGACCTGACTAGATTTCTTGGCTTGCACATCTGGTCTTCATTTAGCAGGGATGACACTTAATTTAAGTAAGAGTTTGGCTTCCTTTAAACTGAGCAGCTTCACCCTGCTGAGGGGGCCAGTGGGGAGTCAGTAGCTAGATGTTTATTGAAAGAGATCACATTGATTTATGGTTTTCACTTAAATCCATTTAATTGTGTGGCTGGGCACTCAGACTGCACCTTTAAGAATCTAGTGCCCTTGTCTCCAGAGGGAGAGAGGTTTCTTCTGAGCCGGTAGGCAGGACCATTGTATGCATGTGGCGTGCATCCCTGCACCCTCATGGAGGAGACTGTGTTGGCAGAGCTGGCAGGCCCCCCATGCACCTAGCACACTGTGTCTGGACTAGTATGAGGCCTGTCATGTCTCTGCTCAGAAGCCTTCAGTGGCTCCCCATTGCCGGCAAATGAAGTACGGAGTTCTCAGCTGGTGGTCAGGGCCTTCCCTAAGCTGACTTCCTCGTGCCTGTTGAAACTCATTTTCCGTCATTGCCCAATTCTCTGACCAAACTGAGTTCCTTACTAGTCTTCAAACATGTGGTGTCTGGTTTTTCCTGCCATCTGCCTTTAAGTTCTTCCCTTTCTCTGGAATTCCCTTCATTCCTTGGCCAGTATCTATTCTTCAAGGCCCATTTCAAATGAAAATCTTTGCCATGAAATCTTTTCTGGTTTCTCTCAGCTGTAGCGTCCCCCTGTGAATGCAGCCACCCTCTGTGTCTCTCCTCAGGTACGTCGGCCTGCTTTGTTTTACACTTATTCTTAGTACGTTGGACTACCTGAGAGTAATGACCCTGGGTTGGTCACATGTGCCCTCCAGCAGAGCGGAACTCAGCTCCTGGAGTAGCGGGAATGAACACTTCCTGAGTGCTTTCTCTGCGCCAGTTCTGAGCAGTGTGTGTATTTTCTCAGTAATCCTCACCCAAGCTTTCAGAGACAGATGCTACGTTTAGTCCCATTTTACAGAAAAGATAACCGGGATAGAGAGGCTAAGTAATCTGCCCAAGGCCACTCGGCTAGCAAGTGGCAGAGCTGAGGTTCTGTATTATTCAGGGTTCTCTAGAGACACAGAACCAGCAGGGTAGGTTTAATATATAGAAAGACATTTATGATGAAGGCTTGGCTCATGCGATTGTGCAGACTGAGAAGTCCCCTTGATCTGCTGTCTGCAAGCTGGAGGCCCAGGGAAGCTGCTGGTGTAATTCCAGTCTGAACCCGAAGGCCCGGGAACCCTGGGAGCCAACGGTGTAAGTCCAGGTCTAAGCCCAGCGGCCTCAGAGTCAGGAGTGCGGATGTCCAAGGGCAGATGAAATGGATGTCCCAGCTCAAGCAGTGCAGATCTGCCCCCTTTCCACCTTGTTCTGCTCCGAGTCTCAGCAGTTGAATGATGCCAGATCTCACTGGTGAGGCTGATCTTTACTTAGGCTTCTGATTCACATGCTAATCTCTTCTGGAAACAGCCTCAGAGACACACCCAGAAATCATGTTTTACCTGCTCTCTTGGTTTCCCTTAGCCCAGGTGAGCTGACACAGAAGATTAACCATCATGGATCCCCACTCAAACTGCCTTTCTAGTCCAGGCTCTCTCCGCCCCTGCCACGTGGCCTCTTCTGTAGTAGGTGCTTGCTTCATACATGTTTACTGAGGAGAATTGCACTGAGGTCCAGAGATGTAAGTGTGCAGCAATAGATTAGTTTAAGAACAAGGAACAGGAAGAAGAGAAGTGTAACTAGAATGAACAGGTGGGGAGAGAATCAAGGAGAGCGAGGAAACCAAGGGGCAGACCGGAGAGGAACACAGGAGGTGGAGCTCATCGTGTGGGGAAGCTTGGGGCTCCTGCTTGTGAAACCACGTTCAAGGGTGCGGGGTGGCCGCACCCTGAGGCAGACACAGGGGTTGTCAGCGGTTGTACCTGGGTCCCAGCACACATGGCACAGTCACCCCAGATGTTCCAAGTGTGACTTAACAGCTTTTACCAAAAGGGGTAGATGGGGGAGGATGCAGATACCAATCTCTCCAAGCCTGCTGGTGAGGAAACGGAGGCCAAGAAAGGTTGACTTGGCCTGGATCCCACTATGGGGACTAGAATTCAGGGCCCTGGTTCCTTCTGCTTTATTTTCATGCTTTGTAGAGAGCAACAAATGGCTTTCTCTCACCCTACCTGTTGTTGGAAGGGGTCGTTTAGAGTGTGTGGGTCTGCTTCTCTCCACCTTTTATTCTGCCTGTGTCTGTTACATCATGCATGTTTCCCTGTTTCTACAACTTCCACTTTGGTCCAGGCCCCCCCATCTCTTGCCTAATAAGTTGTGGTCTTCTTGCACTGGGCTTCTATACTTAGTTTTTATTATCGCCAATGTTGTGTTTTCTACTCCTTGCCTCAACTGTTCCTACCCCTGAACTCTGAGCCTTCTGGTTCTAAGGATCCTGCAAGTGAGCTCTGAGACAATCACCTTTTAAAGGTCTTTCATCAGCATGCTCCACCTGTCTCTTTGTGCTTGTCTCCTTCCACTCACGCCTCGATATGAGCCACCTACTCTTTGGGTCCCACTCTTCCCTTGAGAGTTCATTCCATTTGTGACCTCTCTTCTCTCCTATTGTGCTTCTTCTTGTGGCCGTATTACAATCAGTGTGTCAGTCATTTCTTCTCCATGGAGTCTTCTCAGTGCGTCGAAGGAAAGTCAATGACATTCTCCCACATCACCCTTTTTGGGTGATTCATTCCTTCTTATAACTCCCTAACCCTTTATATGGAAAGATGTCATTCCCAAGGGACCCACTCACCAGCCCCAAGGTGGTGACTTCAGCAAGTGGGCTGCTTGATAGTGTGGCACAGAAAGACACGTGCTCAGTGGGAGAGACTTCCTCAGGTCTTACTCAGCCTACCCACTGTCCTTCACCCAGCACAAGCAAGACCTCTTTATAAAGCCATACAGGAGCGCAAGTTCAGAACGAACCCATCATGGATTGTGGGGCAGAGGGAGGAGAGCAAGCCACGTATCCACCAATAAATGGCAGCTAAAGGTAGACATGGATTATGCCTGTTCTGAAGAAGGAAGAATAAATCTCACATTTCCTGGACAGTAGGGTAGCTGTAGCAACAGAAATATACGTACATCATGAGGTTCTGACTTTGAACTTAGAGATCTGAATCGCAGAGACCGAGTCTCTGTGGTGCATATAAACCACTTCATCTCTTTTTATTGAAGAATGGTGTTAGAAGCCAAGGTCTGGGTGTAGGTGTGCATGTAGCTACTGGCATGTCTTTGTTCTAACTCTCAGCCGATAAAGCACGGAAATAGATGTTTGTGTACTACTGTTGTATATATACTTGTTTATCACTTTTTCTGTATGTAACCATCTGTATCTGTATTAAGCTAAACATAAATTAATATGATATCCCCAAATCTAATCCATTCGCACATGAGTCATTCCAGCCTCCTCCCTTTGCTTATCTATAACTTCCTATTTCAACAGTGACAAAACTGGCTCCACCGTCCACTTACTTAATTGCTCAACTCCAGTGTAGTGATTTAAGAATTGTTAACCCTCCTGTGGGAGACAATTTTGACAACTACTGTCCAGTATTTAATATACAGTTCCTTTTGCCTTTCGTCTTACAGACTCTACTCATTTCCAACTGTTACTTTGGTCAGCACCTTTCCCTCACCTCCATGAAATTTGTTTCATGATTTGTAATTCATTTAGATTCTTTTGTCATGGTTTGCATTCCATCCTGGAAGTTCCCCTTCCCCTCCCTCCTAAATTGTTTTCAAAAATTTGCATACATTAAGATTTACTCGTGTGTCAGTAAAGTTCTTTGGGTTTTCGACAAATGTTTAATGTCTTGTGTTTACCATTACTGTATCATACAGAATAATTTCATTGCCCTAAATAATCCTTCTGTATTTCATCTATTTAGTTCCCCTTACTCCCAAATCCCCAGCAACCACTGATATGGATGCTGTCTCTATAGATACTGCTTTTTCCAGAATGTCGTCTGGCTGGATCCAAACCGGCTTCTCTCATTTAGCAATGTGCATGTAAGAGTCATCCATGTCTTTTTGTGGCTTGATCATTTCTTTTTATCACTGAATAGTATTCCATAGTCTGGATGCACCACAGTCTGTTTATCCATTCACCACTCATTCATTCATCCACTCAGTGTCCTTCATTGAAGGACTTCTTGATTTCTCCCAAAGTTTGGCAGTTATGAATAAAGCTACTGTAAACATTCACGTGCAAATTTTTATGTGGATGTAAGTTCCAAATCAGTTGGATAAATACCTAGAGGAATCCGCCTCACTGGAATACTGTGCTCTCAGCATCCGCCTCCCCCTCGTTCCAGTTGGACGATGTCAGCACACTCTGAAATTCTGTCGCTGAGCTGTCTGTATACTGACCGGCTTTTTTCTTTGTAAGTGGTAAGCATTGCCACCCTTGTTGCTGAGAACTGCTTTCTTTTCTTCTGTTTCTAATCCACGAGGTGACAGGGAAGAGTAGGTTGATGATGTGGTTTGGAGCAGCCTTGGAGTCGAGGTTTGCCTGAGCCCCCAGGCTCACTCCATTGTGTTGAACAGGAGCTTAACCCTGACCTCTGAAAACTGTTTTCGCTTTACCGGGGTGTGGCAGTAAGGGCCAGTAACCACAGGGTTTTTGCTCCAGCCAGGGATTCACCTTGTGTGACTTGGGTGGGAGGCTGGTCCGCGCATGGTCCTTTCAGGTCTTTGGGTCAGGATGGGATGGCAAGTCTGTTTTATAGGTAGGTGGGCTGTGCACTCTGGTTACTCTCTGGTATTTGAGTCCCTGGTATGAGGGGAAGTAGCACTGTGGTCAGTGTGGTCCGCCCTCCCTGCCAGTTTACTCAAACCTTGGTTTGCGGTCCGGTTGCCTGTAGAAGCTTCAGGTGTGGACATCCTGAGTTCACCTACTGTTTTAACTTTATTTTTAAAGCACATTGACTGATGGCCTGCCACATAGCAAACATTGTGTTATTTTTTCATTTATTATTAATTAATCCTTTCAGCAACCTTTTGAGGTAGGGTTTTCCAGTTTTGTAGATGAGGAAACTGAGGCTAAGGAGGGTTAGCTAGCTAGAGGCGGAGTTGGCATTTAACCTAGCTCTCTTGGTGTCGGGATGTTCTCTGTCCACCGCGCCATCTCTGACAGCAGCATGTTGGAGAAGGTGGCAGCCACCTCAGGCTCGCCAGGGATGCGAGTCTGCTTACAAACAGCAGAAGGAAGCGCTGCTCCTTTACATGCCAGAGGCAGAGCCTTGCCTGGGTGCCTTCACTCTCCCTGGATGCTAAGCCTAGTCTGAACTATTGAGATTTAAATTGTTGGCATTCTAGAAATTGTCAAACACGTCGAACCAGAGAGACCAGTAGACTCTTACATCTACCACTCAGGTCCTGGAATTATCAGGATTTTGCAGTTGCTTTCTCTGTTCTTCTGTAGTTTTTATTTTTTCTATTTATGCCTTTTTTCTTCTTTTTTTTTTTTTGGCTGGAATATTTCAGAACAATATGGAAGACAGTTTTACCATTGGCTCATCTCCCTGATCTGTGTGGCATTTCTTCTTCCTTTGGATCAGTTTCTTACCTTTGTGTATCATGTGGTGGTTGGGTATTTATTTTACTTAAAGATACTTATAGGATCTAATCATATGCCAATACCCTTTTCTAAGTCCTTTACAAATATGAGCCAGCTTACTCCTCATCAGAATCTTATGAAGTAGATATTTTTTCTTAGAGATTTTAGAGGCTGTGTTTTTTTATTTAAAAGAGATTTTTCATTTGGAGATGAAACTGAGGCACAGAACCTGAGAGTAGCCTGCCCTGGGTCATTCAGTGGTCTAGCTGGCCTTCAAACTCAGGCTATGTAGTTTCATAATCTGTGTTCTTAGTTGCCATCCTGTGTTACAAATATGATTAATGTAAAAGCCGTCACTGTCGTCTGTTCCCTAATGGTGCTAAGTTACAGGAAGGAAAAAACTAGTCGCTGGCCTCCAGATGCTCCCTGTATGATGGGGAGAAGAACTTGGAGACTAGTAACTGCAGCACAGAGGAGTAAATGTTGTAATGCTTATGTGTAGGATTCAGTGGGAATGTGAAAGGAAGATCATACAGGACTCCTGGGGAAATTAAGGTTGGCTTCACAGAGGCTGTGATCCTGAATCTCCTATCAGAGGATGGATGAGGGGGAGAAAATTCAGGTAGATGCGACATCCTGGGCCTCAAGGTGAGAACACAGATAGGACTGGAGAAAGATGGATGTGGCACTGGACTTCTCAGGCAGTAAGATTATGAAGGCACTGACTTGCCTGCTAAAAAGCTTTGAGTCAATCCTGCTCCTAGTAGGGAGCTACTGATGGATTTTAAGCAGAGAAGAAACAGGGTGAGATTTGTAGGTTAACTAAGCTCTCTCTGGGGGCAGTATAGAGGATGGATTGGGAGGAGGTGTGACTGGTTGCCTTTTCATTTGTGCTGGTAAGAAAAGCTGGGGCCTGAACCAGAGACTCATCTGTGGGAATGGAGAGAGTGGATCTGAGAGGTGAGGACCCAGGGGGTCCTTGTTATGCAAGTGTTCGTTATTTGATTTTCTGAATTGCGAGGTTGCCTAGGAAATCAGCAGTGGTCATAACCTTAAATTTTCACTAATGAATCGATCACTTATAAAAACAGTTCAAGTGTGCGAATGTACTTTAAGGTGACCCCCAGTGCATTATGCCATCGTGTAAGCCCCTCCATGGGTATGTCACATTATATAATTTTAGCAGACTGGAGCAAGAACTTCTGCAGACTTTGAAGAAGTGAGCTGCCATGTTTAGGGGTGTGGATCATGTGGAAAGGAACTGTGGGCCGCCTCTAGGAACTGAGAGTGACCCCCAGCTGACAGCTAGAGAGAAAATGGGGGCCTCAGTCCTATAACTGCAGGAAACTGAATTCTGCCAACAACCATATGAGTTTTGAAGAGGACCCCAAGCTCCAGAGTGAAATACAGCCTGGTTGATAGCTTGATGGCCTGTGAGACCCTGGACAGAAGACTCAGGTAAGCAGTGCCTGGACTCCTGACCCAGGGGAACAGGGAGATAGTAAATGTGTTGTCTTAAGCTGAGAAGTTTTTGGTAATTTGTTTCACAGCAACAGAGAACTAAGAGTTCCCATTCAGTTATCTTCCCTCTAACACCAGTATCTGTTCTTGTCCATCCCCGAGGTCTGTCAGCCAGTGTTTGCTCTCAGATATGGCAGTACAATGCAAATTTCATGCAAATAATCTTTCAAAGTTAAATTGCAAATCTTTCAACAGATGTAGGATTATGGATAGTCAATAAAAGGATTGCTGGAGAACTGCTCAAACCATTCTACAGACAAATAAGGATCGAGCAGGGCTAGACCCCGCTCATAATTGGCGAGAAAAACAGCCAGCATGCTGACAAGAAACCGGTCTCGAGAGAGAAGGATTTGAATATCTTTGAATATTAAGAAACACCTTGGAGAAAATGTAAGCCTTTAAATAATTTTTGCAAACAGTAACCCTCTTTGTATCAGTGTTGTGTGAAAGTCAGAGGAGAAGTGAAGGATGTCATGTTATTCTGCAGTTTTGTTGCAATAAGGGTAAAATTACAACAATAAATCAGTAATTCTTAGTCCACTCTAAGAATTAAGGCAACATTCAATATAACGTAAATGTTTCACATTTTTTATACTGTTTTACGTTTGAAATAAACCTATTTGCATAATTTTTACTTCATTTAGAAAGACTGTCTTGATCAGCTCTTATTTTTTTCACTGTTAGCTGTGAAGATTTGGTTCCCAGTTTCAAGGGCCTTTACAGGACCAACTGCCCCTGGATAATAGTTACTGAGGGCCTTCTGTAGTAGACAATAGCGTAACAATGGTAGACAGTTACCAGGAAATGGATTTGGGTCCCCTTCCTGGGAAGGAGTCCAGAATGTCCAGTTTATTTCATTCATGGCTTTGTGAGCCATCAGAATCTCTGATGCTCTTAAGATTTCTGTTTAGTATTTTCCTGACATGAGACAGGAACAGTGGTGGGCCACCCAGTACTGCCTGAGTTCAAGTGCATATAACATCTTTTCCGGTGATAACCTAGGAATGGTTCATCTTATGAAGGACTCTGGAAAATGCCTGGATAGAAATGGAAAAGTCCCACTTGGCATTGGTGGTGGGCATGTGTTTTTCACAATGCTTTTGTTAACCATTTTTCCAGGCAAAGGAACGAGACAAATCCCACAAGGAGAACTAAGTGATGAGGAGGTAGGCAGTCTACCCAAGAGAGTTCAGAGAAATGATTGTGAAGAAGATCAGATAATTCAGGAGGAGAATGGATGCACAGAGCAAGAAGTTAGAATTTTTTAGCAGAGTTAGAAAATATAAAGAACAACCAAACTGAGATGAAGAACACAATCACTGAAATGAATAACACACTAGAAGGGACCAAGTATAGACTAAATGAGGCAGAAGAACAGATCAGTGAGCTAGAAGATGGGAAATCACTACCACAGAACAGAAAAAAGGGAAAAAAAAAACACGACAGTGCTTTTATAACCGTTTTAATTTCAGTCCTCAGGGCTGTGGAGCCACCTATACCTTCATCGTTTACTAGGAAGTAAAGGCCTGGAGAGACTAGAATGCAAGGTCATGTGGTTAATTACTCACAGGCCCAGAATCTGATTGATTGTTAGCAATAATTGTCACTGTTACGGCAGTCACCACTTCCGGTGTCTGCTCTCTCACAGGCACTGTTGAGGGTGCTGATGCACATACGGTATTTAATCTTTCCAGCCAGTCACAATACTGTCAGGTCAAAGAAAACTGAGACTTGAGTGGGTTACTTGCTTCTGCTGAGTGGAGAAGCTGGGATTTGAATCCCACGTGTCCTGACTCCAGCACCTTACTCTTCCCACCACACCGTGGAGGTGTTCTAACCAACGTCCTCTCTACTCCACTGATAGTGTGGCTGGCATGATTGGAAAGGTCTCCGTAGGATGCCTGTAGAGGATGTGTTGTACACAGTGTTTGTGGCCTTGGCTGACACGTAGCTGTTCTGTGAGGCTTGCTTATTAACTAATTTGACTTAGTGATCAAACTGTGCAGGACTTTGTGCATTCTGGATTTTAAAAGTTTTTTATTATGCGTTATATCAAATTTACCACTGTATGAGTGGAAATTAAACTTTATGTAGTTTTTATATGTTGTAATATTTCTTCAAATAAATCTCTCCTGTAAATTAAAAAAAAAACCCAAAAGAAAACACAGTTGCCTTGTTTTCTGATATCTCCCCTGAGATTGACTGAGGTGAGAGGTTTCCATGAAATCAAGGCTGAAGATTTGTTACTGTGTGTGCTGCACTGGGAAGCATGATTCTAACTGTTGAATAATCAAGATAATGTCTATGTTGTTTCCTATTGGTGTGGTGACAAATTACCAAAAACTTAGCGATGTAACCTAGATGTATGATTTTACATTTGTACTGTCTCACAAATGTATGAGTCTCCCTGGGCTAAAATCAAGGTGTCTGCCAGGCTGGGTTCCTTTCTAGAGGAACATCTTTTTCCTTGTCTTTTCCAGTTTCAAGAAGCTGCTGGCATTCCTTGACTCATGGCCCCTTCCTCTGTTTTCAAAGTCAGCATCATATGTTCTGCAGATGAGGATGTGGACATCTTTGTGGGGGTCAGCGAGCATTATTTTGCCTATCCCAGTCTGTTTGGTGATGCTAATTGTCAGCATATGCTGATTTTATGGTAAACTGATTTTACCATATTTCCTAGAGCTTTAATGGATTACTCTTGTCTTTTGATCAGTAACCCAGTTCCTTGAGGAGCTCCAGAATCTTGATGAGGGTTAGCCGAACACTTAGGCAAAGGGCTGGACTATAGGGAGGCTGCGAAGTCAGCAGTTGGGTCCTCAGTCCTGGGCTGTGATGTTCTCCTGCTCTGCATGTTGGGACAGGTGGCATAGCCTTCTACCTCTGATTGTATGTAATTTTTAAAGTAACGTTTATGCATATATACACACACAATATAAAAAGCCAAAGATACTGATGAGGAATGGCGTGGGATTTATGGTGAAGAAACAAATCATACAGATTCAGTAGGGGATGCATGTATATCACCCACTTCCCTACTCTGGAATCAGGTTTTAATTCTGAACCTCTGGCTGATACCTCCTTTCTTCTCTTTCAGGAGGCACTGAGGGTCTGAGTTTCCCAAGATGCACTGGGAGCACATCCTAAAAAAGGCTGATCTTGATTATAAGCCATTGCCTGGGAGGCAGAAAAGCAAATTCTTTCCTCCTCCTCCTTTCATAGTTGCTCTTCTTAACTTTTTGTTTATATATATATTTGCAAGCATTAAAATAACACTGGTAATTAAGACATCAGGATAGGGTGGTCCTGGTGTGATGGGTCTATATCCAGCAACATATGTTCAAGACCTCAGGAAACACACAGTGAAACTGCATCCTGGTTGGCACCGTGTTATAAATGCGTGTTGCTGGGCAGAAATCCTAATGTCACCGCTCTTGGTTCTGAGACGTTGTGATCATCTCCCACAAATGAGTGTTTAAAACCTGTGAGACATTTCCACAGAGCACTGAGTTATTTTTAAGTAACTTCTGGGTTTTTTTTTTTTTTTATATGAAGTCTGATTCACATTTATTACATAAATTTTTTTAGAAAGATGGGGAGAAAAGGAAAACAACTTGCTGGTAATCTCACTGGCTGGAAGTAGCCACCGTAAAGCCCATTGGTGTCTGCCTTCTAGATTGTAATTTTAACAAAAATGGAATTTTTTTTAAAATGAGCTCTTGTTGAAGGTTTTGTAATCTTTTTTAAAACTTAATATTTTATAAGATTAATGTCATTGAGTTATCCTTTACATCATCATTTTTAATGGCTGAATATGTTTACATTCTCGTAAGTGGATATAGCATAATTTATGTAACCAGGTCCTCAGTGTTTGACATTTAGTTTGTTTCTAGTTTCTCACAGCTCTCTCTCAGCGTCCTTGAGTTATGTCATTGAATACATTCAGAATTGCTCTTTTATAATAAATTACTAACTGGAGTTGTTGCATTTAAGGGTATGTAGCATTCTAAGGCTTTGGATACATGTGTTGCCAAACTCCCCTCCCTCTTAAATATTGTACCATCTGAGTCTAAGAGTGTGCTAAAGTCTCTGCTGCTCTCGAATGTGCAGAGGTATGTCACAGACATCTGAAGCTGGCTGAACAGAGGACACTGGGGACAGTTCATGGAAACATAGGTCACCGATGGTGAGCTGGAATCTGAGTCACAGTGGCCTTGCAGTTGCAGCAGGTGTCTAGAGCCCATGACCAGTTGCCTGCTGCCTTGATTTAAAATTTCCAGCGTCTGGGATGCCATGTGATGTGCTGGACAGAAGCCAGACTGTGTATGCCCCTGCCTGATTCAGCTACACTCACACAGCCATGAAGAGATCAGAAATACGAAAGCATTTGGAAGAGTTCCCAGGACCACATGAATATATGGTGAATGTGGTATAACGTCTTCCTGCTCCTGTCCCTGGCTTGCCGTTCTTACCACGAGGCGCTCTCTTTCTGGCAGAGAGAACTAGCAGCAACCAGCGTTAAAACCAATTGAATCACCCACTGAGTGTTTTCCTGTCTTCCTGGTGGAGAAAGGTGCTGGACTCTTGAGAATTGGGACTGATTCTCACTGATGTTTAGGACCTCAGCAGAAATGGCCTCTGGTCAGATGGCATGCTGGAGTTTTCAGATAAAAGATGCGATTTTGTATAAGCAAATGATGCCCTTTGCGATCATTTTGCAAATTATCTGTGGCTTGCTGGGAAACTTGCTCAGTATTCTGTCCCACAAATTTCTGCCTAGTGACCTTAATCCTCCTATATTTCTGTTGCTGGAGTTGGGCCTGTACATAGTCTCTTCATGGGCTGTTTTCATAAAGCTTGATTAATGTTCTATTGTTAATGTCCTTTATAAGACCTGGACACTTGCTTTATTGAAATGGAACTTTGAGACTGCAGGGGCAGCTCTCCTGTTTGTTACATGGCCTAAGACCCAACTCCAGCAAACTCCAGCTAAATTTTGCAACTTTGATGCAAGAGAACAGTCTGGCTGGCAACTGTTAAATCTTTAGGAAAAAACGACCAAAGTGGTGTGACCATAGGCTGCACGTGTAGTGGCATTACATGCCATCCTTGAGGTGCAGTAAGTTTTACTGAACGATACCAGTGTGATAAACAGTACCATTTTACTTCAAATGTTGAACCATTTGCTGATATTAAAATTATTTTCCACAAATTTGGATTTGTATAATAGTATATAGGTTGTATTATTTCTATCACATCATTTTACCTTACGGTGAAATATCTAAGAATGGTCTTTTACATGTTGAACGTGTTAGTTATTAATAACAACCCAGAAATTATCACTTGAAAGCACCATTATAGAAAGCTGAAGTAATATCCTTATCTAGGCAGACTTCATCTGTTTGAAACATGGAAAAAGCTTAAGGTGCTCATTAAATTCTTCTAATGATTTATTACAGAAACGGTGGCATATTTTTGTCAGTGCTCTGCTAATTCTTATTTTAAGCAAACTAGTTTTTTTTTTAATCATTTAGATACAAAAGAACAACCTTTGCATACAGAGCTAGAATTCTCATACTTAATGAGTGTGGACTGTGCCTGGTGTTTCAACAAATATTCATTTAAATAACAAATATTTGAGTATCACTGTCTGATGGTATTCTAAGTGTTGGGAAACAGATGGGTGAGGCCTCACTTCTCGTGGAACTTATGTTCAAGTGGAGAAGACTCATTACAGTACAACTGTGTAATAAGGAAGGTAATATCGGATGGTGGTAATTAAGTCTTGTGAGGGAAATAAAAGGGATAATGTGACCGAGAGTGACGCTGGGGGAGGGTGGGTGGGTGCACTTTGGAGGTGTCTGCAAAGGACTTTCTGAAGACGTGTAATTCAAGCTAAAGCCTGAAAGTTGATGAAGAGCTAGCCGTGCCAAGATCTATTCGTGGCTGAGGGATCAGCAGGTACAAGACTGAGAGGCAGAAACGAGCTTGGCCTCTTCCAGCAACAGAAGGAAAATCCACGTAGAGTGTGGTGGGTGAGAGCGACACGTGGTTGCAGAGGTGGGCAGGCCCAGGTCATGGAGGGCCTTCCAGGCTGTGGCTGGGAAGGAGTTTCTCAACGTTTTTATACCCCAGGCCTATAAATTGGCAGCCAGTGAGATTTTGTGGAGTTTTACTTTTAGTAGTTGGTATTACAAAAATCATGTAACTTTTACAGCACTTGCCTTACCCTCCACATAGAGCAGGCTTCATCTCTTCTCTGTGGAAGCCCTGCAGGTGTTTGGTGCCCCGAGCTCTCTGGGCTAACATCTTTAGTTTTCTCAGCCGTCCTTTCCTGTGTGGATGGATTCTTCAGTCCTGGGGCTTCTCTTTTCTCTGAACACATTTTGTCTGAGGACTTTAGAAATCCATGACATTTTGGTGATGTGAGGAGGGCAGCGGAAGAGGGGTGAGATATTAGGGTAAGTGAAGTCAGGGTTTTTGAAAGCAGTGTCTGTTTCCAGAAGCGAGGGATCCCCATCGTGTAGCTTTTCTGGAGTCCTGAATGAGGAGAGACTCCCAATAGACAGAATCTGACAGTTGTTCCCCTGCTAAGACCATCCACTACCCCGTAGCTGAACTTGCCTGTATTAGCATTATTTAAATCAGCTCTTCTCTTGACCTCAAGTTGATTTTCTTTTAGCGTTTCAGAGTGCCCATACCGCTAATGCTTTCAGACAACAACATTCAGATCTGAAAGCACCCCTGAATTTAAGAGGCAGGTACTGCTCCGAGGATCTTTCCGTCCCCAACCCTCTACTTCACCTTCTTCCCTGGGTCGTGTTTTTCACGACTTTCTTCTGAGCGTTCTTTTTCTGGGGGTCTGTCCTGCTTGAAAGTGCTTTCTGCCTAATGCACTGCAGTGCAGGGGTCTGGTGGGGGAGGCCACCCTGCTTGTTTCTTTCTGTTTCTTCTCCATAACCCATAGATCTGCCATGACAAGGTTCTGTCCACTAGCTGCTTACTGCTGGCACCAGCATGGAGGTCCAGGGGGAGAGGATTCCTCTGGTTCCCCAGGACTCTGTGTGTGTATTCATTGATTTACTGAGTTGCTCAAGGAGCTGTGTTTGGGCTGGCAGAGGAAGATAAGGGATTCCAGAAATTCCTTCTGCTTTCTCGCAGATAGCTGGAGAAATTCCCTTCCTCTTCCTCCCCCATGAAAGAGGCCTGGGGGCAAGAGGGAGTTGAGATCAGATTGGTCCTGTAATTGACCTCTTTGTGTTTGTCACTAACTCTTGATCCTTCTGATCAAGATGATTTATTGGCCCATTAATTCTATTAATAATTATTATTATTGTCATTACAGTTACACCATTCATGTAGCCTAGGCATTGCCTTGTTTATTCATTTAGAATTAGATAATGTAGGCTGGGGCGGAAGGTATAGCTCAGTGGTAGAGCACATGCTTAGCATGCACAAGGTCCTGGGCAGGACCTCCTCTGAAAAATAAAGAAAGAAACCTAGTTACTGCCCTCTCTCCCCCAGAATAGATAATGTAGGCCAAAGTGCTTGCATAGATCCTGGCTTGGTGTTCAACCAACAGCCACACTGCCACTCACATGGGGGTGATTGTCTCCTCAAAGTTAAGGGAATTATTTGGGGGTTTCCATCAGTGAGAGGTTTTTTGGTCCCCCAACTCTGTATCCTGGATTACTTGAGTGGTCTAGTCCAGTGGTTCTCAAAGTGTGGTCCCCAGACCAGCAAGCAGCAAGCTCACCTGGGAACTTTTAGAAATGCAGGGTCTCGGGTCCTACCCAAGACCTACTGAACCAGAAACTCTGGGGGTGGGGCCCAGCAATCTGCTTTAACAGGCTCTCTAGGCGATTCTGATGTATGTTCAAGTTTGAGAACTGCTAAGCTGGGCCATCAGCCCGATTTCCTCTTCCCAGGGATATTTCAGGGTATGTCTCAGACTCTAGTGTGAAAATTACTGTCTTCTAAGATGATTTGGTTGAACTGGATAGGGTCTTAGGAGGGGTTCTGAAAGAATGTGTGGTTTTGTTTTGGTGATTAGCTGTTCGGAAGAAAGACCTTTAGAGCATAGCACAAGACCTGGTGGGGCTGGCTTGGAGTTGAAGTGGAATGTTTAGCAGAAGGGCCATTGGGGATTGTAAACTCAGGACAAGGAGTACAAGTGACACTTGTGTGAGGGAACCAGGCGACGAGGCTTGAGGACTGCCATCACCCCCACAGAGAGCTTGGGCAGTGTGTCTTTGGGCCAAGGCTGCTTTTCTGTGGTCTGTCTCCATGGGGCAATGCATGTCTACTACAAATCTCAGCCTCTCTGTACTTCCACTAGTGACCAATCCCCCTTTTGATTCGGGTAAGTGTAAATACAGAGGTGGGTGTTTAAATAATGTAATCTGGTTCTAGCCAGGTTTACCAGCCTGGGCACCTTTCTGTTTTCCTTAGGTGATCTTGCATCTTTCTGCGTGGATCTGATACGTGTTTGATTTTTAAGTCGAGTACTCAGCAGGAGACGTGCTTATTATCACCTTTTTGTCCTCCTTCCTGTCCTCCCTGTCTCTCTTATGGAAGAGACTTGAGAAGGGATCTCGTCCTCTCCTGATTGCAGCCAGACCCTCCTAACGTCCCACTCTGACCCCTGGTGAATGACTATGGTGTTCCCTTTGCAAGGAACCGACAGCCTCTGCTGAGAAATTTTTGTGATGAGAGTGCTCACCACCCTTGGAGAACACACAGGATGTTGCAGGAAAGTTCTCATGGTTAAAGGTTTTTCTTAAGTGTTACTGAAAAGATGACTGTCATCTTTCCTAAGCAAATACCTAAATGCCTAAGAAGTGATTCTGACGTGGCTGGAAAGCAGCTGAAGTTGGGAGCCTGGATTGTCCTATAAGAATAGGTGGCTCTAGATCCCCTGTTTTAAATCCCACTTAGCACCAGGTTGTCTGTCTTGAAATATCTTAAGGGAGACACTTGAAGTCTCTCTTATCTTGAAGTGGGGTGATGGGAGATAAGATTTGGGGCCATTTTGTACTAGAGAATGTCTCAGTGCCCTGGCTTAAATGGAAGGGCCCAAGCCACTTACAGCTGTTGGGAATGTGGACTTGCTAAAAAGCCTCTAGAAGAGATGAAGTAGGAATGGGCCGAGGATTAGAAAGGGAACTGGACAAGAGATCAGGTCTGAGCAGAGGAAGGAGAGGAGCGTGTTCAGGAATTTGTGCAGATGGATAATTGTGTGCTTCCCTTTCTCTTTACCATTTACTCAGTGTTTGTCTGTTTTGCTGAACAGCAGCCAGAAGACTCTAAACTCTCTTGCCTGCCATCTGAATAATTTAGTTGGGTTGTCTGTTCCCTTCCCTGATGATTCCCTAAAGAATCTCTCCTGATTTCAGAGGGGTCCAGGGAGAAGGGACACTTCTCAGAAATCACGTCAGATCTTTTCTGTTTTTTCCTGACTTGTTTCCCAAAGCCTGGGACCCCTCTTTGATCACCCCCCACTCCCGACAATATTCGATTCTGCTACTTAATTTTCCATTTCTAGATGGATGTTTCTTTTCTTTTCTTTTCTTTTTTTTCTTTCTAATTAAGAGATTACCTTGCCATTTGGGCTACTGGCAAGTATTTGCCAGAAGATCCAAGGCAAAGCTGCCAACTTACTGGAGTGTGACACAGCTGCTGGGGCCGCCCATCTCACAGGCTCTGCAGGGATGCGGGGCTGCCACTTCAACAAGTGTCAGATACACGCATTTCGCACGCATAGCCTTAAATTAATATCTCCGACTCCCTTTTCCATCTCCATGTGTCTTTAAAACATGATTTTCTGACTTTCCAGTCACCACCTACCTACACCGCTATTTATGCCCTCTCTTCTCTCTCTCTGTCTCCAGTAAAAGAACCAGAGCATCCTTCACTACTATAATAGAGCAGATAGTATGTCCCCTTGACCATGACCAGTTGGCAAGACTGCCCAGACCGGCAGAGAGCCTGGTTGGTTCATTGTGTAGTTTGGGAACCCCTCTTTGATTGAGGAGAGGCCCTCCACATATTGAACTGATTTTTAGTGCTGGCTATGCCCCTTTTTAATTTTGAGACCTTTTCTCAAAGGGCACTGCGGTTTCTGCTTGACTGTTGGAAGTTCTGTGTCTGTGGAAAAGTTCCCTATAACCTTTCAAGGTTTGTACTCTGTTCCAAAGGGGCTGTTGGAAATGAAATTGGTCTTTTTTTCTTAAATGATCTCACAGATGATCAAAAGGAGCTCATAAAAAACTGTGCTGTGGGGTTGGCAAGGTTGCCAGTGTTCTCTTTACCTTTGGTCTGGACTCATAGGTCTGAGACAGTGTCTCGCCAACAGTCCTTGGCTGTCCTTGGAGATTGGGGCTGGAGAGACACGGAGGGGAGGCAGGAGGGGGATATTAATGCTTTGAGCAAGTCTGACTTCTTTTTTATCCTAGGAGAGGTATTTGAAATCAGGTTGAAACATTCAGTCCTGAAAAAGTGAGCTTGTGGGAACTGGAGTTTGATGTCCAGCATTATCTTGGAGGGTTTGGCCAGTGGCTCGCTTGGGTGTGATTGATGCTAAAAGGCTCGTCTGCATTAAAATCGCTCATGCCTAGTAGCAGAGGGAGTGCCAGCGATGGGGTTCTCTGAATACAGGCTGCCATGTAGTAGTTCTGGGATCTTTGTAGAATTTGCTTCCTCTCTTGTTGAAAAGAGGTGGAGGTAGTGACTAGAGGGTTCTCTGAGGATTAACTGAGTACTTAGTGTAGTGCCTGGCATGCCATGGGTGTTCAATAAATGGAAGCTGCTGGTAAGAATAACAGTATTGATAATTATTAATAATAATGCAATATTGGTATTTTTCTTACCAGCATGAAGTTTGTGTCCCATCTTTACCGTCCCATAAATACCTTGTAACCACAGTACTTATCACTCTGTCCTTTAATTGCCAGTGTGCTTGCTTTTTCTCTCTGAGGCCGTATGCCTAGGTCCTTGAAACCGCTGTCATGTTTACATTGCATCCCAGCATCTCCAGCAGTCCCGGCACAGAGGATAGGCTCACTATGTACAGATGAACAAACTCTTACAATTGACTTTTAAATATGCTCCCAGACTTCACATTCCTCTGCTCTGCAGTGTGTATCCCGTGCTTCATGAAGGCTGGGTGTCTCTCTGAACTCCTTTCCTACTTCCCCAGTGACCATGTCAGTTATCGTTTCCTTTATCCATGCCGGCCCCCTTGTTTTGAAATGTCATTTATCTTCTCTGTTGCCATTCTGCGCCCTTTTCTCTCTTCCTGTGTTCCTTCTCTTCTGTGATGCATTCCCACCCACTCCAGCCCATATTCCTCCCATTCACACAGTCTTCTTTCATTCACGGCCCCTAAACTGTCGTTGTTCCAGGATTGAATTTTTGTGTGATAGTTTTATCTTTCCAACTAGATTGTCAGCTTCTTGAGAGCAACCATATACTACATACATACTGTGTCCACTATAGGTCATAGATCAGGGCCAGGTAAGTCATTGGTTCTAGATAAGAAGGAAGCCATTATCAGAATTACCAAATGAATTAAGCTGTTGGACTAAAGGGGTAAATGAGATAAGAATGTCTTTGCTGATGGAATAGTCTTTGGAGTTGGTTGTGTGAATGTGGGGGTTGAGGACAATTACCAGCGCCTACCAGCGATTTGCATTTTCTCTACTCTTATCTTCCCAATTCCTATTCTTTCATTTCCCATCAGTTCTTTTCCTGAGTGGGACTTTGGTGTGTCCTCTTAAGGGTTCTAAACTGTGATATTTAGACCAGTTGTCATGAGACAAAGCCTGGCTCTCACTTGGCGGAGTTCTTGTTCAGGAGGTTGCAGAACTCGAGTGCTGAGAGGACCTGAGTCGCCTCGTAGGCTTATGATCCGGCTGTCTTCCTCGGGTGCTAGAGTTTCACAGTCTTCCCTCCTGATTATTTTATTTTTACGCTGTTGGAAGCATTCACACTTCCTTAAAGGTGTAAAGGAAAATGGAGTAAAATGAAAACCTGTCTGCTGTCTCTAGGGAGGAAGGTAACGTGTTCGGTGGTGGTAACGGAAACGGGAATGACTAACAGGAGCATCAAGGTTTACCATTTACTTAGTGGGTTTTATTTACCCATGCTGTGTTCTTTGTGTTTTGTTTTGTTTTGTTTTCATTAATTTGGTTGGTACCAAGCTGTTTCAGCATGAAACTATGATTGCTTGATTCATTCAACATATTTGGAGGCCAGAAGTCCAGGGGAGAACTCTGCATGTGGGAGTTTCTGGAGATGCAGTGTGCAGCTCATAGTAGGTGCCTTGTTAGTGTTTGGGAATGGGTGAATGCTGATGGGAGACACGCCCTGCAGGAATGTGCAGCCTGGTCTGGGACTGCAGTGAAGCAGCAGTGTGAGGGCTGGGGTGAGTGGGGGTGGAGGCACTGATCACCGAGAGCGAGCAAGGCCTTGGGAAAAAGGAACAGGAATGAGGTGCTGGAGGAGCGTCCCATGCACGTGGACTTTCACATGGACAGTGGAAGGCAACCGCTGGTAGAAATGGATGTGTTTTGAAGAGATGCATTATGGTATTCTCTTACAGTAGATGAATATTGAAATAATTATGGATTTTACAAACTAGCAAAGGGGTTATTTGAAGGGAGCAGACTGCCTGGCATTTAGCAGACGGTCAGTAAACATTTATAGAGTGAATGAATTCAGGGCAGAGCGGGGCTGGCGGCCCTAGGGTTTTTGTTCCTCTTTTTCGTTTTCACACCCAACCCTCTGCTGGTTCAGGCAGGAGCTTTTCATTTTCCGTCTGTAACTAGCTGAGAAATTGTGAAGAGTGATTAAAATAATTTATTGGTAGTTCTCTTTTTGCTCATTCCATTGTGAGTAAGTAAGGCCAGGTACTGTGTGGACGTTTACTGGCAAGTCCATAAAACACGTGTTTTTTGAGGGCAGAGTCCACGTCTTTGAGTAATAATTAACTGCTGATGGCATTGTCGTTGGTGCTATATGGTAAATAATCAGGAAATACTCAGTTTTTCTTCAATGAGAGTTTCTAGGCCAGTGCAAAGACCACACACAGGCAAACCTGAAAGGTGGTGTTTTGCCTAAACACTAGTGGAAACAAAAGGAAAAAATCCTGCTGGTTTTGTGTTGCCATGTTTAATTGCACGAAAGTGTCGACTTCCCATGAACTTCCTCGTGCCCGGAAGGCACACTGATGGTGGTGAGGAGCACAGAGCAGAGGCTCTCGGCAGCCTGGGTGTCCTGGTTGCTGGATTTTCAGCTGTAGCTGAATATCCCTTGGGAGTTTTTAGGTCTGGGTTTCTGTGAAATGGATTGAGCCTTGTCTGTCCTTAAAGTAAGCCTCTGAGAACCAAGCAGAAGCACTGAGTAGTAAAGGCTTTTTAGTTGGAAGCCTGCAGAGAAGGAGCTTGGGAACAGACTTCAGAAGTCAGGCAGTTTCGGGCTCCTCTTCCCCAGCCCTCCTTAGGCTCAGGAGAGAGGAGATTCTTTGTTCAGGGTCGTTCAGGGCGAGGCCTCAAGACTGGATCAGCTGTGTTCCCCTCCCTGGGCTCCTTCCACCAGGTACCAGGTCTCCAGAAAGTCACTGTTCTGAGTGAGGAAGCAGAGATGCCTGATCTGAGGGTGCATCGCAGGATGGCAGGACTGAGAGCACCTAACCTGGGTCCCTCTCCTGCCTTGGAGTCACACTGTCCTCAGGTTGACTTGTGTTCTCAGGGCTCTGATGGGGAGAGCTTCACAGCACCTGCAGTGTGAGGAGGAGGGGGAGGGGGAGGAGGAGGGGGAGGGGGAGGAGAGGGAGGAGGAGGAGGAGGGTGCTTGCCCCACCAGTCTCACCCTGAGTGTGCCCCGAGGCAAGATGGATTTGCCTGCACCCCTTCCCCACTGCCTGAGGGTGCTGCCTGCTCTGGTGCTGACCTGGAAGGCATTCTAAGAAGACGGGGGTGAGCAGAGGGATGTAGGAGTGAGTGGGCTGCCTTGATGCTCTTTTAGGGGCTTAGGGAGGGAGCTGGGGAGAGAATGACATTTTAATTACAGACTGACTTGTCAGGCCTATAATCTTCCTGATGGTCCTCCTTATTTTCTAGTCTTCAGAGTCATCTGCATATGAATCCGAGGTGCTGAGGATTAAAATTTCTGTTTTTGTAATTTCCAGTCAGTCTAACCTTTTGTGATTTTGCCCTGGGAGTAAACAGAGGGCAGTAGCCAGCTCGTTTTTTTTGTTTGTTTGTTTGTTTGTTTGTTTCTTTTTTTGGCTCTCTCATTGGCATGAGAATTGGATTCAGTCATTTCCAGATCTGTTTTTTAGAAACTTGAAGCAAAAGTCAACTCAAAAAGAAGCCTGAAGGTGCTGCAAGGCTCTGGGTGGTTCTTGCTGACCTGGCTGGGAAGGAGGACCTGGGAACCACTCGCATGTCTCCCGGAGGCTTTGGAAGCAGGGACATCAGTCTGATGTTTGTTGGTATGAGTATGCAGTGAGTCTCCAAATGATTCTGTTGTCTCAGATTCACATTTAATCCATTCATTCTTACATTGAGTTATTAATTGGCCTACTGTTTATTGAGAGCTTTCCCTGTGTCATGCTCTTTGTTAGCCCTGGAGATAAAATGGCAAACTGGACGCACTCAGTGCCTGCCTTGAGAGCTTCGTGTGTAGAGGCTGGAGGAAGGAAACTGGACCAACGCTCTCACCCGCTGGCTTCCATTTAGATGTGGCCTCTGAGGCCTGAGAGGAAAGATGCTTGCCCACAGTTTCAGGGGTGGGAGCCATGTTTTCCTGGTGAAATAGTAAGCAGTGGGAGGGCAGGGTCAGGTTTTGTTCTTCTGCATAATACCCTACAAGTAATAATTACTCTGCAGATATGGATTGGTTGATTAAATATGGCAAAGACACTCCTTAGGACTTCTCCCAATTGGCCTGCTTCCTCAGAAGTTCGGATAAGTTCCTGTCCCCTGCCTTACAGGGTGGTAATTTACTGGTTTCCCCCACATCTCAACACAAATGCAGCTTTAGTCTCAACACAGATGCAGCTTTAGGTTACATTTGACTGTCAGATCTCTTTGAATCTGGTTCTAGAATTATGTGTTCAGATCTTGATCTACTTCTAGAATTATGTGTTCAGAACTTAAGGCAGGAGAAGACCAGATGGAGATTTTACTCTCCTAATAGGGGAGTCTTGCCAAGACACCCTGTAAAGGGTGGGAGAAGAGAACAGGACCGTTGATCGATTTTCTGCTGTGCTGCTCTGTGCTGGTTGCTTCCTCACACTGCACTTGTTTTATTTAATCCTTTAAACCTTTGTAAGGATCAATAGGTGGTGTGATCCCAGTGTTGCCAAGGATAAACAGCAGATAACTGATGCAGCTGGCTGAAGCCTGTGTCACTGTGCCTTCTGCCATTTTCCCCAGCCCCTCTGGGAAGTGTGTAGGTAGGCGCAGTTAGGAGCTTTGAGTGGTTTCTGTGCTTGCTTTTCCCAAGAAGTATTGGAGAGACTGGAACTCGTAGAAGTTCCCTTGATAATCCCTGAAGAGTAGAGCATGGATTGCTTCGTGTGTGTGTGTGAATCCTTGCAAATTCTCCTGCCCCTAGAGTGAGTGCTGATAAACCACCAAATTTAAAAAGCCTGTCGCCACCTCCCTGCACTCCCTACTACTGTGCTGGGATGCAATTGAGTGGACTGGTTCTAACATTTAGGCATCATAGTTCTGGATTTGAGGACAGTTGCAGCAGACCGTCTAATTGATTTATCTACTTGAAATTAAGAACTGTGAATTCTGTATGCAAATTAAGCAGGATACAAATGATCATTTTGGTTTTCGAACCCAGAGGGCGGTTGATGCAGTTGGCTTTACAGGAAGAGGCAGTGGCTGGTGGTGGAAGCCAAGTGCTGGAGGTGGAAGCTGTTTGTCACTGGGGACAGCTTACCATGTGAGATCTTAGGAGACTCATTTCTCTTCTTCAGCTTCAGTTTCTCTGAAATGGGGGGTGGGGGAGAATGACTGTTGGCCATCCCTTTCCTAGTGCTGTCTTATCCAGAAGAAGTTGTGGTGCTTCAGGGGAAAGAAACTACTGGTTGCCCAGACAGGGTAAAAGCCTGTGTGTGTGTCCATGTGTGCACAGATATTTGCATGTGGGTGTTTGGTGATTTTCACCCTAGAGGTCTTTCTGTGATTTGTCCCATCAGACCCAGAATTCAGCTTTTTAAACTTGAACCTGACTCAGGACTGTATGATGACACAGAAATAATTCAGACACATCCCACTTCACCTCCCAAAGGGCTGCACATGTTCTGAGACTTGGAGAGGGGCTCTCTGTGACTCCCTGGGCTATGGGACACCTACCTGGGCCCATGAAAACAGGTTGAACAGAAATCTGGCCCAAGAGCCCTTATATTTTGTGCGGCTCTGGAGCCTGGCGTTGGGAGCAGAGGATTATGTCTAGAGAGCTTTAAAGCACAGGTCTTCTGCTACATCTTCCCTGGCTCCTCCTCTAGGGTTTAGAAAGCTCTGGACTTGTTCTGAATGAAGTTCAGAATGACATCACCCCTGAGGAATTCTTTGGGGGATGTGGAAGGATAACTTTTGAAGAGTCAGAAGTTCTCCAAAGAGAGAGGAAGTGTATATCGCTGTGGTGAATTCCATCATTCTTAGGAACCTGAGCTGCTCTGTTCACTCCTATCCTGAGCTGGAAGGAAATAGGAACTTCGGTTGCATTAACAGAGATGCTGTATCCAAAATAAGGGAGGTGAGAATCCCACTCCCTCAGCACGTTATTAGACCACACCTGGAGTGCTGTGATGAATTCAGAAAAACACGTTTTCCAAGGGATACAGACACATTGGAACATATTCACAGGAGAGTGGAAGAGCCCGCTCTGGTCTGTAGGGGTGGCTGGAAAAACTGATTTTTTAACCTGGACTGGGCAAAACTCAGGCTTAGGCTGGATTTTCTTTTTTTCCCCATGTTTTTAAATTGAAGTATAGTTAATGTAATAGTAAGTATATTTAGCATGTCACACATTATCTTCTAGTATCTCTGTGTATTTTATTTTTCTTTACAAAGTTGAAATTAATAGTGCACAAACAATTTTGAATCCTAATTTTTAAGGATGATTACGTGCAAAACATTTAATCTTACATTTAATAATTTGTGGTAAATAATATTTTAGTTGTTTCATAATATTCTATCCTAAAGATATAATGTAATTTTATCTAAAATTTTCTCCAACATGGGCTATAGGCCACTAAGTTTATTTCTTAGCTTGTGCTTTTACACTAAACATTGCTATGCATAAATCTTTGAATGTGTTTGAGATTATTTGCTTGGGTTAGATTCCTAGAAATGAATTTGTTAGGTCAAAGTGTATGAGCAATTTAAACTGTATGAGCAATTAAATGTTGATACACATTGCCATATGGTTTTACAGAAATGTTATAGTACTATGCTAATTTACTCTCTGTTTCACTTGAGACACTTTTGCTCCAGATGATCAGAAAACTTTGACTTTACCTGCCTTGAGTAAAAAAGGAATGTATTGGCTTATATAACTTGAAAAAGATGTAAGGCTAGAGTTAAGCTTCAGGTATGCCTGGATACAGGGGCTTAAGTTCTGTCTCTTGGATTCAGTACTCCCTTCTCCCTCATGATTAAGAGTTACAAGATTGTTAGCTACTAAAGGCAACTGGTGGTGGTGGTGGGGTGTGTGTGTGTGTGTGTGTGTGTGTGTGTGTGTGTGTAGTCTGTCTGTGTACTTGGCTATAGTTGAACCTTGAATGAGGAGTCGTGTCTCCGTGACTGGCACAGGCTGCCTCAATCTAGGGAAACTATCAGGGGAACCTGCTTTTATTTCTTTGGTCCCATTTGATCTGGTTTTGCTGACATGAAAATTTTTCCTGTGAAGTTTTTTATTAGACAAAGGAGGTGGATTATAGAGCCTTAAGGGGCTGTCCCTTGATCCATCTCTCCATCTCTATGCTTGCCCATCTGTGTCTTCATTCTTTTAGATAATGTAGTGGAGTGAGCCTTGTATAGGAGTTAAAGGATGTGAATTCTCATTCAGGTTCCAGCGCTGGTGCCTTTATACAGTGTGCCCTAATGGCAATGACCAAAACACAGCTGGGATCAGGGAGCAGGGAGCAGTTGCTCCTCCTGGGGTACCTCTTCCAAAGCATCTGCTTTCCAGCAATTTTTAAAAGGCAAGATGTTGTCCACATTATAATAAAGAGAAAGTAGTGTGGAAACCAGACATGGAGCTACCCAGGGAACACGATCAAAGGGTGCTGTCTCTTTTTCCAGCTGATTTGCAGAGTCCACCCCCAGGGTCACTCACCATGACTTTGGAAGCTAAATTTCGCATCTGCTTTCTGAACATTTCCTCATTATTCAAAGAAGGCTAATACCAGATCTGCCACTCTCAGAGAGTTTGGGAGATGAAATGAAGATGCACATGGTAGCACTGTGTAAATGTAAGATGATGTGTTAAGGGTTGAGCACCTAGGGCATGAAAGCAAGTACCACCTTGCTTCTGAAAGAGGTGACTATATCCCATTCAGTAGGGCCCCAGAGGAATTGGTCTTTTTCCTCTTTGGCAGGAAAAGTTTGGTAGGATATTCCGGAGCCACTGAATCTCAGCACATAAAGATCTGGACCTCAAAAGAGCATGCCGTAAGTGTGGATTCACCTTCTTGTCCGTTGCCACCGCTGGCCGCCTTCAGCCTGGCTCACGTTACCGCAGCAGCCCCGCCTTGCTGCTCTTCCCCCTGCATCTTCCCCGTAGACTGTTCTTTCTTCAGGTTTGAGTCCCTCCCATCATGCCGCTTGCCCTGCTTCAGCCCTGCTCTTGGGATGCTGCAGACTCCTTCACGGAGCTGAAAGGGCGTGTAGGAACGATCTGCCTGCAGCTGATTTCTCCACTTTATTTCCCCCCTTACTTCTCTGCAGCTTTACATTGTGGTTGGACTTCTTTGTTAACACCATGCCCTCTCCTGCCTTTGGACCCTCCCACATACAGTGCGTTTCTCCTTAACCCCTTAACCCCAAAGCTTTTAGTTCAAATTCCCCCTTACGTGTCACTTCCTCTAATTTTTGTCCATCAAAAAAAAAAAAAAAAATCGATTGGGAGACCAAATGGCTAGTCACTGACTGTGACTTGGAGTTAAAATGGCTTATGTTTGTGCCCTCTGCCTGGGCAAGTGGTAACTTGGTATGGAACACAAGTCCAGCAAGACGTGTGGGAGTGGTGTGGTCACTCTGAGCACAGTTCACAGTAGGAGCTGGGAGGAAGGTGTTTCGTGTCTGCTTGTCCCTTTCACATCATCCTATGCACGTCTCACGCGTGCTTTGGGCATGTTCTGTGTTAGTGCTTTTGCCCCAGGGTGTGGCGTCCCAGCTTGTGATCAGTGCAGCAGCTCCCAGCTGTTTAAATGGCTTTCAGAAGGGAGTGGGATGGAGGAACGTAGATGTCAAGCTTACACATTTAATTCTTACAAAATCATTATGAATCTGAATCACTGTGTTGGTGTCGCTGCAATTACCTGGGGATTCTCTGGGGCACACATGGGGCTGCGGGTGCTTGTGTGGTATGTGAATAGATAGTGATTTGTTACGGGTTGGACTGTGAAACTGAGAAGAAGCTGCTAAAATTTATCCTGGATTTTGCTGAAGTGGGTAAGAAGATATCCAGGTTCTCTGTACAACCAAACATTCATGAGGCTTGAAAGACACGGGCATCAGAACTGTTTTGATAGTTCATTTAGCACAATTATATCGCCAGAAATCCCAGGGCTAGTCATTTGGCCCTGGAGATGGAACAGAACTGATGCCTAGCTTCTTAATGGGTTAGGATGTAAAAAGAAACCCTGTGAGCCCTAGACAAGAGGCTGGTTCCTGGTGATTATTTATATATTTATTGAGCAAACATGTATCGATTATTATGTGTTAGTCTTGCTAGTGCCTGAATACACATTCCCTCCTTTTTTTCCTCACAGTTTTAGGTTCAGTTTGAGTTTTATTTTAGGAGTTTTTAAGAACTACTCTTGAATTTGTTTTAGAGGCTGTGAATGTTTATCTAACGGGGAGTGGGGTTGCCTTATGCTCCTTGATTGTAAGACAAAGCATTAGAAAGGAGCTCGGCTCTCTTTCTCTACCTGCCCTACCAATTCTTCCCCCTTTGGCATGAAGGTGACTATTAAGTGACTAGGGGCCAAAGAAAGTACAGTTTGTTAATAAGCAAGAGGCGTCTTGAAAATGGAGTTCAAAGTTCTAGAGTTTTCCTTGCCTCCCCTTCTGAAAACCACTCTGATATTGCCACACTCGTGCTTCCATTTCTGTTTTTCATCCAGAATGACAAAATGTCCTCTCCAGGGAGTATTTTGGTGTCATCACGATTGGATGTTTTTATGAAGGAGGACTTTGGAGGTGTGTGGAAAGGGTGATTGGTGCAGAGTGATAGGTTTGGGAATTGTAGCTGTCTTGCTGTAGGGCAGCTGGGTTGTAATTGCTAGCTCTGGTGTGGGGGCCACCCTGCAAAGTTCTGCACTCTGTGGACGACCTTGCTCTATGAGCAAGGGCTGCTTCTGAAGCCTGTTGGTGGCTGTTTATTGCCCTTCTTCAGATGTCGCTTGCAAACTATTATAAAGGCTCATTTCTCGCGTACTTTTTAAGAGGACCTTTTCTGACCTGCCTGACTTGTATTCACCCCCCTGAAGTACTAACCAGGAATCTAGGTATCAGAAATCCAAGTTACGCACCTGTTTGATCACTTACCTCAGTGGAGCAGTTGTTCCTGCTGCTCAAGTGAAGGCCACTTTGTGAGGGACCTGGATTGTCAGTTTACATTTTGAAAGGCGAAACAGCGGCATAAAGCCTTTCAGTGAATGTTATATAAGGAACTGGAAAACTCGGAGGAATTGGGGAAGAGGAGCAATGCTGAGCCAAGTGGTTGGAGTAGGATAAAGGGATCTTTACTTCTGGGAGCTCTGCAAAGGGAAATGGACTGGGGCATGTTAAACCTATTTCCATTAAAAAAAAGTTTCCTATATTTTCTGATTCCTAACTTGTAGGGGATTTGGCTCCTGTGGGTTGTAAAAGGACAGTGTATTAGTCTTTTTGGGCTGCAGACTAATTTGCCATAACATAATCCCAGAGCCTTGGTGGCATGAACAACAGAAATTTGTTTTCTCACAGTTCTGGAGGCTGGAAGTCCAAGATCAAGGTGCCATCAGGGTTGGTTTCAGGTGAGGCCTCCTTTCCTGGCTTGTGACAGCCTCCTTCTCACTCTGTCCTCATGTGGCTTTTTCTCTGCACACACACTCTTGATGTCTCTTTCTCTTCTTTTAAGGACATCAGCCCTATTGAACTGGGCTCCACCCTTATGCCCTCATTTAACCTTAATCACCTCCCTAAAGGCGCTGTCTCCAAATATAGTCTCATTGGAGATGAAGGCTTTAATACATGCATTGTGGGGGAACACAGTGCTGGGAAGATGTTATCATTTAATTTAGAGGTCAGCAAACTAGTCTCCCCTGTCCCACCTGTTCTGTAAAGTTGATTGGAGCACAGCCTCGCCCATTCATGTATAAATTATCTGTGGCTACTTTTGCACCACGAGGGGAGACTTGAGTAGCTATGACAGGCAGTCTGTCGTACAAAGCCTCAGATAATTGTTATCTGACCTTGTACAGAAAGAGTACCAACCCTTGAAATTGGCCGAGCCTCTTCTAATAAGAGAAGGGGATTATTTTTGTATCAGGTTTTGTATCACAGTGATTTTAAAACATTGATACACGGGTAGCTGTTCATTTCTTTACATATTAAATAGGAAAGGAATGGAGAGTGAGTGAAAGGGCCATGCCAAGGGGTTGGTACATATCAGGGTTGCCAGAAAAGGCAGCTCTGGTCGGAAGACCTTGCTGTGTGACCATGGGCAGTTTGCTTCACATCTCTGAGCGTTGGTTCCTCCACTGGAAAGTGGAAATAAGGTGACCTGTCATATAACATAATTGCTTGGATCCAACGAAATAAAGCCACGAGAGCCCTATAAATGGAAGGGGGACTGTATAAACAGGAGGTACATGCTGTGTAAAAGTACCCTATTATTTAGAGACTGAGAAATATTTGGATGGTGGTAATGTGCTACTCTGGGAAAAGGAGTTGCCAGTAGGATTTTTATCACATAATTAGAGGGTATGCTAAAAGTGCTAGTGAAAAGAAGCTGCTATATGCTGCTGCCTCGTGTTAATGTGGACCAGGGGTCCTGAACCTTTTCCCTGAGGATGTCTTACAACAGCATCCCTGCTCCATTCCCTTCTGCGGTGCTGCCTCTGGTCAGCAGAAATTCTGGGAAGTCCTAGTCATAGTGCCAGTGCCACGGTGGCCTCATAAAATCGCTACCCACTGGACACCTATGCTTTGTGAACTAGGTGCTGGTCAGCCACCTCACATCTAAATCTTTTGAAAGGAGAACAAGCTGGAAACTCTGGGCAGTGGCAGGAATCGGGAAGATCCCAGGTTAGGGTGAGAGACAGTCAGAGCTGTTCAAGCTATTTCTTGGTTGACTCATTTGTTCATTATCTGTTCATTCCATCACTGAGTGTCCTCGTTTTGAGAGTGGTAACACTATGTACTTGATAGGGTTGTGGTAAGGATTGAGTGAGATACTGCAGATAAAGTGTTAAGCAAAGTCTCTGATGTGGAGCAGATGCTCATTAAATGGTGGTTCTTATTTTTATTGCTGTTTTCTAATTATTATTCATTAACTCCATATCCTGTTCCAGGCACTGGTGAACAGAGATAGGAGATTAAGATGTGTGGGTTCTGACCAGCCTTGGCTTCTGTGACTGGCAGTGATTCGGGAGGACCAGAGGTGTTTTTTTTGTGTTGTCCATCAGGCATGCATTCTCAGAGGCCAGTGATGCTACTGCTGTCCCTTAACTCCGCCTGTTCATCTGCCAGAGCACCCCAAGCCTGCTTGTCCAGATCTCACCTTTCCTCCATGACCAAGGTGGGGACCTGTATTCTTCCTAATTAATGCTGGCTTACAGGTGTCACACTCTTTCACACTCTTCTCAGAATCCTAAAGTACCTTCACACCCAACTTAACTTTGGATCACATCCCACCCCACCTTATATCGTTATAATTGCTTTATGTAGCCCTGAGAGAAGAGGCATGCCTTACCCATCTTTCATTCCTCAGTGCTTGTAACAGTGCTTAACCCATGCATATGCTCAATAAATATTGAACTGGATGAAATGTAATTCATTTAACCATCATTTATTGAGCATCTACTTCTGGGTTTCTCCATCTCATCACTACTATCATTTTGCATGAGAATTCTTCATGTGGGGCCGTTCTGTGCCCTGTAGGATGTCGAGCAGCACCCCTGGCCTCTAGCGGCTTGCCAGTAGAGCCCTCCAGTTGTGACAACCCAAAATGCCTTTAGATGTTGCCATGTGTACTCTGAAGGGCAGAATTAACTCCTGGTTGAGAACCACTGATTTACTGTGTTCTAGGCACTGCATGTCTCTTGTCTTCTCAGATTGTGACTAGCTTGGGGGAGAATTTTCATTGCCTCCGCAGTGCCTGCCCCCTGGCCATAGAGGACCTGTCTGATAAATGCTCAGCTCATTTTCCTCGTTGCACTGCCTTCAGCTGAGGCTGGGGAGAAAGGAAAATGCAAGGCCACCTTCATCATCCTCAATTCGCAGGCATTAAATAAATGCTTACAGTTGCCTGGTTTTCGTTTTGCCTTCCTTGCTGACTCTCAGACCTGGAGATCCCAACTTCCAGAATGCCAGCATTGCAAGGGGATGAGTGAATCCCACATCCTTTGTTCAGATTTCCTTTGGGAAAAGTTGATTAATATAATAGAATTATGGGTATATATATATTTCTCCTCTGGAATCTCATTTATGGACCTAAAACTCCATGAGGCCTCTGTTTGTAGTTTTTGCACAAGATGGTCCTACATTTGCTTAGGAGTGGCTTCTAGAAGTATTTGCTGTGCCCCTCTACGGGTGAACACCAGCATGGGGCTCAGGTGTCCCAGGGACTCAGTTTTATATGTAAGGTTGTACCAGGGTAAACAAAGGCCAAAGATCAAAGTCTTTAAGTTGGGAGCAGTGCTGGACTAGAGTGTGTGTGTGTGTGTGTGTGTGTGTGTGTGTGTGTGTGTGTGCATAGTAAGGTGATAGTGAGGACAAAGGACAGGTATGTTGGGGAAAATTTGAAACATTGTTCCAGGAGAATTCAGTACAAAATGCTCTGGAGATGAGAGCTCAGATCTGAGCTGGGATGCACCCCTAAGTGGCTGTGAGGACTTGGGCAAGGCAGTTGCAGTGTTCTGGGCCTGGGTTCCACCTGTGAAGGGAGAGGAATGGACTAAATGATCTTTATCGTTCCTTCTACTTCTGAACATGTGTGACTTGAAATTTTCAGTCTGAGGCCCACTTCTTTTGTACTCAAGGAAGAGAACATGATCAAAGACTGGGCCAGAGAAGCTCCAGCACCTTGTAAAGACCAATCTCTTGCTAGTCACCTTCAGCTTTTGGGAAGGCTGTCATGAAGCTGAGAGCCTGGAGTTGTTCTTTTGTCCTCTTGAGAACAGAACCGGATAATCGGAAGGCAGATTCCGGCTCAGCAGAAGGACTTTCTAGCTGTCAGAGTTGTTGGAAAGTGAAATAAGGTTGCGTGGGAAGGAGTTTCATCACTGGGGGTATTTCCCGCTGAGGCTGATCTGGCTTGGCTGAAACTGATGTATCAAATGAGTGATCAGAGTAGGTGACTTAAAATCCTTTCTGTGAATTTTTAAAAATTCTATTTTTTGGTTAATTTTTCTTATGTCTTGAGATCCTTGAGAAGGGAAGGGGAGATAGGGCTGCTGTCTGGGAGCTAATTCCCTGGTGGAGGTGAATGTTAGTGAGGGCTCTGAGGGAGTGACTTTCCCGCAGAAGTGACTTGAGTGGGAAGTGGCTTGGCATGTAGGCAGTCAGGTGTGGGTAGTAAATCTTTGAGGTCCACTGGCTGTGGAGCCCTGGCTGACCTTCACGGGCCATGACTGGCCCCCACGCTGAACCCACAGCTCTGTGTGCCTCTCTCCCTGGGAGCTGTCCTGCCTTACCTAGCAGTGAGCAGGAGCCGTGGTGTTTCCCCTGCCGCTGTCTGTCTGTCTCCTGGCGGCTCTGAATCAGCCGTCATGAGAGTTGGCTGTGACTGAGAACCAAAATTAATCCACTTTCTCTGGAAATTATTTTTTTCAGGCCCATGACTGTCACATTGCTGAGCTCTCTGAGGCCAGCGTCTTTCTGTGAAGTCCTTGCTTTCCATGAGAGCATTTTTATAGGGCTCCACAGAGGGCCCGCTCCACTCTGTAATTGACTGGATATATTTATGTCACCTGTAATTACCTCGAGGTAATCGTCTGCTGAGGCCACGGCAGCGGTTCCTCTTGGATGCCTTGCCTGGGCACTCGTAACGGTGCTTCCCTGCTGTGGGATGGGAGGTCAGTTTTACTTGGAAGGTAGGACCAGGGTGATGCACCCAAATCGTTCCATGACACTGGCCTTCCTCGTTGCGCTGACTGCCTTTACTTCTTCATCTCTGCTGTTGCAGACAACCGTGTGGCACAGTTTCAGGTCGTAAGCTGGCAGCGATGCCAGAGGGTCTGCAGCTCTGCCTCGAAGCCTAGGAAGCTCTAGATGTCCCACCGTTTGAAGGAAGTTGGTCAATCTGCCGCTCCCCTGGCCTTACCCTCTCTCTCACTGTTCTGTTCTTGTGTTTTCACCTCTCTTCTCATCCCACCCATACGTTTGCATGGAGCTGATAAATCCATAATGGGCTCCTCTGGTTTTGGAAATCAGGGTGAATGGCATTTGAGGTTGGGGAGAGCCAGCAGTCTGCTTGGATCTCTGAGTGTCTTAGCTTGGCTGCCATAAAAATATCATAAAATACCTTGACTGGGTGGCTTAAGCAACAGATATTTACTTCTCACAGTTCTGGAGGCTGAAAGTCCAGGACAAAGTATCAGTGGGTTTGTTGTCTGGTAAAGACTCTCTCCTTGGATTGCAGACAACTGTCCTCTCGCTGTGTCCTCTTATGGCCTTTCCTTGGTGCATAGATGTGGGGAGAGAAAGATCCCTTTCTTCTAAGGCCATCCATCCTACAGGGTTAGGACTGTACCCTTCTGACCTCATTTAACCATGATACCCTCCTAGAAACTCCAATTCCAAATACAGTCACTTTGGGGCTTAGGGCTTCAATATATGAATTTTGGGAGACACAATTCAGTCCATAGAACTTAATTATTGGTGATTTTTTTTTTTCCAACTTCAGAAGACAAAGAAGAACTCCCCTTCTGGTGTGTGAACAACCCAGTGAGGCACTGGTTATATGGCTGTCCTCTTTCTGTCAGAACTCCTGCTTTTTTTTTCCCTTGCATTTTTCTCTTGACTATTTGAGATCTTGAGGGAGCCACTTTCTCTCTCCATCTAATTCCATTGTCCACAGAGTCACTGTTTCCTGGTTAAAGAACTTTGACAGAGATCAAGGGTCTGTAGACACAGTGCCACTAAATGACTGGCTTAGTTAAGAGTGCCTGGACCTGATTCAGACTTGGCTACCAGGAGTGGCTTATATTTGAGTTCAGTATTTGTAGTCCTCCTCTGCCAAAAGGTCTTTTGACAGGAAACAAATGCTGCAAAAGTTCTGATGGTTGGTATGAGGTCTTGAGACAGCTCAGCAGCAGAACCAGGAGCATAAATAAGCCTGTTTATAATCCCTGGTTGTTATTGACCTGGTGAACTCCTTGGGAGATTGTGGAAGGGGATGCCGTGCTCCTTTGAGGAACCCTTCCTAGCCTTACTCTTGGGGGTGTTCTTCATTTCACACTTGAAGGGACAGGGAAAGGGTGAGGTCGCTCATCTCCTGGGCTTCTCTGCAAGCTGAGAAGGTGTTATATGACAGTTAATGGATGAGGGACTGTATAGCCCGAGATATGAGCAGATCTTCTTGAACAGAAAGCCTTTCCTTTAGGACTGGCATGTGCTGTTTAACCTCACTCTTCATCCAGGTGGCAGGTAGTAAATGTTTAGCACTGTGCTGGGTGCTGGGATATGATGGTGAGGAAGGCGGGCTTGCCCTGCCGTCATGGAGCATAGTCTTAACTTCTATCTTCCTTACCTGCCAAAGCCTCATTGATATATGTATAGAATGGGAACCTCTGAGTAACTGGGAATTGGGATGGGGAATGTGTAAGCTCTGGCCCTCCCTGCTGCCCAGATTTGGCAATGGGTGTGTATTTGGTGGTGGTGGTGGAGGTAGAGGTGGGGAGGGATGTAGGTTGAGACCAGGGAGATTTTAAAGGCTTGGAGATTTTAGTGAAGCTGTGCCTTTACCTGAAGCAGGAACTGTTAGGGTTCCAGCTGTGGGTGAAGACCTAGAACGGATGAGTGGATGGGGTGCGAAATAGCTTACAGGACGGCTAGGGAGATTGTCCCCCGCATCTCTTCCTTCCTGCTTGGAGGCCCCTTTGACCCTGGCTATCCCCTGAAGTTTCAGCTTCTGTAGTCGACCTTTTTTTTTTTTTTAATTTAAACAAATTTAAGAGTTGTATATATTTAACGTGTACAGCATGATTTGACATACGTAGTGAAATGATTGCTAGAGTCAAGCTCATTAACGTATCTCCTTACATAGTTACCATTTTTACCTTGGTGTGATGAGAACACCTGAAATGTACTCTTTAAGCAAATTTTCAGTATTCCGTACAGTATTATTTAACTAGGCATCATGCTATACGTTAGATCTCTCGACTTTTTCATCCTACATAGCTTCAACTTTTACTATTTGCCAGTGTCCCCTCATTTCCCCCACCTCCCTGTCCCTGGTAACCATTCTACTCTCTGCTTCTATGTATTAGATCTTTTTTAGATTCTGCATGTAAGTGAGATCATGCAGATTGTTTTTTTTTTCTTTTTGCGTCTGGCTTATTTTACTCAGCGTAATGGCCTCCAGGTTCATTTTTTTTGTTATTGAACTGCCAGGTTCATTTATGTTATTACAAATAATTTTTTTTAAAACTAAATGATATTCCATTGTGTGTGTGTATATATATTGATATATACACAATGCTATTTCTTTACTCATTCATTCATCAACACTTAGGTGGTTTTCATATATTGTCTATTACAAATAAGGCTGCAGTGAATATGGGAACACAGATACCTCTCTGAGGTGTTGATTTCATTTCCTTTGGGTGTATACCCAAAACAGGGATCGCTTGGTAGTTTTATTGAGGAACCTCCATATTTTTCATTTTACATTTACATTAACACCAATTTACATTAACACCAACCGTGTACAGGGATTCCCTTTTTGCAACATCCTTGCCAACACTTAATCTTTTGTCTGTTTTTGATAATAGCCATCCTAACAGGTGTGAGATGATATCTCACTCTGATTTTGATTTCTGTTTCCCTGATGATTAGTGATGTTGAGCACATTTTTATGTACCTGTTGGCCATATGCATGTCTTCTTTGGAGAAATGTCTCTTCAAGACCTTTGCCCTTTTTGAAATTGGGTTGTTTCTTTTGCTGTTGAGTTGCAGGAGTTCCTTATATATTTTGGATATTAACCTCTTGTCAGATGTATGGTTTGCAGATTGTTTCCTTTGCTGTTCACAAACTTTTGACTTTGATGTAGTTCTGCTTGTTTATTTTTGCTTTTGTTGGCTAAGCTTTTGGTATCATATCCAAAAATCATTGCCAAGGCCAATGTCAAGGATTTTTTTCCCTAATGTTTTCTTACAGGAGTTTTACAGTTTCAGGTCTTCTGTTTAAGTCTTTAATCCATTTTTTTGTGTATGGAGTAAGATATGGGTTCAATTTCATTCTTCTACACATGAATATCCAATTTTCCCAGTACCATTTGTTGAAGAGACTATCCTTTCCCCATTGTATGTTCTTGGTACCTTTGTTGAAAATTAGTTGACTGTGTATACATTGGTTTATTTCTGGGCCCTCTCTTCTGTTCCATTGGTCTGTGCATCTTTTTTTTTTTTTCCTAGTACCACACTGTTTTTGATTACTGTAACTTTGTAATATAGTTTGAAATCAGGAAGTGTGTTGCCTCCAGCTTTGTTCTTTTTTTCTCCAGATTACTTGACTATTTGGGGCCTTCTATGGTTCCATATAAATTTTAGAGTTGTTTTTCCTATTACTTTGAAAGTCTAGTTTCTACTCTCTCCCATGAGTGTTCCAGTAGCATGGGCTCAGCTGTGTGTGGCAATACCAATTACTAGATGAGCCCAGTGACTGTCCCTTGACAGTCTCTTCCATGACTACTTTGAGCTCACGTGGCAAGCTGCTAATTCTTGTTTAGTGCAACCGTTTCTGACTCTCCTGAATTTTATGGGTGGAGCAGGAGTTGTGTCTAGGCAAAGCAGGTGTGTAGGGCTTCTGGGGGGTGGAATGAACCAGGGTAAGACTGGCTGCCTACCCCCCCTACCTAGAGGAATCTAGGTACAGTTAGGGAGTCCCGAGTTACCTGAAAACCCTGGCATATTTCCTTAGAAAGGACATGAACTTAGGATCACTGTCCCCTTTTGCTTTATTCTCCATATATTTTAAATATCCTGGCAACTCTCATCCTTAGCACTAGCTGTAATAACCAACTGCATTTCCTGTCTCAGAGCCTTTCCTCCTCTAATAATTTGCTCCTTTGTCCTGCTCCTTTAATCTAGTAGTAGTTATTACACTGGGAGCTGCCTGTGTAGGAATTTTTGCATTAAGAGTGGAGACTCTCCCACTGATCCTGTGCAGGCATTTTTGCTGACAGGTTGCTGTGGCCGAAGCTGTCAATCCAAGAAGACCTTTCACCTCACCTGGTCCATGTGCTTTTGGAAGAGGGAGGTACCCACCCCTCCCCTATCCCCTACTTCCTGTTCTCACTGTTGAATTCAGTTAACATTCAATTGCCTAGTCTGCAGTCATACCTGACTAATTGGATTGTTTTTAAATTCTCCTCTAGATGAATTATGAGCTTTCTTGACTTTAGTCTGGCTGCCTGGAGTCAATCCCAGCCCGGGCAGGTGCTGTGCCAACTTTCCTGGCATGTGCCCGTGCCAGCGTATTTTACTATTGACCCCTAGCTCTCCCTTGGAAATACCAAGGCTGGAGCTCTGGAGAAGGCCCTGCCACTCCTGTAGTTCTGAAGGGCTCCTTTGTTCTGAGGAATGCCTGTGGCAATGAAGCCTGATAAATAGCCAGCTCCTTTCTTCTGTAAATTAAAATGAAAGAACCTTGACTGCTAGAAGTAACTTCACTTGTTTCTTCTCATCTTCTTTGTTCAAGCCTATTTAATGAATATCTATTTCAGACTTAAAATCTAGCACTGTGCCAAGCACATAAAGGGGGATGTAGAAGTAGAAGTTTGTGGTCCTTGCTCTTTAGGACCTAAGGCTTTTTAGTGGACACAAATATATGCACATGAAACCATTAAACAATGTATAACATGCAATTCAATGGAATGCCAAATGTATGAGTTGCCTTCTCTGGTTGCTTTATGGGACCAGAGCTTCCTTTTCCCATGTCTTGTAGAGATGTGCTTTTTGAGGGAAGGAGACAGGGCACAACCATTGAAGGAATGACGCAGCAATTGGGAACAGGACAAACTGGTTAGAACCAAGATGGTGGAAGATTCGGCTTCCAATAGACCTTGAGCTTCATGGAACCACCCACAGGCACCATGACAGTTCCTAGAGTAACCATTAAAGGATAAAAAGTAGGCAGTGGTGAGGGGGGTGGGTGGGCAAAGGGGGCAGAAAATACCTGCCTTCATCCCCAAAATAGTTGAAATAATCCTCCTACTTTTTAGCATATGAAATTACCAAGCCCATAAAAACTAACAACCCCACATCTCTTGGTCGCTCTCTTGCCTTCTGAGATGGCCCACAATCTGTGTATGGAGTGTGTTTCTACTTTTATCCTTAAACCAAACACCCCACACCTCTCAGCCTCTCTGCCTCTAGCCTTTTGAGATGGCCTGCATTCTGCTTATGGAGTGTGTGTCTCCTAAGCCATTCTCCCTTCTGAGTGAGATGGACTGCACTCTGTCTATGGAGTGTGTATCTCTCTAAATAAACTTGCTTTCACTTTACTATGCCTTGCTGTTGATTTCTTTCCTGCACAAGGCAAGAACCTATTCTCTGCCAAAGCCTTTAATATTTCTTTGTTGATTCATTCATTGTTCATTTATTCATTCATTTATTCACTCATTCACTCAATAAACACTAATTTAATGCTTCCTCTTTGCCAGGCACTGTGCACTAGAGACAAGGAGGTGACTATGAGACATGGCTCTCAACCAGCTCCCGGCTGAACTGGAGAGAAAAAGAAAGAGGGAAATGATGGACAGTAGTAACGGCTGTGCTCGAGGCAGGGATAAAATGCCATAGGAAGTAGAAAATAGAAGAACTGGTTAGCTTCTAGGTTTGACTTTACCTTCATCATTTGTCTTCTGTTCAAAAATAAATCTCAGTGTTGCTTTCATCCTTCCACCATTCAAATGGCTGATTAACCTCTCTTTTCTGTCAACCTGCACATCTTTTTAGTTGTTTGAAATATCCTTTTCTTCATTAGTCAACTGTTTTCCTTTGCTTTTTATCTTATATATTTGTTACTTTTCATTTGTGTTCTTGAAGCACCTTGTAGATCTATTATTTTGCTTAATTTTCTGTCTGGAATATCCACCCTGTGCTTCCATAGAGTAGCTGACCCCATGTGAGAGTTCCATCTATATGCCTAAATTTGTTGATTAGTCAGATTTCTCTATTTCTTTGACCTCTCATAGTTGCTTTGAGTTGCTAATTCACCACTGTTATTCCTGAATTCTTAGAAGTTTTTGAAAAATGTTACTTTTTTCCCTCCAGGCTGCATCAGTGAATAGAGCACCAAAAATAGAAAACTTTAATAATATAAAACAGTATTCCTCTGCCTCTGCCCTGTCCACCTCAGTAGAAGTTTCATGCTGCTTTCCTGCAAAGCTTCTCCAAGTATTTCTGGGCACCTCTGGGAGGTGCCTCATGGGTCCTAAAGACCACTTTCTCCTGAGTTCTCTGCGTAGTGATGACCAGTCTGAGCTCTCACTGCAGCCCTGGGACCCAAGTCCCAGGAAGTGCCCTGCTGGGCCCTGCGGCTGGGTCTCCCTGATGCTTACCTGACTTGGACCATTTGGCACCTTCCTGCAGTCATGCTGCTGCACCATTGCGTGCTGCCTTGCTGGGCCACACTGGTGATGCACTGGCGCCTCCCAGGCGGCAACACTGTGTCGTGTCCTCCACTGAACTGATGAGACCTTTACTTGCAGCTTTGGGCTAGACTCATTTCGTGAGCCCTGGGACTTTGTTGTCTGCTGTGCCCTGATTTGTTATTTGGTCTTTTGCTAAGATGCAAACATGAGTCTATGAATGCCTGGCCAGAGAACAGAGTGACTGGCACTGTGTTACGCTCAGAACTTCCCTACTCCCTGCCCATGCCCTGTTGACTGGCTCAAGTCTGTGGACCCAACTCTCTGCCCTAAAGATAACGTTGTCTTTCAGGAGGCCCTTTTTTCCATCAACCAGATGGTCTTCCAGCAGAATGGCTCCTAAGGTCCTTCACTCATGCTCAGATACGCCTGAGTCCTCAAGTGAAGGCACTGCAGGTTTAAACAGGCACTTTTCTTATTTATAAAGTACTATAACCTCCTTACAGAAAATTTGGAAAAAAGAGGAAAGGAAAAATAGTAACTCATGGTTTTACCATCCTAGTTTTGTTAGCGTTTTGGAGCGTTTTCATCAGATCTCTGTCCCCTGCACATATTATTTACTTGATTATGGTTTGTGCCTCTTTTCCACCGTGTGGTTGAAGCCCAGCCTCCAGGTGTTGGCCTCCCTGTAGGACTGGAGGTGGAGACTGGTGCAGAGGGCCTTACGTGGACCTCCGTTTCCTACCGGGAGCTCCAACTACACTTGCTTCTTCTCCCTCCTTCCTGCTGTTACTCTTCAGAGCCCATTGACACTTGTTTACGTTCCTTTCCCTTCTCGCCCTGATGCTCATCCCCTCAGCGCTTTCTCAGGTCTCCCTCTCATTAGTTACTCACCACCCTGAGCCACCTGTGTCCCATTTCCACTCCTATCTCTGCTGGTGACCACGGTGGGCTGGTGCTGGGGGGGGCGCTCGGCAGCAATGAGGAAAGCGCTTCTTCATGCAGTTGCCATGAGGGGAGAAGGTCTCTGGTGGGGCTGGAGATTGTGGCAGGATCGGTGCGTTCTTACCTCTGACCTGGCCAAAGCAGCGATGAGGGTAAGTACTGCTGATGGGGGCGCATGTATGACACCTGTGACATCTATTTTCTCAGTGTCTAGACAGTCATTGGACCACTTACTTCTAGAGTTTGACGCTTGGTGACTGGCATTTTAATCTCAGCCCTGCCCCTGATTCCCACTGTATACTTTACACAGGTCATTTAACCTTGGAGCTTTGGTTTTCTCATCTGCTAAATGGGAATATTAAAATTTGTCCTATCGACCTCACAAGTGTATTTGCAGATAGCACGACAAGCTTTTTGTAATTCTAGGAGTACAGTTGACCCTTGAACAACACGGGCCTACTTACATGTGGATGTGTTTCAATAGAAACACTGCAGTACTACACAACGTGCACATGAAACAATGGATACAGAGGAAATGCAGACATGGAAGGCTGATTTGAAGTTATATGTGGATTTTCAACTGCTCAGAGGGTCGACACCCTAACCCCTTTGTTATTCAAGGGTCTACTATACTATGAAATATAAAAGAAAATACATATATCTATTAAGAGAGGTGCAAGCATTATATAACAGTATTATTACATAAAACATTGACTCTGCAACCAGATAACCTGGGTTCAAATTTTAACACTACCATTACTGTCTGTGTGACCTTGGGCTAGTTTTCAGCACCTCTGTGCCTTGGTTTCCTCTGCTCTAAGATGTTAAAGCAGAGTAATAGTACTTACTTTCTGAGCTGTGGTTATGGTAGGAGTAAATGAGTTAACGTTACATAGCACGTTTAAAGGAAGGCTTGGCACGTTTGCAAGTGGGTGCACTTATCATTTACAGAGACTCTCTGTCGTCAAACCTGTCCCTACTGGCTAGGGAAGGGGCCCCAAGCGAGTGACTTAGAGGAGAGGAAGAGCGGTCATGGTTATCTGGTGCCTGTAGTGTGATAGCTACAGCTGGTACTTCTGTGTATCTTCTCCTTGGATGAAGAAGCTGAGAGTGAGAGGGCACATCTAGCAAGATTCAAACTTTTTGACTGACTCCAAATTGGCGCTCTTTTCATTGTATCCTGCCACTTTCCATTTGGGTCCTGACGCATCTGTTGTCGGCATCTGGGTCAGCCACCAGTGTGTTCGAATGCATATGGATGTCTTAATTATTGTTGGTGCCAAAGAGGCAGGGTGGGTGTGCGTGGCTGACTCACTGATGCCAGGGCCAAGGGCACAGCTTCTGTGTTCACCCTGTGACTAGAATTAAACATGCACGTGCACCTTTCTCTTTATCCTCTTCCTTATTCTGTACATTTCTCTGATTTGATCAGCGTCAGTTTTAAAAGTCAACCTTTGGCTGCTCTGCTGGCTGATTTACCACTGTGATTGGAGATGACATTGTACTACTTGCTGAGTGACAGCAGCTTCCTTCCTACCCTTAGATACAGTGATAGCAATGATAATGATGGCCTTCGTGGGCTGATTAGATAATCTCATTTATTTCTCATTAGCAACTGTGAGGGAGGTAGTTTTATCCCTCTTGGTGGAGATGAAGAAAGTCTTAGGGAGACTGACTAACTTCCTCAAGATATCACAGCCATAAGTGGCCAAGATGGGATTTGAACCTGGCCCCCACCACTGCATCCATCAGATCAGTTCTACTTTTGACTTAATTTGAGCTTCCAGAGAAGATTCTGAGACTTGAAACATTTGAAAATCACTGTTCTAGGAAAAAGACTCTGGCTGGGAGACCGATGACCTGAGTTCTCACTTGGGGTTGATATGAAGTCACTTGTCCTCTACTGAGCCTCAGTTTCCCTTTCTGTGAAAGTGGGGCCACATGATCAACCTCAAAAATGTCAGGCTAATGAACATACCACGACAGTGCTTTGAGCTTTCTTACGCATTTGAAAGCAAGCCTCTTTAGCTGTGCCCAGAGTGATCACACTGAGAATTTCATAATAATGATGACAGGTGTGACTGTCGTCCCTCTGTTGTTCCTCCTCCCCCGGCCCACCCTGGGCCAGGTCCTGCAGGTGTCATCTTCCAGCAGGTCTTGTGAGAGCATCTTCAGGACTGATTAGGGGCTTGATGGTCTCTGGGGGCGGTGATCACACATGTGGTTTGCTAGCCAGCAGGAGCGCCTGTTTAAGACCAATTTCCCTCACTGAATGGCCTCCTGACTCCAACCTCCCGCTGTTCCTGGAATCCAGCCTCTCAGGGAGTGGAGCAGGTTGTCTGCAGTGTCCAGGCCAGCCTGCCCCTTCCAGCCCCACCCATTGTCCACATGGGGTCGCTGCCATTTGCTTGCCCTGCTAGAGGGCAGATGCAGCTCTGAGTACAGCGGCCCTCACTCTGCCTTTGCAGCCACTTTTCAAACTTCTTGGCCCCAGCAGAGCATGTGCTGATGGACGGACCTAAAACAGTTTTTCGTGTACAGATTTTGGACTGCCTTAGGACATTCTCCACGAGCCCAGGGGAGGGCCTCTTGTGTAGCAGCAGCCTAGTGTGCACATGAGGTGTTATGTAGTGCTTAGCAGTGGGATGGGGGGCATTCAGATACCCTGCAGAGTGACATGTCACTCCAGCATTTACCAGCTGTCTCTCACTGAGAAACTCCTTAACCTCTACCTCTCTCCTTGCAAAATGGGGCCGAGAACACCCACTTTCTTAGGTCCCTGTGGTAGCTGACATAAGGCATGGCCAGTGCTTCCAGCAGTGCTGGGCACATGGTAGGTGCTTTGTGATTTTAGCTGTTAGTAGCAGCTGTCTCTGGGAACGGGGGCAGTCAGACCTAAACCTGAGAATTATTTATTTAGGTGTTGTATAGGCTCTTGTTTTCATTTTCCTTTCATCTCATAGCTCCCAGAAATCTGATCCTTCTGCTTTTTTTTTTTTTTTTTTTTTTTTTAAAGCATCTGTCATCCTTTACTGGCTCTTCTACCCCAGTGCTAGGGATCAGGGACCTGGCCCTTCACTTATCCTTCAGCCTCTGTCTCTCCTTCCTTTCTCCTTCAAAAAATCTTTTCTTTTTTAAAGAGTTACCATTGCTGGTATCATCAGCGAAACAGATGGGACACAGGAAGTGTTCTTTTGAATAACTACTTAGAGATGATGCTTGATGTGAACCTTCAGAGTGGCTTGTTGCCCCTGGTGGAAAGGACTGAGTTCTGAAGAGAGTAGCCCTGAAATGGTTCAGCCCTCTAGGAAATTTCTTCTTGTAGGAATGACTAGGCCTGAAGTTTTAAGCTTTATTCTGTGATTCACTTGACTTTAATCACACTGCTGCTTGAGGGAAAGATTGATGGCTTGGAAAAACATTGCCTGTAACTTTACCTTTCAGAAAGCAGCTTTTATCCACTTGTGCCCCTGAGAAAGAGTAAACATTGACACATTAAATGAAATAACTTCGATTTTTCCATGTGGACATGTGTGATGAGATGCTGTGGGAACTGGAAAGTTTCTTCTTTCTTCATAACCACCTCCCTCACTGCTGTTCAGCTAGAATTTGAGGATCCTGCTATGTGTGGTGCGCAGATCTAAGTTGCTGCCACGGAAAGCAAATTGGGGTGGAGGGGTGTGTTAGATGGACAGTGTACAAAGAACACAGGTGCCCAGAGTGGATGTTGAACCCATGCCTCTGAGTTGTCTGGCCAAACTGATGGAAGCGCAGTTGCCAAAAATCATTTTTCTCATGTATAAAATGGATACATTGTGATATGGACTTCAGAGGCACTTGTGTGGTTATCTGCAGCGTTTCCAGGGCCAGTGCTGATTGAATTTCCTGGGCTTTGTTGAGCGGAAGCTTACCAGGTCCTCCTGTGTTGTCTCGAATGTTGATTGCCATTTTGGCCCTAAATTCTCACATTTTGGTAGTCTCATCAAGCAAACCTATCCTTTCCCTGTGGCCTTGTGCCAAGGGCCCCCTGCCATTTTACATATGGTTATTTATTTATTTATTTATTTATTTATTTATTTATTTATTTATTTATTTATTTAATTTTTGCATGTGCTCCTGGAATCTTTGGGCCGAGTGGGGGAAAAAAGTTGATATGATTCACTATTTTATTTATTTAAATATAGAAAATATTATTAAATCTTTCTTTACTTTCAGATATTTTGAGGGCAGAAAAAGCTCAGAACAGCTTGATAAATCTGATCAGGCATCTCTGAAAACTAAAATTCCTCTGAATATTGTCTCTACACAGTAGCAAACACATCCAAGTTACAGGGAATTTGGCTTTCTCATGTTCTGTTGCTGTGATTACAAAGTGGACCAACTTCTATGAAGCCAATTGGTAACAGCTCTCAAATTTTAAAACATGCTTCCCCCTTTTGGCCCAATAGCCCTGCCCCCAGGAATTTAGCCCGTAGAAACTCACACTGGTACCCAAAATATATGTGAAAGAAAATGTTCACTGAAACATGGTATATAATGTAATTAGAAACAAGCTAATTGAACATCAATTGCAGATGGGTTGAATAAATTGTGGTTTTTAAACCTCATTTAAATTAAATGCTGTGGAGGAGCCTTTAAAATGATCAGATAGAACTCTGTGTCCTAACGTGAACCAAAGTACATGATCTGTTGAGGGAAGAATCAGGTTATAGAGCAGCATGTGTCTTACATATGTTATCTTATATGGATTGGAAGATACAGCTCAATTTTTCCCAGTTTTACTGAGAAATAATTGCCATACGTTAGTGTATACGTTTAAGATGTATGACCGTGATGTTTGATTTACATCTGTTTGAAATGATCATCACAACAGGTTTGGCTAACGTCCATCTTCTCATAGATACAATAAAAAGAAAAGAAAGAAGAAAAGAAGAAAGAAAAAAAAAATACTCCTCTTTGTGATGAGAACTCTCAAGATTTGCTCTCTGAACAACTTTCCTGTATGTCATACAGCAGTGTTAGCTGCAGTCATCATGTTGCACATTACATCCTGAGTACTTGTGTATCTTATAACTGGAAGTTTTTACATTTTGACCACCTTCCTCCAATTCACCATGTTGACATATTTATCAGACAGTGAGTCTTATTATCCAGAATTTGTTGATCTGGGCTCAACAGATTTATTGATTAATGATTAGGGCTCTATTCCAAATGAAAAAAAACCAAACTGTTTAAATACTATTTTTAACACATTTTGAAGCGGTGATTGGACTTATTACATGGTGTTAACCTATTTAGGAATTCACACTGAAAGGCCTATTGATTTCCTTTCTTTGTTTTGTCTTTCTTATTTTTCAATTACAACTAGATCTTTTGCTGGCAAAAAAAATCCAAATTGTATAGAAGATCAAGCCATACTCTCATACTCCCTCTCTAGAGGTTTACCAGCATCAACATTTTGGGGAGTCTTTTTAGTTCCTTTTTGTGTTTTAAGCACGTAACACACACATACACAAAGTTAAGAGCACGATCTCTGGATTCAAAGCCTGACCTCATGGCTCACTGGCTTTTTACCTAAGGCAAATCACTATACCTTTCTCAGCCTCATTTCCCTCAGTTTTCAAATGGAGAATATTAAATAGCTCATAGGACTGTTAGTGACTATTCAGTTAAAAAACCTATGTCAATATTTAACATAGTATCTCAAACATAAGCACTCAATAAATGTCAGCTACTAATTTTAAAAACAAAAATGGGATTATACTATTCATACTCCTACAACTTTTTTTTTTTTTAAAAAAAGATCATGGTAAATGGCATCCTTTCATGTCAGTATATACCAGTATTCTTCATTTTTTTAAATACCTCATAGTGTTATTGTATAGATTAAATTATAATTTATATAATGATTCTCCCCATTGAATATTTGTTTTTTTAAAAATTCTTTGCTGTTATAAAGAATGTGGCAATGAATATGCTTGTATCTCTCTCCTTGCCCTCTCTATTTCCACAGGCTTTGTTGCTAGGTGTGGAATGGCTGAATTGGATGCTATGTCAGTTTTTTTAGGTACTGTCAAGTTGCTTGAATGCCCACTGTTAATGTTCAACCGAAGCAGCATTACTGAGTAGTATTATTACGGCAGTACACAAGGAACAATATCTAATAGTGGCCAGTAGCATCATTCCTTTCCTGAGCGTGGGCAGACATTTAGGAGACCCTTGTACTTGACCGGTGTTACTTAAAAGAGCTCATTATGGACTTGGGTGCACTCTGTGTTGTCAGAACCTTCCAATATAAGGACTGTTTAAGTGGTACTGACACTTAAACACATTACATTTATGTATCAAGAATGCTCACTGGTGTATTTTTCGTCAAGCAGAAGTTTTTTTTTTTTTAATTTTGCAATTTTTGGCATGAATCGTTTAATGCTAGGTAAGCCACGACTATGACTTTTTTTTTTACATTATTCAACCTAATATGTAATCCAAACAGGCAAATGCGTAAGTGCAGGTAGCCCATTGTACCTGCTGGTTGGTTATGAAGTTGTACTGTCTTTTACCTCTTCGGCAACTCTGTTTCCAGTTGATCATGATGAGCACATTTTGCATCATTCTGAAAAGGCATGAAACCACTGAAAGAAAAGCGAAAGAAGAAACATGACATCCACTTTTAAGAAGGCATATTTACATTCCTGGTGGGGCAGGGTTAAGGCCACGTGTGGCTCATTAGGTCAAGAGAATGGAGGAAAATGAGTGTGGTGGTGGTGTTAGGAGACTGTGTACACAGATCACACTATTCTTTTACCATTTTGTTTTTGGAGAGCCATGAATAAGCTCTCATCAGTTGCCATTTCAGCTTGTTTATTGATTGCAGTATCACCTTAATGATCTGTTCAAAGACTTTTTAACATTTTATTCAGGATGTTGAGTATAAAGTATGTGGCATCTTTAGTAAAATGGCCCTGAAATTATATCCAAGACAGTTGTGATTATTATACATGTAAGAGTTTAAGTGAAAAAAATCTCCTTTAGAATCTAATTATGGAAATTTCTGCTTTCAACTTAGAGGTACAGTTGTAGGCACACCTCCCTAACCCCACACCCTCCCCCCTACTCTTTTTTTTTTTTTTTTTTTGATCTTGTGTTGAGAAAGCAGAAGAACTCAACTGAGGACAGGAAAACAACTAAGAACAGTCCTGTGATTATTTGAAAACAGCTGCAGAGTAGATTCTTCCTTACCAAAAATTGGATTGGCATGGGGTATGAAGGTCTGGGGGCTGCAATAATTAAGGAAAGACTGGCAGAAAGGCTTTTGGGGTCAAGCTGAACTTTATGTTTGGAAGAAAGTCTGAAAGAGGTTGGGTTTACAAAGTCAAGGCAAAGAAAATATTTTGGTAAAAATCTGAGGTTAAGAACAGGTTCAATTAAACTGTGATCAGGGTATTTTTTGAGAAAAAAATCCTAATTGAGCTTGTAATTGTTTTACATAAAATATTTTCTTTATGAATCAACTGTTAAGTTCACTTGCTTTAATAATCATCATTTAGTAGGTAGAGTATTGGAAATTAGAAAGTCAGATGGTGAAAGACAAATTGCATATGATTTCACTCATGTGAAATTGAAAAAAAAAATGAACAGAGTGAACCAAACAAAAAGAAACACATACAGAGAACCAGGGTAGTGGTTACCAGAAGGGAAGGGGGTTAGGGGTAGGGGGAAATGGGTAAAGGGGGTCTGCGGTGTGATGACAGGTGGAAACTAAACTTTTGGCAGTGAGCATGCTGTGCTGTATACAGAAGTCAAAATATACTGTGCACATGAAACATATAATATTATAAACCAATAAAAATAAATACATAAATTTCAAAGGGCATACCTTGCAGTTCAGAGCATCTGTATTACCCATGTTGGTCCAATAGCCTGTCTGCAGGAGAAACCCTAAAGGAAACCTAAGACCACAAAGTCAGGATAAACATTTCAATACTACACAATGACAATATGTATAAAATTTATTTTTGAATCAAAAGAACACCTTTCACTTGGGCCTGGGTACCCTGGATAGTATCTTTTCTACTAGAGAGTCATTCTGCTAAAGGCAGTCTCTATTTCACTTTTAGGAAGTTTATATAATTAGTTATTTTAATTTATACCTGCTGGCACTTTGCATTCGCAGGTTTAAAGATTGTGTAGACTCATTAACTTTTAATTAACAAGCGTTGCAGCCCTAACACCTTTCATTCACGATCTCGGGGTGTTTCTGGGAGAGAGAGAGAAAAAAGGCAGACCTTTCTCAGTCCATGATTGACAGATGGGAGCACTTGGGATGTGTATAGTTCAGGGATCCACTCAGCAAACAAGGTGAGGAATGATTCTTGAGGCCATTCATTCATTCAGCACATATTAATTGCCTGTCTCGAGAGTCAGAGGAAATATGCCAGTGGAAACTTAGGGCATGATTTGGTTTTCAATATGGTTGAGCTTTATGGGTACAGGACCTTAGAACTGGAAACCTGGGAGTCAAGAAAAATGTCAGATAGATAAAAAAATACATGTTGTGTTGGATGAGGTAACTGGGACACTAAGAGGGGCAACCCTCCTGATATTATTGCTTTAACCATTAAAAAATTGAAAAACGAGGAATTATACTGAACAGGAAGACAGAGGAGATGCTGTGGACCCATTCCTTGAACCTGATTTTATTCAGAGAAACTGGCAGAAGGTGAGAGAAGGAGGGAGGTTAGGATAAGAACTGTCTGTTCATTTTTGTTGCCAGGGGACTTGGCTATAATCTCCCATGGTTTTGGCTAAGACTGATGGTGTTTCCAGGATCACCACAAGCACAGAGTAACACTGCTTTATCAGAGGGAGACCGGGGTAGGGGGTTTGGGGCTCATGAGTAACAAGGAAGACAGGTGGTGAATGCAGGGCCCTGGGCAGTCTTAAACAGGGAAAACGTGAGCTTCCAAAGAGCATCTCAGTAACCATGAGGCTCTGAGTGGTTTTCCCCTTGGAAATTTATTCTCTTTCCAATGATAGACCTGAGACCCAGAAGCCTGGAGAATGATGCTTGCTGCCCTTCCACCACCCGACATACTTCTCTGATTCTTCATTTGATTCTGGCCCCTCTTGAGCCTGCAGTGATAAATATCGGCACAGATTTCTCTGACCAGGGCCCTCTGGGGTGGTTAGGAGGTCACGCCCCTTAGATCCTATTCATTAGTTTTTGGTAGCTCTGCCTGTCCCTAAAGGCCTGGACCATTGTCACAGCACAGACCACAGCCAGTCATAGGAGAAGTGTATCTTCTGAGTCTGTCTCTTCTCTTCCCTCATTCTCTTCTGTGCTCCCTGTGGGCGAGGGCTCCAGCCACTGCAGCAGGTACTCCGGCCCAGCTGTATCTCTAAGAGCACCATTTACCTTTGAAGTGGGAGGCAAAGGGGCAGGGCACAGCCACTGAAGGAATGACACAGCAGTTGAGGACAGGACAGACTGGTTAGAACCAAGATGGCAGAAGATTTGACTTCCAGTAGAACTTGAGCCTCATGGCACACCCACAGGTGCCATGACAGTTCTTAGGCTGACCATAAAAGGTGAAAAGTGGGTGGGCGGGACATTTGCTGGAAATCCTCGTCCCTTCCTCAAAATAGTTGGAATAATCCTCCTACTCATTAGCATGTGAGATTACCGAGCCCATAAAACCTAACAAGTTTACACCTTGTGGTTGCTCTGACTCTCGCTCTGGCTCTGGCTCTGTCACACTCACCTTCTGAGACGGTCCATTCTCTGTCTATTTAATGTGTATCTACTTTTTCTTTAAGCACCCCACACCTCTTGGTCTCTCTCCCTCTTACCTTTCTGAGGTGGCCCACATTCTGTCTATGGAGTGTGTGTCTCCTAAGCCATCTTCCCTTCTGAGAGAGACAGACCGCACTCTGTCCGTGGAATGTACATCTCTCTAAATAAACTTACTTTACCATGCCTTGCTCTTGAGTTCTTTCCTGGGCGCAGCAAGAACCTGTTCTCCCCTCTAACACCTTCCCAGCCTGTGAACTGGGTACAGTAGTACCTGCAGTGCCTCCCTCTTAAGATAGGTTGTGTAAAGATAAGGTGAGCCAGTGCTTGTGGGAGCTCTTTTTATACATTATGAATTGATTAATTTGTGCCTCCCTTTTCCAAAGAGGATTAAAGTACCTACAGGTGCTTCATTAATAATCCAACTTGTCCCACACTCCATTTCCTTAAAATTTTTACTCAGTCACAGATCTAACTAATCTAGGTTAAGGCTGTCAGTTTGCTAACTTAGGCTGTTTTGTTCACTTAAAAGGGGTGAAAGTTTCAGAACCACATCTCAAGGAGACTTGAGAATTCCTCTTGTTCTCTGCCCTCCCTGATGGCACGGTCCTTGGGTTACTAACAGTGCTCGTGGGACGCAGTAGGCCCAATGGTTGTCTCTGTTTTAGCCATGGAACACTAATAACTTGTTATATTTTTTCCATAAAAATGAAATTATTTAAGGAAATTAAATTTATTTTCTGTTCAGAAACAGGGAATATTATAGAGGAAGTGGAAAACGCAAGCTAAGTAAAAAATATTTTTGCTATATTCAGCCTTCATTTAAGAAAATTTATTGGGCACCTGCTAAAGTGCCAGGCCCTGGGGACGCTGCAGTGAATGAAGGCTCTGCACTCAGGGGGCTTGCATTGTGAATGGGGACCTAAATGCCGCACTGAGCATTATAGCGAGAGTGTGAACTTGCAACCTGCGGTAAGTGCCATGAAGTAGGGGGTGTGATGGGAACCTAACGAAGTAACCTGATTTAGCTTGAGGGCACAGCAGAGGCTTTTGTGTGGAGGTTTTATCGAAGCCTTTACTAACTTTAAATTATTATTTTTCTATGTATTTACTTTTCACCTATAGGCTGACTCAGCTCATTTCTCCTCCTTTGGGCTATATTTCTTCATAAGATCTACTGCTCGTTAGAAAACAAGTGATAAATACGCCCATTAGCACTTTGTGTCTTTCTAAGCTAGTGTTGCCCTCAGGGAGCTCTTAAATTCTCCCCTCTTTAATCGCCCTTTGATGACAGGCCTTGGACTCTGCTCTTAACTCTTCTTTCTCTGGTATGCCAATAGCTCTTTTTCTCCCCAAAGGGCCAGTTTGTCTGGGGTGGCAGAGGAAGGGTGAGCAAAGAAGAATAAACAGGCCTTCCTGCCTGAAATCACACCATTCTCCCTCTTTGGGTTGCGAGCTTAAAAAAAGAAAAAGCGTCCTGGACAATAATGATTACAGAAAATGTGTTTAAAATAATTTTTTAAGCTTAAATATCATCCATAATTCCAACATTCAAACTTAACACTGTTAACATTCATGAAGTATATATTCTTCCAGTCTTTTATTCCTCTATGCATTTGTTATTTAATGTTTCCATTTCTATATATAAAATATCATGGTTTACTTTTTTAAGCATGAGAGCTTTTTACTATTTAAGAGAGCCATATTAACATATCTTGATGACTTTTTGTGGATATAGTAAGTATAGTTAAGCACATTTGAAATCCTCCCTCCTCTGTTTCAAACACACAGAAACTAGTTTTTAAATTCGTAATTGAATTCATAGTCAAGAGGAGAATTTTTTGGACCAGGAAGAGTGAAGTCGATGGCCCAGACTTCAAAACCTGCCCTAGAAAAGAGTTTCAGTGACCTTGCACATGGCAGGAAACCAGAACCAGAATTCTGTATGAAGCTGGGGTTAGGGCCATGTCCTTGCCAGTGGACTGGAGCCTGACCATTTACAGTGGTCCTCAGCTTTCCTTTGGCCCAGGAAGGCAACAGAGCACCTATGAGAATAGGACCCAGAACTGTGAAGCATATGGTTGATATCTACCATTTTGTTGTCCGTAAATGGAGAAAACCCTAAAAACCTACCTTCCAACCATGTGCAGAGTTGCCTGCCCTATAGGGCAAGGTTCATCCATGATATCAACTGGCAGAGAGTAGCAAATAGGAGGGGAAAACTCCTATGCCAACTCCTATGAGTTTGCAAAGGAAGCTTCCCGAGAATTCAAGGAAAACCAAGTCCTTGCAAGACAGGCAGCAGACCCCTGCCAACAAGAGAACCCAAATCCAAGAAAAGAGGAGCAACAGAGCAGTCTGGAAAGGTCTTTAATAATGTGTGTATTTAGAATCTCAGAGACAAGAGAAGTAGTATTTCTAAAATGAAAATAGATTATTAAACAAGAATTCATCAGTATGAAAAAGATCCGAGTGGCAATCTCTGAAATAAAAAATACAGGGATTGGGGGAGGAATGAAGAAATGATGTCAACAGTAGACTAGATGTAACTCAAGAGACTATGAATTTGAAAACAGAAATGAGGCAGCACAGAGACATAAAGGGCTGGAAAGCTGGACAGAAAAGAGCAGGTTAGATTGAGACGCTCTAACATACAATCAGTAGTTTCTTGGGTTTCTTCTGGTTTTGTCAGAGTAGCTTATATCCTGTTAACCCTTCCACTGTGGATACTAGAAAAGCATACACACACACACACACACACACACACACACACACACATACACATATATACATATCATGTATTTGAATATAAATAATATAAAATCTGTCTGGAGGATGCTGAAGCAGTGAGGCCTAGAGAGACCAGGATCCCGGACAGAGGAGAAATGCAGAGAAGTGAGCTGGACATTTGATGCCACTTTCCCTCCACGTATCTGCCAGTGTGTGTCAGCAAAGTGACTAAATAGATGCGCAGAGCTTTTGGCAGTCTCTCAGACCTGGGGACCCAGAAATTGCAGTTCAGGGCCTGCCTAGGAAGAGGGGCCCTGGTAAACACCCCAGCTCTCCATCTGGAGCCCTGGAAGGTTCCATCTAGGGAGTGAGGGCAGACTGGAATACCAGCACTTGAAAATCTGACACGTACCTTCCGTCAGCTCAGTCGCGGATCAGGATGATGCTTTCTCTGTTCACCTTTTTTGCCTGCCAGAAGCAAATGTAAATCCTCTCTGTAGGAAAATAACATTCAGATCCTCAAATTAACTCAGTGCTTTTTCATATGCTGTGTACGACAGCCAATAAAACATTACCAGATGTTTGAGAGAGTAAAATCAAATGGCTGAAAAACAAGAGGAAACCAAAGAAACAGGAAACAGAACTGCACAGGAGCTTCATACGTTGCAGAGATTACATGTGGACTTTAAAACAACCGGGATGAGTTCAAGGAACAAGATGATAAGGTGGAGAATTTTGGCAGGGAATGGGGATCTATTAAAAAGAATCAATTAGAAAATCTGGAACGAAAATTTTACAGGGAGCAGGCAGTATCTTAATCCTTCATTAAAGATTGGAGTTTGAGTGAAGTTGGAGTCTGGAGCCGTGATTCTGACCAATGGAAGGGGCTGCTGTTCGCTCGGGATTTTCTGCAGTGATGTCCCAGGGCTGTGCAGTCTGCTTGTGACTTGGGTAGGAGGCAGAGGCAAGTATGAGAGTAAGGAACCAGTGCTGATTGAAAGCAGAGCCTTGGTTAGTGAGGCACTGGATAGATGCCTACATGGGGAAGAGGGAACCCTGGAGTGAGGAGAGAGCATGACAGAACGTTGTTTTTGTGTTCTTTATATATCTTCCTATGGCCACTTAGGGTACTCAGAATGGTGTAGCTCCTGCTTTTATTTAAAAAATTTTTACATTTATATTATTTTCTGTTACGTTTTAGTGAGTTGTATCATCCTTTGTGTTTATTTACTAGGCTGTTAGGTGCTTCAAGCCAAGGTTTCTGTTTTACCTGTTCATTTCTCTTCTCTGCATATGACCTTCCCTTCCATCCCCTCTACCAGCCTCTGCCCAACATCCAGCGCATTACCTTTACAAAGTAGGAGCTAAGCAAATATTTGCTGAATGAATAGAAGACATAACTCTTGATTGACTTCTTTGTTAATTCGAGTTCTTAAAGTGCTCCCTGAATGGTGATCAAAGGGTGACAGCGGTGCAGTGGAAAACATACATTTCTGCTTTTAGGGAGTTGACAACAGGGAAGAAGGAAGATGGTACTCGGGAAAGAGAACAGGAGGAAATGGAGGATACATGGCAACTGCCCAAAGCCTCGCTGACACTCCTTCAGCAACTTACTTGTCCTCGTTACAAACTCTGTCCATAGGGTCCATACAGGAGACAGAAACCACACCACTGATTAGAATAGGGGAAATTTAATATAAAGAATTAGTAAGTAGTAAATGAAAGCTAACTACTAAGAAGGGTGAAGAGAATTTTAAAGACTACAAGAGCAACTTCTGTCTCTAGAGCTGAAGGAAAATATCTGAGGAAGGATAAACTAGGAGAGAGAGTCCCCCAGAGTTAACATTTAGACCTTGGAGTGTGAGTGTCCGGGGCAAACTGGATGGCAAAGTCCTGGGGCACCAGCAAGACTTGGGGGAAGGCGTGTTATGCCACTGAGTCTCCCACTTACCAGTGGCCAGGAAGTTGCCTGCTGTGCCACAGAAGCAAGAACAAAAGCACTGGAACCAGGAAGAAACCCTTCCTCCCGCAGTGTCCTTCCAGCACCCTCTGCTGACAAGACCTAGCGCTGTGCCAGCTGGCAAAGGAGAAGTGTTTAGAGCGGCTCAGTCCAATAGAAATATAATGCAAATCACATATATATAATTTAAAATTTCTAGTAGCCACATTGGAAAAGCAAAAAGAACCAGGTTACATTAATTTTAATAGTACATTTTACTTAACGCAGCATAGCCAAAATATCATTTCAATATATAATCAATATAAAATTACTAGTGAGCTATTTTACATGTTTTGTACTAAGTCTTCAAATTTTGATGTGGTTTTATACTTAAAGCACATCTCAACCCACACTAGCCATGTTTCAAATGCTTAATGAGGTGTGGTTAGTTGGCTACCGTATCTAACAGTGCAGTTTACAGGGTCCAGCTCCAGTATCGGAAAGCTGGTTGTAGCACATGGATTTGAAGCTGAAAGGCAGTGAACCAGTAACTGACACACAATTGTAATAATTATGTGGCTACATAATGGAATATTATATATAATTAAGAGTGGTGTTCAAAAAAGTTTGCAGGAATTTTGGAAAAAGGTTTTTATTATGGTAAGTCAAATATCATTTAGAATTGTATATAAATAGAATCTCAATTTTGTAACAACATCAGAACTCCAAACAGAAAGCCATGTATTTAAAAAGATGATCAGGAAATACACCAAAATATTAAAATGATTTCTTCTTCCTACACTTGTGTATTTTCAAATTCTTTTTAATGAGCACACAACTCATTCACATAACGTCCATGCTGTCATAGAACAGAGGTGTCCTTTGCATCTCCAGACATTGGAGGGCCTCAGTTGGTCACAGTTTCAGAGAGAAATGGGAATACTGGAAATGGGATTGACTCTGAGTGTGAGAGCTTAGCTTTGTAAGGTGCAAAGCTTTTGTCATTCTGTGTTTGGAAAGTATGATTGGGAGTCCTTAAGGTAGCAGAAACCCTAATCTCTCTGAATCTGTGGATAAGGGAAGGTGGTTTATATACTTTCTGTTAGAAGCTGCTTGGTAATGGCTGGGATTGGAATGCTAGGCATTGTTCATTTCCTTTTTTCTCTTGAGGATCAGGGGATTAAAATGCTGTTGTTGGAACTGATTTATATTTTGCATCTGCTGTATAGAGCATTTTATCCCCTCTGCTCTGTCCTAAAAAGTAGAGGCTGTTTTTTCTTTTCCTCAGAGAAGCTGAAGATGGGGAATGCTGTGATCTGTCGGGTGCTGTGTGTGGGGGGGGGGGTCTGCTGACACAGCTGAGAGACAGCTTGCCCATTTTGTGGGTTCCCCTTGAGTTTTGGTTATTAGCCCGACTCAGCTTTATGCTAGTTTGGTCTAGAAAGGCCAGAGGTTCATGAGACCAACCCAAAATCTGACTGTAAAATTTTTAAGGAAGCAAATGCTTATTGACCTTGTTATGTACCGGGTACTGTTGTTAAGTGCTTGTCATAAATTAGCCCATCTAATCCTCAGAATAACCCTATAATATATAGGTATATTTGCTTCTCCCGTTTTATAGGAGGGAAACTAATGCACAGAGGTTACATAACTCACTTTTGGCCACATGGCTAGTAGGAGGAGGAGGCAGAGTTCAGATTTACACGGTCTAGCTCTGAAGCCTGTGTACGTAAGAATTAAGCCAGTGCAGTAGTTCTTAAACTTTAGCGTGTCTCAGTCTACCTGAGGGCTTGTTAAAATGTGGGTTGCTGAGCTCTGCCTCCCTTTTCTCATTCAGTAGGTCTGGGGTGGGGCCTAAGGACTGGCATTTCTAGTAAGTTCCCAGGTAATAATGATGGAATTGGTGCGGGATTACACTTTGAGAACCTGATAGGCTCATCCTTATGACCAGAGCGCATAGTCCTTGCTAGGCAGCTTCTGCCTCACCCCAGTGTCTGCTGCTCTCGGGTGGTGGAGGTCGGAGGGGCAGCTGGCTGGGGCCCTGACTCTCCTACAGCAAGGGTCAGACTACCTCGGACTCTAACCTGTCCGTTTTCCAGGTGCCCTCAGCGGAAGGTGCCTGTACTTGATGTACTTCTATAAAAATAACCTGACTGAGACAGTATTCACATGTTATACAGTTCACCCATTTAACGTGTGCAATTCAGCGGTTTGTTGTATATTCGGATTTAGAATTGTGCTACCACCACCACAATTAAAGAATGTTTTTGTCGTATCAACACGAATCCCTGTACCGGTTAGCAGTCACTTGTGTTTCCCCCAAAGAGCCTCCAGCTGTAGGCATACTTTTAACCTGTTGGGGTCCAGCATCAAAGAATAACATGACTCTCAAGGACTTTTACTTGAAAGACAGAGCTTTGAAATCATGCCTCCAAAAAGCTTTTTGCCTTGTGGCCAGGTCTTGTGAAAATTTGCCTGGACTGCTTGGTGATTCCTCTTCTGCCAAGAACTTATGTGAGAAATTTAACCACTTTTCCAGACTCCTATATATTCTGGGATTTGGAGTCTGATGCTGGCACCTTGGGGCAGTTTATGAAGGAGCATGATTGTCTTTTTTTCCTCTTAAACTCAACAGTTAGGAAAATGTTCCACATACAGTAATCACCTTTTTGGAGGAGGGCACCATGACTGCTGTTGGAATTATATGAAGATGGACAAGACATATGGTCTCCTATCCCCAAGGAATTTAAAGTTCAGTAGGAAAGATGGCCATACACAGAAACTGCTGCTAACACTAAGCAAAATGTGGTCAGCACTCCAGGGGATGTACAGAGTGCTGAGGAAGCCCATTTTGCTCATGGAGAATGATCTGGACCTTGAAAAATGGGTATCATTTTAGTAGACGAAGATGGAGAAAAGCTAAAGGCTGTGACAAGAGCCCCCAATAGTGGGAAAATGCAGGGCATGGTATCCAGACAGTGAGTTAGTATGGTGTCCCTGGAACAAGAGGGGACTTAAATCTCCCTTTTAAATCCCTCCCAAGTAGAGTCAGTCTGTTTGTTCCTCTTGCTGTGTCCTATATCATTTTATGTCCCCATCCTTCCCAGCTCAAACTTCCCCTCCTTTAAAACTGCCCTGATCTCCATGATTCCAGTCTAATCCAAAAGATTCACGTCATGAGAGGAGGGGGTGCTGCTGTAACCGTTGAGCCCATTCCAGAAACCCCATATGTGTGTGTGTTCACAGTGCTCTGTGGAAGGACCCTCCCCAACCCAACCCCACTGGCCTTCGTGTTTGGCCAAATGGAGCGGTGAATTTGCACTGATGCAGGAGAAGAGGTCATTACTTCTGGGGCCCCACAGTCTGTACCCTGTGAGCTGAGGTGAAACTCTGCTCTGATTCCAGCCCCACTTTGCTTCTTTCATGGGCCCAGCCTGTGTCTGTTCATAACATCCTCAACCTGTTCATTTAGATGTGGGCTGCTATGTTTTATTATTTTAAATCTGGAAATTCCTTCAGATGCAACACAGAGACAGGGGAATTTTTCCTTTCAAACATTTAAAAACTTTTAAACAACTTGTCAACTTGTCGTGATGTGTCAACTGAGGACCTGATGCTGCGAGCCTTCCCCTCCTGGAAAGATTCACTCAGCTAAACCAGAATGTGAACTGATTCTGAGTCATCTGCCTACAACAGAACATTTTTCTCTCCATCACGATTACATTGCATATGTAGCAACCAACACGCATTTAAGAGCTTCCCTAAGCAGGGAAGCCTTCCCTGGTGCTGTTGTTGGTGCTTTCGCAATGAGCTTTCACTGCCTTTCTCCACCGCCCTCTCCTTGGCCTCTGCCCCTCTGTGGGCCCTCACTGTTGCACATACCTGTAAGGGGCCATTCGGAGCCTTGTCAAGGCTGAACTGTCAAAGGCTTTTGCTGGTTTATGTTTCAGGCTCTTGGAGTGTGGTCAGCCGTGCAGAAACGTGCCCCATGGGTAGATCAAAGCTTTGGTGGCTGGACTGATGCAGTCACTGCTCTGACTAATTAAAACCAGGCCTGTGTGCGTGGCAGTGATTAAAGGCAAAGAGACAGTTACGAAAAGGTGATGGTGGTTAATTCCTGACATTCCGTCTCTTGGTCCCCATGGGGCTGATGTACAAGGAGAACTTGCCTGTCACATGCACTCCTAACAGGACTGTGTTTCCATGCACACCTCATGCACACACGTATGCATACACGTGGTTAGATCATTTGCCGACACTTGTCAGTTGAATGAGTCACAGACATAGAGAATCTGAGAGCTGTAAGAGACATGGGGTTCATTTGGTCCCATCTTTTAGAGACAAGAAACTGAGGCCAGAAGGACCCCCAGAGTTGGCTAGGAGCAGAGTCTGTATTTCATGTCACCTCTCCCAGTCCCAGCTTAGTGTCATGTTGTAAATGCAGCTATAACTTAGTTGCTTAGGTTTTCACTCATTCCAAAGATGTTTGTTGATCACCTGCTGTGTGTCAGAGTCTTTGATTTCATCACTGATTTCCTCCTCAGAGATCTTTGACTTCTGCTCATCTGGCTCCTTCCTGTCTTCAGTGCTGAAGGTCAGTTCATCTCCACATTCCCTGCGCTGGTAACTCTCCAAATTTCTAATACTGACCAATAGTTTCGAACACCTACCGTATCCTATGCAGCATGCCAACATTTTTCCTCAGTTACTAATAACAAAACTAGCATTATGTTGAGCCCTTACAAATGCCCGAATCTTTGTTAGATGCTTTACAGATGCTATCTCACTTAATCCCAGGAAAATATTTTTAGCCGACTTATCCCTCACAGCATGCCATTCGTATTTCCAAGGCTGAATTGCTACAAGCCTGAGCAGTGTGCCCAAGAGTACCCAGGGAGTAACTCGTGGACCTAGCCTTTTACTCCCATGGGTCCTCTGTCTGCCATTACAGCGCACACTTTCCTCAGATGCTGCCCTGATAAGCTGTGAGGGGGTAGGACAAGTCTGTTCTTCCAGTGGTCCTCTGACTCCTCTCTCCACCCTTTACCTTCTGAAAAAGAACACTCCAGGTTTTGGGGCGGGAGTCTGCTGTTTCTCCACTCTCCCTTCTGACTGTTTTCATTGTTTAGAGATAGTCTCTCTAAACTGAAACCCACAGCTCACGGACTGGTCCACTGGTTGCAGAAGAGGCTTGCTGGTTTCAGGCCTCCTTCCACCAGCCTGCTCTGCATTCAGGTCCTGCTGCCTCGCTCACCTGTCTTCCCCTCCCCCTGAGGTATCAGAGCAGCCTCATATGGCTGAATCGTTGCTTACTTGCGAGCGGAAGTGGTGGCATCTTGATCATAACGCGCTCACCAGAGCCTTGGCTAGCCATGTATGTTCTGTTGAATGTGTCTTGGTGTCTGTGGAGAGGGTGGTGAGTTGAGCCAGTTCATTTCCCGCTTACAGCTAAGGCCAGCTCACCTTGGCTGGAGAGAGTTCTTGAATATTTCTTGGTAGCAGGAAGTCCTGAGTTAATGAGGTCTTTTCAAGAGCTTCAGACTGAAAGCTAAGGTCCCTAAGGGAGCACTGATGTTGACATTTTCACTGGGCAAATTCTCACTGGAGACAGAGGGCCGAGGATTGGGCTGGCAGAGCCTAATGTCTACTAATGTTGACTTCAAACCAGTAAAGCCCTTGCTAAGCTATTTAACTATAAAATTGGAACCTGGGAAGGCAGTGCAGACTCTGGGATTACAGGTCTGGAAATTTGGATTTGCTTTCCAGCCCTCTACAAGTCAGTCACTTACTTTCCATCTCTGTTTCCCCGTTTTGCACAGGGATTTACATGGGCATTAAGACCCGCTGGGAAACAATTCCTTTTTCAGCTGGGTGCTGGGTTTGGTGAAGATGCTGTTCAATCTAGATATGAAAGCACGTGATTTTGGATTAACTCTCCTACCTCTGCCTGAAACTGATGCAGGCAACTGACAGTTGATTAATGAGGATGGAATTGAAGTCTAGAGAATTAAAGCATAATCAAGTCCTTTATTACTAAAAGAATGCTCAACTCAAATGGACACAGACCACCTGTTCTAACACTTACCAGCTATCATACTAAAAGGGAGACTTTGCAGGGAAAGTTTCAGCTTTATATTTTGAAAAATTTAAGTGCACTCTCTAAATAAAAACTGTTACGTTGCTGTCATTTTTGGTCCTTTAGAGAAATGCGAATCCTTTCCAGCCTCTTTGTCTGTCTCTGAGGGCGAAAGGAAGACGCGTGTGAAGCACTTGGCTCACGGCCAGGCACACAGCTAGGCTCAGTGCTGTGTCGCTGCCGCCCCAGGTAGTGGGAGCCAGGCCTGAAAGAACCGATCACATTGCATATGCAGGCATCTCTTTATCTGACTGTGCTGTTGTTTTTAATGAAGGCGTCATTTATAGTATACTGCAGTGCATTAATCCTGTAGTCCTGCCTAATTTGTGTTCTGAGTAACACAGGGGTTTGAATGAAGAGAACACAGGGTGGGAGGCAGGCTGGGGGCAGAAGGAGGGGGAATGGGTGTGGGAATGAGGGAGAAGTGCCTCTTTCTCTGGGTGGACCCAGCCCTGTGCTTGCAGAGGGTTTCAGTCTTCACTCTCCCCCTTGGTTGGGTGCCTTTGTGCAGGTCCCAGCCTGTGCTACCCTACCCGTGGCCCTGGTTGGGGAGGGCGTCCATAGACAAGTGTAAGAGACTTGAACGACTTAATCAGAGCAGCAGCTCTCAAGTGACCTCCATTTAACTCACTCAGTCACTTGCTGGTCTCCATTCCTCTTGCGAAACATACTCGTGGCTCCTGCTGCTACGTATTTGTGTTCCTGTTGTCATAATTGCCACCACGATTCTGCTCCCTGCATTTGGGCTGACTGTGTACTAACAGCCAGTTGTGTAAGTTTCCAAACCTGTTTGTGCCAGTTAAATTTGTAATTGTAGCTGAGTAATGTAATCATTACGTAAATGAAGTGAGTGGGGAAGATAGCTAGTACTCATTGAGCACTTACTATGTACTAGGCATTCTGCTATGTGCTTAACATCTAGTCGCCTATATTTGCTGTGTTTGTAAAACTAAGTTGAGTGTTTTGAGCAAAATTTATAGAAGTGAGTTGCTACAAAAGAAGTTACCAATGAATTAGGTATGAAGAAGATGACAATAAAAAGGTTGGGGGGAAACTAAAAACCTTGGACAGTTTCTGCATCCAGAAACCTTTGCATTTACTTAGCAAAGATCTTTAAGTTCTAAATCTACTTGGAAGAAAGGAAAACTAGAAATCAGTCAATATACTATTTATACAAGAAAGACTTTGGGAAATTAATCTGTGGGCCCATACCTGGAGGTAAGCTCTCCAATCTAAATAAAAATATCAGTGAATAAGCATACATTGATATGTTTCTATTTAAATAAAATGTTTTAAGGTATGCACATTATTTTCTATGACTTTTGGCTTTAACATCTGTTTTACGTAATAGACCACCTTTTACTGGCCATGATTGTGTTGATAATTCTTGTACTGTAAGAAAGTTACTGAAGCCAAATCACATATAAGCCCCAGATGGCCTCTGGTGGCGTGGGCAAGTGCCTGTAGGTGAGCCGAGGAGGCTCTTGTAAGGAACGTGTCTGTGAAGTAACCATTGTTGGGATCATATTCTCCTATTGCAAGTTCCTTTTTTCTCAGTTATTGGGTTGGATTGGATTTTAAAACATCAGATATTTCTAAAACTCAGTGGACTACATCTGCCAAGGTTTTGGAGCTCTGTTGTGAGTGTAATGAAATTTGACATACAATAACATTGCCCTCTGGTGCCTGTGACCAAAGGAATTTCTTTGTGGTTCCAATGGCCAGATCCTCTGAGGATCTGAAGGGTGAGCATGTATGCGTGTGCACGGATACATACACACACGTGCTTATATTAAATTACACAAGTATTCAGTGAGCCTCCTGTATGCCAAGTGCTGTGCTATGAGCCATAAGGACCCAAGAAAATAACCTGATGGGATCATTGCCCCCAAGGAAGCTGGGGATGTACCTAAAGGAGTCACACATCACTGGCTAAGATAAAAGGGCTGCTAGAGATCATTGTGCAGGATGAGGACAGCAGGAGAGGATGCCAGTCAGAAAGCAGCTTCGAATTAGGGTGACATTGCAGAGGAGTTATACAACATCAATGATAATAAGAACTTACATAATAATTTACTTTTTTTTAAATTGAAGCATAGTCAGTTTACAATGTTGTGTCAATTTCTAGTGAACAGCGTAATTGTTCAGTCATACATACACATATATATATTTGTTTTCATATTCTTTTTCATGGAAAAGGGTGGAAAGGGATAAATGATTTACTTTTGAATTGCTTTTATGTTTTCTGATTTAATTTTCAAAATAATTCCAGGAAGTAGAAAGACCACTGCCTTGCCGTCCAACACGTAGGAACACAGATGCAGAGGGAAGGTGATTTGTCTCAGTGAAGTGGAGCCAGAGCTCTGACCAGGCTTCCTGGTACCTAGACTGGTGCTGCTCCCACCACCTAGCAGCTTTGCATCTTGGCATCTTCCTGGCACATTTGCTTACCTCTCACCCTAGAGATGCTGACTGAAACCCATACTGTATCCACCCAGGTTAAACTCCCTTGTAGTCTCTCCTTTTTGATATGCCACAAATACTGCCAACTTACTACATGTAGGACCATGTAACTTCCAGAATGGCCCACGTCTGGTTCCTGCAGCGCCACGTGACAGGTGGGTGTATCGAGGCACACCTACTTGTCTGGCACCCGACTGGGATTCCTGCCTTCTGGACCTGTGGGCAATGGCTGGGGAAGCATTCCCATCCAGTGCCTTTTAAACCATGCAGGGAAATATTTCAGGTGTACACATTCTGCCCAAGCCGGGGCAAGTTCATTTGGACCCTAGAGTAGCCCTTTGCCATTTAATTGGGGGGGTTGCATTTGCAGAAGTTCCATAAGCCACCAGGATGAGGGCCCTCAACTCTTTCCAGCTGGAGCCTGAGTTACACTGTCCCTGGCAAAGAAGGGTCTGGAAGCCTCCCTGTCTCTTCCTCTGACTCAGAAGAATAGAAACTACAAACATAAGGGTAATGATAAAGCTTTGCGTGTGTTATTGAGTGGCTTTGTGCTTACACTGGGACACTGGAAGATATAAACGACCACAAGGGAAGGATACAAGGCACATGGTCCTTTCTTCATGGTCCATTCATTTATTCAACAAGTGTTTGCTGAGCACCTATTAAGTACTCAGTGGTATCTGAGGTATTGGAGCAATCGTTTGCAGCAATCATGACCCTGCTCTTGCAGAGTTTACAGTCTGCTGAAAGGATACAGACAAATCAAGGGCTAAATACAGTGGAGAATGATAAATGCAATGGGTACAATCTGGAGGCAGGGTGGGGCTTCTCAAGGGCTCTTGGCTGAAGGGGTGAGTGGAGGCTGGAATCCAGCCCATGCTCCACTCCTCAAGACATGTGCTGCCTTGGAGAAGTGACCAGCAGTGACCTTGATTGGAAAGACAATTAACCTAGATTTGGGATGGAAGGGAAAGCTTCTTGGAAAGAAACATCTGAAATGAGACTTGAAAGATGACTAGGAATTAGGCAGCCAAGGGGAAGAGAGGAAAGGTGGGAAAGAGAAGAGCATTGCAAGCAACATCATAGTTGCCAACACTGAGATAGGGCTTAGCATGTGCCAGGTGCTGCTCTGAGTGCTTTAAGGTTAATCCTTTTGAGAGGAAGCTACATGTGAAAGGCACAGAAGTGCAATAAAACACTGCATTTTGGGGAATCTAAAGGATGTTCATTATGGGTAGAGCACAGAGTTCAGAGGAGAGGGAGATGGCGAAGGCTAGAGTGGTAATTATAGCAATTCCACTTATTAAATGCTAGGTGACCTGAGCACTCAGCGTGTAGTGAATTCATGTAATCCTCACAACAATTGTATGAGGTAGAGACTATGAAAATATTTGTTTTGCATCAGATGCAAATGAGACAGAATTTGAGTAACTTGTCCAAGACTACACTGCAGAATAGGAAAGACAGGATTTGCACTCAGGCTCCAGGTTATTAATCCCCACCCTGCCTCTCTGGAAAGAACCCAAGATGGAGACAGGCCTCCAAAGATTGACTGGGCAGAGATGGGAAGGGAAGCCCATAGAGACAGGGTGACAGATGTCAGCCTGGACAAGGGGGTTTGCACTGCAGCCTTGTGAACAATGAGAGACCAGCCACGTGGTGCCATTTCTCGTCTTTTCCAGCAAGTCTGGGAAGATGAAGATCCTCCCTTGTAAATTATCTCATTTATTCCTAACCGCAATCCTGTGAAAGCTGAATGTTGTATCTCCAGCACAGCAGTGAAAAACAAAAACAAAAACAAGTGGAAGGAAACAACTTTTCATCTTAAAAAAATAAAGATTCCTACTCTGGAAGCTCATTCATTCATTCATTCAACATCTGTTTATTGAGCATCTGTTATGTGCCAGCCACTCTGCTGTGTGTGAGAGAGACAGTCGTGAACAAGGCACACTTCCTGACCTCAGGTAGGTGGGGATTTAAACCAGGTTAGTGTGGGGATTTTAAAACATGCCTGCAGATTCTTTGACACACATGCCATTGAGAGATGAGATCTAGGACTACTCCTCTGGTATCTGGGCTGACCTCAGGGACTCACTTATAACCTGTAGAATGCAGTGGAAATGTGTGACTTCTGAGGTTGTGGGACTTCTGGGTCCGGGTCCAAGAAAACGCCAGACAACTATCCCTCACTCTGATGGAAGCTAGCTGCCAAGCAAGAAGTCCAACTAGCCTGATACAGCCGTAGCGGAGAGGCCACGTGTGGGGACCCTGGTTGACAGCTCCGGCTGGGCTCCCAGTGGAGAGCCAGCATCAGCTGCCAGCTTTGTGAGCGAGCCATCTTGGACACTCAGCCGCCTCGGACCTTCAGATGACTGCAGCTCTAGCCAGCTTCTTACTGTAGCTGCATGAGAACCCCAAGTAAGAACTGCCTAGCCTCTGTCACATTTCTGACCCATGAAAGTGTGAGCAAGATAAAAAGGTGGTCATGTTATAGATGTTGTGATTTGTTATATAGAACTAGCCACTGGGATAGTCAGCCTCCAAGAACTGAGGGCAGCGGCACCTCAGGGCACCCAGTGGAGATGGGGCTTAAATCCTGAGAGGAGAAATTGCTTAAATACTCTGGTTCAGCACTGAACATAACAGTCCCAGGTATCTCTCAGCTTTTATTGCTAACTGGCCTCGATGAAGGAAGGGACAGGCAAAAGTAGAAGAGAAAAAGTGAAGTAAGCAATTTAATAAAGAAATCTTGATTTTTGCATGCTGCTTTGTGTTTGAACTGACATCCCCGCTCCATACACACATACATACACGCACGCACACGCACACACAGACACAAACACACACACACCCACCACACAGCAGGCAGTGCTGGAGCCTGATTAACTAGAAGTTACGGCCGTCACTAATGGAGCCGACTGTTCTCAGCCTTCAAGCTGGTGATGAATAGTGGTCTCTGCTTTAGTCCTGGCATCCTGATTAGTTCAGCTGTTTGCAAAAGTCTCTGCAGTGGCTTTGCTTCAGGCGTGTCTGCTGAGTGGTTATGGTGGCAGACCGGGGACTGAGGTGAGGTTAGTCCCCAGTGCCCGGTCCCCAGGCTGCAGCTGGAAGAGAGAAGCATGCTCCTCAGGGTTCCCTCAAGCTCTGGGGTAGTTGCAAGCAAACAAAGGAGGTGATGTTGAGGGGCAACGGGTGTGGGCTATTGCCTGGGAACGTTTCCTATCAGAGACCAAGGTATTCACTTTCTACATTGTGTCTCACCTTTGCTTCCTTGTTTTGCTGTGGGTATGAATAAAGGAAGCCTTCCTTTCTTTTCACAGAACAACAGAGAGGAGAGACGACAGTGGTTAACAGTGCATCCCAGTTACTGTCATCCTGTTGGAAACGGAGACAGCAAGGAGTGCAGAGTCTCCTTTCAGTTGCTGGAAGAGCAAAATCTCTTCCTTAGCCGGGGTTGACCTTGCTCCTCCACTTAATGTGTCAGTTATGGTGGAAATCATCGTGCTTTCACCAGAAATATCTATGGGCAGCTCTTGGGATTACTTTTGAAAGGCAAGTGTTCCTGGTAAATCTTCTTCCTTAATTAATGTTTGTAATTTTTTAATCAGTTAGAAATGAAAGAACTTTACCCCTGGGCTGTCCAGGATGTTAGCTGTCTATTTTTGCAGGGACCCTTAGGAGCAATTTTCAACCTCATTTAACCTGCAAAACAGCTGTTGTAAGAATTGGTGAGGATCTTAGTACCCCCCAAAGGGGGCATGAGTGGCAGAAACTTGATTAGGATTCAGCACTTGTGTTACCTGGGCCGGCAGGGAGCCTGCTGTTTCACCGAGGTGAGTCCCAGGGTGCCCTTAGGAGGTGACTTTCCTCCTATCAGAGCTCTGTCAGGATCTTCAAAGACACTGTATCACTGGCACCATCTCACTTCTGAGTTGGAAACTGTATCTGCTAGGCAAATTGGCTCTGGAAGGGTTTTCACATGCTCTGCTCTGCAAGTCACATTTGCACTTGAGTTCATCTTTACATCATTGAAGTTGAGTGACTTGGGGTGAAGCAAAGACACTGTAGAGACTTTTGCAAACAGTTGAACTAATCAAGATGTCAGAACTAAAGCAGACATAGACACTTCACCAAAGAAGATGTATGGAAGGGAAGATAGAAGGATCCAGCTCAGTGGGGCAGGTTCTATTCTGGGAACATCTGAACCCTGCTGGCAGGTGCCAGGATCTCATCTTGTCTTCCCCTCTTTGACTGGGGTCCCTGTTGAGGTGAGCAGTTGATAGCCATCCTTTTGCATGAGGAACATTCTCAGGAATTATTCCCTTGAACAAACATTTGCTACCATCTTGTTAAACTCCTTAAGGATGGAAAACCTAAGGATATTTTCATGACTGCTCCAAGTTGTGTGTGGTTTTGAATAAACAGTCACAGGGTTGTATTTCTTTGAAACTGGAGAACTTAGAGACAATTTAGGTTACATTCTACAGATGAGGAATTTGCGACTTTGAGAGTTTAGGTGCTTTGCTTGAACACTAACAAGTAGTTAGAGACAGAGCTAGGAGAAGAACCCAGATTTCCTGGCTCCTAAATCAGTATTTCTATTGCACTGTATTACTTTATCTAAAAATAGTACCTGAAAGTAGATTTAAAACAGGGTTTCTACAAAATTCTCTTTTGAGGGGGGCTGATCTGAAACAGAAATGTTTCTGGACGCTGCCAGATGTTCTGTAGGAGGCAAAATTGTCCCCTGTTGAGAACTACTGATTTAAGATAGGGTATCTTTAAAGAAGAAACATATTTATGTTAACTCCTTGCAGGACTGTGTGAGTATAAAATGGCCCTGAGTAGCAGTCGCCGGTATGGGAGGACATCCAGCTTCCTGATCAACTGTGATCAGACAGAGTCATGGGCGCTCAACAACCATATTGCCTGTTTGTTTATTTAGATATTTAGATCATACTGCTACCACAGCAGGGGAGGAGAGACTGATGGGGTGAGGGAGAGGTTTGAGGAAATCGGTAAGACGTTTTGTCTGTAAGGGAAGCAACTGCTATCGACAGTCTTGTCTGAAGGACTTGGATCCAGAATATATAAAGAACCCTCAAAATATGATAATAAGAAAACATACAGTCCAATTTGAAAAGTGGGCAAAAGATTTGAACAGATAGTTCACCAAAGAAGATATATGGGTGACAAATAAGCACATGAGAAGATATTCAATATCATTAGTCATTAGGAAAAATGCAAGTTAAGGTCACAATGAGATACCACTATATAACTGTAAGAATGACTAAAATTGAAAAGACTGACCATATCAAGTGTTGATAAGGATATAGGGGAACTGGAACTCTGGACATACTACTGGTGGGAATGTAAAATGGTACAGTCACTTTGGAAGACAGGTTGGCAGTTTTTTAAAATGTTAAACATATGTAGTCCAACCATTCCATTTCTAGATATTTATCCAAGAGAAATGGGAGCATGTGTCCATGCACGGGCTTGTGCATGTGTGTTCATGGTAGCTTTAAATGTAATAACCCAAACTGGAAACAAACCAGATGTCCATCAGCAATTCCTTTTTAGATGAGAGCATCTATTTAGGCCAAAATACTGGCTTGCTTTTTGGGTATGTCAGAATATCATTAGAATTAGTGACTCTTCTATTCTTTTTGGCAAGGGGATTGGCAATCCTTTTCTATAAGTCTCAGATGGGCTATTTTAATGATAGGTGATGATGGATTCCTTAAATTGCAAGGTTTAAAAGATTACACCTAGCTCCAGCCACTAGCTCCATTCAAGTGTCTTCTTTATACCAACATTAAAACATTTGTGAGGTAAAGATGTCATTAGTCACTATGGCCTTTCTTAAAGATGTCAGTTCAAATGCCCTTATGGCTAGAATTCTCCCCAAAGAGTCAAGAATGGGAGCCAGGAAAAGAAATTGTTTCAAGGGAAGGTGGAGTAATCAACTTCCCCAGAAGTAGCCAAAATTTCTGTGACGTGTGTTGGTGAGTTGAGACTTGGATTAGAATCCATTTGTTTTGGGCTCCTGCTGGGCATTGAAATCCATGCAGGAAATACAACACGGTTCAGTCCTGTCTTTCAAGTAAATACACTACAAATAAATGCAAAAGGACAGTCCAGAATGTTCATGTGTGGTGGAGCTTGTCACTGGATGCTGCTAGCAGAGCATGCAAGCTAGATCCTTAATAAAGAGTAAGGCAAGAGCTGGTCAGGAAACACTTCAGTGTTCTTCCCAGATGTTTTAGCTTGGCACTGTGTGTTATGGCACAGGCACCTGAGATTACTAGGGAAAGATAAAGCTCTTGTTGTCAAAGAGATTTTAATCTAGTTGAAGAGATGAAATTAGTTTGCACAGGAATAAGATGGTGGTTGATGGTGGTTTAATGTGATAGAAATAATACTACAATATTCTAGCCTGAAATCTGTGCCTACTTGGTCTTGACCCTGGACAAGTCCTTCATTAGATCTCTTGGTCTCAGTCTTTTCAGATGCGAAACGAGAAGCCTGAATAGCAGTATGTGTCATGCCAGATTGATTCTAGCTCTCCCTTTCTTTGCTGTGAGGGTGTCAAAGGAGATCTGGGCAGAATGGGCACGCCTAGTGTGTCCTCATTGGAGAGATCTGCCTCAGTGAAGCACAAAAGCTGTTGATAAGAAATGCTATATCCATTTTTAGGTTGGGCAAATTGTGGGATTCAGGAATATTTAAAGCTCTGGAAGTCACTCTGTGGGAATCACACTTAAAGCTAAAGTGTAAGTCTTATTTGCTGGGACCAAGGGCCACTGTCCTTCGATACCCCTTTTTGATTGTGTGATCTTGGCTTGGGGCTAGGTTCTTGATTTTTTTTTTATAGAATATGCCTTTTAAGCTTGTGTTTTATTTACTTTTTTGGTGGGGGGGTAGATAATTAGGTATTTACTTACTTGTAATGGATGCACTGGGAATTGAACTCATGACCTCATGCATGCTATGCATACATTCTACCACTGAGCTATACCGTCCCCTACAAGGACTGGGTTCTTTATAATTATCAAGAGGGACCTAAACCGAAGAGCTAGGACATCTAGCATGTTTTGTATTGTCCCAGTTCCTTTCTTCCTGGCAGGTAGGATTAGCCGGTGCCCCTAGTCCCATGATAGGAAAGGCGTTTGCTTTCCTTGCCTCTTTCTTTCTTAATTCCTCCTGTCTGATACCTCAAGAGAGAGACTCCTTTACTGAACTATTAGGCTGTACACCAGAAATTGACACAACATTGTAAACTGACTATACTTCAGTTAAAAAACAGAGAAGCTCCTGACGTGAGAGTATTATCCCAACAACGCCCAGCAGTGTTATTTGAAAGAAAACCGTAAATAAGGAACTTGTGCGGAATTAGAGGAACTGAAGTGCATTTTCTTTGCTCCATCTGGTAATGTCTGAATGCCCCCTTTGTCTGGCTTCTGGAGCGCCCAGGCCTGAGTCACCTTTCCTGGAGCAGATAGGACGGACTGCAGGTCCTGCCTGGCAGCTTTGCGAGACTTACTTTGTAAGAGGAATTTCAGACTTTCTGTTGTCTTTATAAAGGGTGTGAAAGATGTGAAAACTTTCTAGATTGGGGTAGCAGCAATATGTATTTTGTCCTCTTGTTTCTATTTCCAAACTCCAGATCTTTGCTCGCCCCCATTCTCTACCCTAATTTGATGTTACCAGGTTTGTCAGTGTACCTGCCGGACATTGTTTCCCCCCAAACAGTTTCCGCTTTCTATCCCTCCTACTCCAGAGAGCTTCTTCTGTAACTTCATATCATTCCCAATTGAAATTTGACTTTCTGAGACTACTTTGGGAATAAGGTAGGTCTAACTGTCAGACTTGATGCTTGCATATGGTCTGAGGGCCTAGATAAGAGAATAAACAGAGAGCTGTGGCGATGTATTCCACCTTATCACTCATAATTTTAATATCATAGTAATTGGTTGGGTACCAACTGTTTTTCAAACATCAAGTTGGATAACAAAAGGATTTTATAACAAGTCCTGCCTGGAGTAACTGAAGTCACGAGCCTTTTGCTAATATGGGTATGGCGTGTTAGGCAGGCAACATCATGGTGCTTGGCACAGGATGGCATAGTCCTTTCATAAGGTTTTATACCACATGAAGTAGACTGGCAGTTACTGTTCCCATGGCATAAAAGAGGTAATTGAGACTCAAGCACTTAAGTGCCCAAGGTCATGTATATAATAAGTGATGAGACTGACCTTCAAATTTTGATCTTCAGACTTGATGCCAAGCTCAGTATGTCTTCTATTACCCATAGACATTTCTATGTGCTTTTATTCATGGAATTTTTCTGTTTTTCCCATAAGCTGCTCTCATTAGATTAGGAAAAATGAACACTTCATTGGTAGTAGATGTTATAATATTAGCAAAAGTCAGAGGAACTTCTAATGTCCTCCTCTTTTACCTGAAAAAAAAAAGTTTTCAGCAGAAAAGAAGAGAGGGGACAGCATACATTAGTTTCCTTATGGTCCTGCACAGCTTCAAGGGTTATGGCCTGAACATTGCCGATGACCCTCACACTCGAGTGTTTCCTCTAGACATCCTAGGTGACGGAGCCCAACAAATGGGTAGAGGTCATTCTTATATGGCACTTTACTAACCCCAACTCTACCAGCACAAATAACAACAAACTGTAAACACTCATGTCCCTAATTCATCTCCTTTAGAGACTGGAGGTTTTGTTATATACACCATAGAAGTCTTTAGGGGACCCACCTCAATATGTTTTTTTCATGTTGACTGAAATCCAACTCTTCTTGTTTCCTTCTCCATCAACCCCCCACCCCCTCCTCCTTTCTGTCAAGGGGTGATGGACAATGAATGGTAGCAACAGTTTCTATGGTAACAGCATCTGAGTCATCTCCTTGGAAACCTGCATAAAGGCCTTGCATCTTCAGACCAGCTCAGTGCAACTTGGAAGGCCTTTGTTCCCTTGAATGTAACAGCATGGGGGAGCAAGCTCTCCCGGGCCTTGGCCACTGCAGTTTCCTTCGGCCCCTGATGCCCGTGGCACTTGGGGTATAGAGTTGGATTCAGACAGAGGTGGGGGCTGGTGGGACCTGGAGTGCTTTTCTCAGCCTAACCCATGGCCAGAATGCATTGTCTATGGCCCAGCACCACATACCCAGCAGATTGCGCCAGTAGGCCTCTCACTTTTTAAAAGGCCAGATGACTCAACTAAGGCTCCCACAGTGACCAGCAATGGATCAGAATAAAGCAATACTGGCAATGCTGCATCTGAACCCAGATGAGCTGGATATCTTGGCATGGTCATGAAGAGAATACTGAAACAGGGCTCCGTGGGATAGCTTGTAAGAGTCCCTTTCCTTGTGGTGTCCTTCAAATGCAGCAGTTTTGTTACTTAAATGAAAGCAGAATGGTTTCCAGCAGCTAAGAGGATTAATTCTCATGTCATCATCCACACCAAGTAACAATCACAAGTGGTCCCATTGTGCTTCATATTTTATAGATCATTTTTACATTCAGGAGCTCAATTAAACATTTATTCAGTTGTTCAACACATATTAATTTGAAACCTACTATGCGCCACATATTGTGTTGGGGTTTGGGGCATAGTAGTGAGAAAAAAGAATGGACATGTTCCCTGTCTTAATGAAGCTGAGAGAAAAGAGAATCAAGGGGTAATCAGATAGTTACACAGGAGTGTGGACATTCAACCCAGATCTGCTAAAGGAGAGGGTCCATGGTGTGGTTAGTGTGCATGGTCGGGGGACTTGACTCATTGGAAATCTCTTCCCTGAAAAAGCGATGGTCGTACTGACACCTGATCAACAGGGGCTTTTGCATAGAGAAAGTGAAGACTTGGTGAAGAGACTTCCCCATGGTAACACCAACTGCTAAATGACAGTCCTGGGGTGTGAACCCAGGTCTCGTGCAATCAGATCCCATACTCAGTCTGCCCCCTCCTGCTGACTCTCGGAGTACAGCCTAGGGTCAGCCTTAGGCCAGATAGCCAAGAGGGTCTCTCCCATTTCTCCTTTCTGTGCTAATGTTGCCCCTCAGAGAGGTTCTGCCCAGCTTCCAGGACTTGCCCTGTGCCCATTCGCCCAGAGGCAAGTTCTAGGAATTTTCTTTTTACATGAACATTCTCCTCCAGGGTGTTAACTGATGAAGGATGCCTTCCTAGGACTGTTGACCTTTAAATGCAGGACTTTGAAAGGCTAAAAGTTTTGAAGTCCTTCCCCACCCAGCATATTTCCCCCCCACTACTTCTGAAAGGACAGGGATAGGTTGAAAAAGACTATCTGGCAGTGGAGTAGAGGACTTAACTTAACTTAAGTTAGCCAACATTTTGGAGCAAAGCAGCAGCCTGGACCAGGCAGCTCCATTTTTTTCATTTATACTGTGGGCCCTTCTGAGTTCCCTCCCCATTTTGAAAGGACGAGGACAGGCATGCTGTCTCCTCTTTGGAGGAGCGGGCAGCCCTCCACAGCCCTTGGGAAGGAGGGAATGCGGTCTGGCAGGTTTGAGGTGGGTGAGGTGACACTTCCCCTGTGGGCCAGGCGTCACTTTGGGCACAGCCCTGACGATGCCCAGAGAGGGCAGACCTGCCCCCACCCAGGAACACCCTTCTACCTGTCGCTGGGGTTCTTCCTCTGCTTGTCTCTCTATGGAGACAGTATCAGCCAGAGACCTTCTTCTTGAACTTTCATAACCCAGAGCTGATCTTTCTTCTGCTTTCCTGCCTCTGCTTCCTAAATGCCTTGGAGCCCTGCTTGCTCCCTTCCTCTCAGGATCACTTAACTGCTCTAGGCAAACCCTGCGATAGTCCCAGTGGGGCTGCCCTACTGCCAGGGGATGTGCCTTTGGCTATCACCTATAGTGATATGACTCTTTTCCGGGGCAATTTTTTTTTTTTTTTTTTTTTTTTTTTTTGGTGGTAATGTCTCAGTACCTACAAAAATAACCTGTTTATAAGTTCATTAGCATTAGCTCAGCTAATGCACATGGCTGAGGAGCTGAGGGAATACGGGTATCTGAGTAAAGCAATATGGTGCCATGTCATCTTTGGTCTACAGTTGGTCAGCAATTCAGCTGTCCTACTAAACCCTCTCAGCTCATGTTCTGCTGTGTCTGTAACATCTTCCCTGGGTTCCTCAAATTCCCACAGCTCCCGTCCTCCATGCCATTCACCTGGCAACTTTACTTACTACCTTATTCTTATGAGTTAGCGTTTCTTATGTCCTTGTCTTGTTCCTCCAGACAGAACATGGTTCTGTATTCAGGGATTATATTTGCTCATGTCTTGATATCCCCTATAGTTGTGCTATTCAATTCAATAACCACCGGACACGTGGGAATTTAAGTTTAAAATAAAGTAAAATAAAAAATTCAGTTCCTCAGTTTCACAGACCACATTTCATAGTCACATGTGGCCAGTAGCTAGTGTACTGGACAGCACAGATACAGAACATTCCCATTATTCTAGGAAGTTCTACTGGACTGTTCTATAGAACACCTGGTACGTATCTGACACTTTACTGGCCCATACAGATATGTACTGATTGAGCCCTCAGATTAATTAACAAAGCGTTTCTCATGTACGAAGCTGAGGACAGTTACTGATGTGGGAAGAACTGATATTTTGCCCTGTCATTATTAACTATCAGAAAAATTAAGTAAAACAACAGCAACAAATAAACCACTTTCCATTCTTAGAAAGCCAAAATTAACAAGATTACCCTGTCAAGTTCTGGTCAACAAGATAAGCAACAGTTGAGGCATTTCCCATAATCTTGGATTCCCCAGGTGCTCCTTTGACTCTTGTGATGCTGAGATCTGAGGAAATGTCACCACCTTTGTGGATGTAATCTTGTGAGAAAGTTGCAGTTTCTCCACCAAAACAGACTGGTCTTGTGGGTTGTTTCTTTTGATTATCTGTCAATTTTTATTTTCCAACCCACTTAAAAATTTTTTGTTGTTGTTGTTGACACAGATAAATAGTTTGGTTGAAGATGTATCTTTTTAAATTCATGAATCCAGAAAATAAGAAGCAGACACATCCTGTACCAAGGAAATGATAATTCCTGTCTTGGGGAGATAATGTCATCTCCTACAGAGGCTCCTTGGTGGTTGAGGAGGAAAAGGGGACATAGGATTCCTGGATTCTGGAGCTGTGTGATTCTGATCAACTTGGCTAAACCAAGTTAAGAAGCGTTTCTTATTTTTCTACTAGGAGTTTTTGATGGAATGTTTCGTGTCATTGACTCTAATTTTTTTTTTTAAGTTAGGACCTCAAAGGGCTGAGATTTTGGGTGCCCAGGAGCAGCTGAGGAGGGTGCCACTGGTTGGGAATGACCTGTGCCATCATGTGTAGGAATGGGTGAACATGAGAGCCCCATGTGGCTGACACCTCCCCCTGCCCCACCCCCGCCTCCTACATGTACCATGCCGACCCTAACAAGTGTTTCTCATTTTCACTTGAAAATAATCTGAATGTGTTTAGGCTAATGGACCATCCTCTCATTAAGATTTCATAGGTTTCCCGGGACTGTAGAGAAATCTCCTTAGGCCTTCTTGCTTAGTGTCTTTTGTTTGGACCCTGAAGAGGAAGCATGCAGCTTGTTAATGAGAGCGACAGATGGAAATTAAAGTTGAAGGCACTTGGAACCGGAGCCGAGGCCTCAGGTTTTGAGGCGGGGCTCTAGGGAGGTGAGCCTGCTGGAGTAGGGAGTCGAGTTCACAGCCGCTGTGCCTCCGGGGCACAGCAGAGGGAGCAGGAGAAACTTGGCCGTGGGAGGCAGGGTTGGCAAGCTGGCTCCACCACTGCCTTGCTGTGGTGGCTTGCTGGCTGACTAACAATAGGCAAACGTGTTGGGCATTTTACAGTAAGGAACATGCGGCCTTGAGAATCCACATGCATGTGTGTTCTATGGTGGCTGGCATGTCACGAGAGGCTGGGACTGGTGGGTGGTTACAAAGGAGAAGGGATGTGAGGGTGGTAGGTTCTGAGTTATAAACTACCGCAGTACTTTACAGTATACCACTGTTCACACTAAACCACAGATTACAGCTGTAAATGGGGAACAGGGCTGGGCTTTTTACCAACACAGCCCGTGGAGTGGGCGGTATTGTCTTCCGTTTGCAGGTAGAGAGACTGACACTTAGATGGCTTGAGTTACTTACCTGGCCTCACACAGCTGATTGAGGCTCGATCTGTGGATTTGGATCTAGATCGTTCTCCAAGCCTTTTTTTTTTTTGGCCAATATTCTTGCTTCCTCTCCAGAGAGGCTCTTTGTGGTCCATTTCAGTTTGGACATTCTCTGATGCTGTCAAAATGCTTTTCTTCCAAAGGCCCTTTACAAAGCTGTTAGAGCTCCAGGAATAGTACAGATTGAATGTGCTCATCAGTTAAACACATTTACATCTCCCTTGGGACTATGGAATCAGGAGGGTTAATTAGCATCTGTCAGGCTGTTTTTAAAGTACTGGGAAGGACTCAAGATGACCTTGAAGAGCATTTTATTTTGAGGAGGCTCCCAGGGTTTGTAGTATAGATTGGTCAGATTTTTTCCCGCCTTTCCAACAGCTTTTATTTACAATGGTTCTTTCTCTGGAAGCTGGGATTTATTCTTTTCTGTGCTTGCCTATTCCAGCCAGACCTGGTCCGACTGAAGGCAGCACCCTAGACCCTTCCCCAAATAGTTCTCTCTTCTCCTTCAGCATCTTTTACTGTTTCTTGCAGAGAGACCTAGGTAGCTGGCCCAGGAGAGGAATTTGAATGTGAGTTATTTGCTGATGAAGTTGTGTGTGTGTGTGTGTGTGTGTGTGTGTTTTGTTTTTTTTTTTTAAACAGGATAGGCAGTGAATTGCTCTGAGCTATTTACTGATTCTCTGATTTCCTCTTTCATGACCTGCTGCTGCTGTGTGTAAGGTGCTGATCAGGACAGGAGTCCCAGCCAAAGTGAGAGCTGTAATCAGTGGCCGTAGGGTGAAGAAGGTCAGATGAAATCCTTTGGAGAATGACCTCTGTAGGGTTGTAAACTCATTGCGTGAATGAATTCTCATACATAAGAGAAATGCTGAAAAACCATGCTGGTGATTATTTTCCGTGTGAGCAAGCTAGCCCAGACTTTGTGGGTAGTAATATGGTTAATAAAAATTCGGTAAATTAGAATAGAGACAAGGAGATAGGGAACAAATGAGCATCAGCCATGTACTGAGCCCAGCCCATGAGACTCTGTCCAGCATTGTGGCAGAATGATCATTTTGCTCTGCTGTCCTCTGATATGTCAGTAAACATTCCTGCAACGGTTTTCCTTTACTTTGGCTTCTGGGCTGAACTTAATCTTCTAATGGATTTTGCTCTCCTTCTAAAAGGTCTTTATTACATTCGAACTCCTTGTGAGTCCTTGGGACTTTCAGCTGTTGGTCAAAGCCTGCGTCGACGTGGACACTATTTAATTTACTGTTTCCTTTCTTACCTGCCCGTGTAAATTAATCATCTTCAAATGTTAGCGTCATGAGTCTTACTGTCACATTTGCTCCTCAACTTCTTTGCCTTCCTTCCTTCTCTCTCAGAGACATTTACTTGTACACAGGGGGTACGTACACACACACACACACACACACACACACACACACACACACAAATCAGTGGCTTGTTATATGGAGTAACAAGGTCTCCTGTCTCTGGGTGTCTCCGAGTGGAGGATGATTATGCAAAAGTCACCTCTCATTGAGTCTCAGAGTCCCTCATGAATTTGATCTGAGTCGGGGATTTTGATTTTTCACATTGTCCGCTAGAGCTGATTCTGAGTGTGCCACCTTATTTAGGAATTAACTTCTTTTTGATGATCTCTTAATGATTCCAGGACCTTCAGTCATTTAAACACTACTTAAGCACCTTCCACTTACAGGGCATTTGAATGGATGCCCAAACTTTTTCATTATGAGAAATATGCAACTTAAAATTTCACCAAGCTAATATTTTTGACCCATCAGATTGGGAGATGTCCAAAATTTGACAAGTTTCTCTGTTAAGGATGATGCAATGGCCCTGATGGTATTGACATTCCAAATGATTCCTAGGGGAAACTGACTTTTGTACACGTCTTTCCCAAGGATTGGTCAGAAAGCTTGGGTGTTAGGGGTGAAAGGGCCATACTAGATGGGAGATAGATGCATGGAAAGAGTAGGTGGGACATCCAAAATAATAAAAAACTTAGCTTGTTACAGAGCCACCCACATTCAGGCCTTGAATCCATGACAAATGCTGCAGAGCCTTCGTGGTTGGAGGAGACTAGAAAGGGAGCTCTATCCAGAACTTAGCAAAAGCCAGGGAGTTAACGCATCGGGAGGACAGTGGAAGCCAGTGGGTTTCTCTGCTCACATCTGTATGTGATTTTTCTAATAAGTGCTGCCAGAGAATGCTATGAGCAGTAAGAAATCTGAGTTCAAATCTGGTACATACACAACAATCGTCAAAAGGCAACATCATCCTTAGTGATAGTGGGTCGGGGCAGTGGTGGCGGGGAGGTGGCTCCCATCTGCTGCATGTGTGGGATCTCGAGGCCTTGGTTGCCTTCTTAGTGCTGTGGATCACCTTGATTGCAACCCTTGGTTTCCAGAGCTGACTTAGCCATGTATCTCTCTAGATTTCTTTACTGGCTGTAGACATCTCTCTTTTTTTAAACTAAATTTCAGAGAGGACATTTCTCCCTTTGAAGCAACTCTATTAATCAAATGTACCAGATTTTTTTTATCTTGATTTGATTATTTAAAAAATTGGGCATGAATTGTGTCCGGCTAAATTTCGAGCCTTATTTTAACCACTCCTCTTGTTCACTTCCTCCAAATGCACGGTGCTGTTTGTGTTTCCTGAACGCTGTGTTGGTACCTGGAGGCCACCGCATGTGTTTTTCTTGCTCATTCTCTCCCAGCCCTCATATTCCCCTCCTACCTTGTCTTCCTGTCAAACCTCTAGTCATCCTTCCACTTTACCACACAGTGTTTATAACATTAATCAGAATTGTTAGACACTTGACTTCTTCTCACTTGTCTGGGAGCCCTGAGACCAGAAATTTTCGTCTGAACTGCTTGTAGAGCAGTGACTCCTTTCCCCTGCATCTCCCAACAGGAGGGTGGGATGTGGGGGCGGTGACGGTGGTGGGGGTGGCTGGGGAAGAACTGATAAAAGAGCGGCCCAGTTGGATAGGAAGCGTAGGTGCAGCTCCCCCACCCACCTTGTCTGTTATCTTTTCCTCTCATGTGAATCTAACTCTACTTCCCTCCGTTCTCCTCATCTACCTTAGTTTGTTTCCTGGTTGACACGTAAGTGGTCTCTTTTAGTTCCATGTGTTTTATATCCTCTGGCTTGACCCTCAGCTCTGGATGTTTGTGTCTCCCCATAGGCTAAGCCCTTATGGTCTACGGTGGAAAACTGACAGTCGTACCTGTCTCACCTGTTGCAGGATTCTGGCAGGTGTTGGCTGTCACTCTGTGTCATTGGTATTTCTTTATGCTGCTTCTTACATGTGAGTCTTCAGGAGAGGGAGAGCACCCACAAACAAGTCTACCACTAGGATGAGTAAATGAGTCTTTTAGGACTTACTATCTTTAAATAGTGAGGTTTGAGTGCCTATTTAAGTCTAGTGGATTTGACCTAAGGTCAATTACAAAGGAGTAGTCCTGGGCTTGGCAGGCTGTTCTGTGGGGGTTCATAGTGGCATGCACAGGACGATGATTAGTTGATTCCATTAGGACCCTTTCCCTCGGCTTGTAAACTTTATGGCTTCCATACTTGCCGTTGCTCAGGAAGGGAAGAAAGGACAACCTGTAACCTCTGATACTGTTGCTTGATTGTGATTCTCAGCTGGGACAGAGCTCACATTTGAAGGCATGTGGTCTCTCCGGGACCACACTCTGTGCACTCTCATCTTTTCTGAGTTAGATTGCTTTTGAATGACTGGTTTGGGCAACATTTGCAGCCTTTGAAAAGACTGTCCCACATCCAGAAAGGCATTCCTAAGATGTTTCTGGAGCTGTGAATCGGGCAGTTAATTATAAACACTTGAAAGAATGTACTAGTTACTCCCCCTAAGCACAGTGGGCCATTTCTGACAATACTAGTGTAGTCTCTTATGTTTATATAAACAATCAGAAGATGGTACTAGTATCTGATTTTTTTTCTTCATGAACTTTTTTATTTTTGTTATTAATTTTGAAAATGTTCTGTTCAGGTTTTGTGTAATAGTTTGACGTTGCCATTCTTTGTGTCCAATTTCATATAGTTCCATCGTTGAATATTTGCATGATTGTGGCTTGGTTCTTATATTTTCTTGTGGAGTCTGACTGCATGTGAGATTGTTTTTCTTTCTTAGTTGAACTGCCAAAAAATCATTAAAGTTACTCTCAATTCTGTTAAGTTTATAGCAAATAAATACTTAAAGGCAAAAAGCATTTAAAAATGTTAAATGTTTTTAAAAGCATTAAAACATTAACATGTGTATGTTATAGAGTTACAAGTCTTATTTTAAGAATAGTTAAATTTCTTAAATCTGGCTTACACAAAGTAGAATGGATTACATTTCAGAAAAAAGTTTAGCAGTTGTATTTTCTAGTTGCATTTATTCCCCATTTATTTGTAATTTAAAAAATCTCTTTGTGCTTGTATTTTTCTCCAAAGAAACTAAAACACCCTTATAAAAAAAACACTTTAGCTAACAGCTTGCATATTCCAATTGCATTGTTTGGGTTTTGTTGTCTTTGAGAATCCCCTGTAGTTTGTCCCCCTTTGAGAATGTAGTGATGTTGTTTCTATGGAAACAGTGACATCATGGGTATGAAAGGGGCTTAGTGACCACCAAGAGTGCCATATATCAAGGCCAGTGATAGAGCCCAGCTTTACCTATGAAGTTGTTAATGGGGCTCTGTTGTCAGCAACTTGAAATATATGTGACTGGGAGGAAAGTAGATTTGTGTAGCGATTCTGGACAGCCCATATGGAGTGAGTGTGTGTTTGTGAAGCCATGTGTATGTGATTATCAAATAAGTCCTGCTTCACAGTTTGACTTTAGATCATTTGGATTCCCAGGTCTGTAGGGTGGAACCTTGAAATTTATGAAATCAGGTTCCCAGCGTCTATGGAAGGAATGAGGAAGAAATATGTCTCCAGGGTTTGGTATCCAGATACATAAGTCTCGCAGTGTCAGCATTAATACAAGAAAGAATTCCGTAATGCATGTAATAGATGGGCATTGATATACAGTAGATATATAGTTTAACTTGAATACATTTAAACATTCTCTAAATATAAATGACTTTTGATGAGTAATATATACAAGTTGTGGCTAATTGAACAGAGCCAGAGTCTTATTAAGCAGCATACCATAACTTACATATCCAGAGAGTGTGGCCCTCTTCAGATGGGTGATCTGGAAAGGCTAAGCTCTTAATTCAGTGCTCCCACTTTTGGTTTTTGCCTTTCCTCTTAGAACTGCACCCAGATCTTGCAGCTCACTCTTTTGGCTGTTATGAGGATACATGACCCTTGGTTTTTTTTTTTACTGGTCCAAATCACTTGGAACCAAGTCTAATGCTTGCCTATCTTGATAACTCAACTTATGGCTATTCCAGTTAGAAATGAGGTGTCATTACAAAGTCATGAGACTGATAATGATGTGATTTATATATTGGTTCTGAAATAACTTCTTAAAGTGATTTACTCAAAATTTCAGGCAGTAATTATTTCATTAGAATTTATTACATTCCCAAGGTGACTGCTTTGAGAGTTAACGTTTATTCGGATGTATAAGTTCAGGTATACTTGACAGAAATAAATCTCTCTGACAAACGCTGCCTTAAGTCCATTCCGGCTGTTGTAACAGATACGGTAGACTTGGTGGCTTACAAACAACAGAAACTTATGTCTGACAGTTCTGGAAGTCCAGGATATCAAGGCACTTGATGTGGTTGAGTTCTGGTAAGGGCCCTCTTCCAGGTTGTAGATGGTCATTTTCTTATGATGTCTTCACTTAGCAGAAAGGGTGAGAGAGCTCCATGGTTTTTTGTTTTTTTTTTTTAAATAAGGATACCAGTCTCATTCATGATGACTCCACTCTTAAGACCTAAACACCTCCCAGAAGCCTCACTTCGTAGTACCATCCCATTGGGGATTAGGATTTCAACACAGAAATTTTGGAGGGACACAAACTTTCAGTCCATAACACAGAGAAAAATCTTACTTAGAATCAGAGAATGAGATTCTCTGTAAAAGTAAAATTTAAGCTTCCCCCTCTAAGTGTTAGTCCTATCTTTCAAAATTAATCATTTAATTGAAGTATTTCATGATCAATCATGCCCTGTTTCTCTTTTTTTTTCCTTTTAAATTGAAATATAATCAATTTACCATGTGTTAATTTCTGGTGCACAGCATAATATTTTAATCATACGTATACATACATATGTTCCCTTTCATATTCTTTTTCATTGTAGGTTACTCCAAGATATTGAATATAGTTCCCTGTGTTATACAGTAGAAACTTGTTGTTTATTATTTATATTTACTTGTTAGTATCTGCACATCTCGAACTCCCAATTTATCCCTTCCCACCCCTTTCCCCCCCAGAAACCATGTTTGTTTTCTAAATAAGTACATTTGTGTCTTTTTTTTTTTTTTTAGATTCCACATATAAGTGATATCATATGGTATTTTTCTTTCCCTTTCTGGCTTGCTTCACTTAGAATGATGATCTCCAGGTCCATCCACATTGTTGCAAATGACATTATTCTATTCTTTTTTATGGATGAATAGCATTCCATTGTATAAATATACCACAACTTCTTTATCCAGTCATCTGTTGATAGACATTTAGGTTGTTTCCATATCTTGGCTATTGTAAATAGTCCTGCTGTGAACATTGGGATGCACATATCTTTTTGAATTAGAGTTCCTTCTGGATATATGCCTAGGAGTGGGATTACTGGATCATAGGATAAGTCTATTTTCAGTTTTTTAAGGACTCTCCATACTCTTTTCCATTAATAGCTGCACCAAACTATATTCCCACCAACAGTGTAGGAGGGTTCCCTTCTCTCCACACCCTCTCCAGCATTTATCATTTGTGGGCTTTTTAATGATGGCCATTCTGACTGGTGTGAGGTCATATCTCACATAGCTGTGATTTGCATTTCTCTGATAATTGGCAATATTGAGCATTTCATGCCCTGTTTCTTAAACAAGATTTACAGCATGAAACAACTTTTTTCCCCCAATGGCTCAAGGCCATTATTTTGAATTCTCTTTGTAATACTGGACCAAAATAAAGTGCAGCTGCCCTCAGAGATCGTTGAGGGAGTGCAGTGCTAATTTATTCTCACTTTATATGTCACAAGTTGCTCCATTTTTTGTTTGTGTATGTTTAGTTTTCCTCTACTTTATTTTTCTGTTTTACCCCTTGCTTTTAGATGACTGGCATTTGCTTTTTGCAGCTGTCAGTGTGCCTGACTGTGCTAGGCTGAATTATGGCCCCTAAAAAATGTTTGTGTCCTGATCTTACTTTACATAGCAAAAGGGACTTTTGCAGATAGGATTAATCTCCCACATGGAGATCTTTTTTCTTATCCTGGTTTACCCAGATGGGCCCAATATAATCACAAGGGCAAGAATAGTCCTTCTAAGGGCAAGACAGGAAAGTCAGAGAGATTTGAAGATGCTGTGCTGCTGACTTTGATGATGAATGAAGGGACAGGAGCTAAGGAGTGCCGGTAACCTTTAGAAGATGGAAAAGTCAAGGAAATGGATTCTTCAGAAGGAATAGAGCCCTGTGGACTCATTTTAGTCTTCTGACCTCCAGAACTATAAGATGTTAAATTTGTGTCATTTTAAGCCACTGAATATGTGGTCATTTGTTACAGCAGCCACAGGAAACTAATACACTGCCCCTGGCTGTTGCCTTCCTAATTTGATGCATTAAATCAGATGACTGAATTTGTTAGAAATATACATCTGCCCAACAAACATTTGTTATCCATTTTGTGTCAAGTGTTGAGAATGAAATGACACAGTGTGTCCCAGATCTTAGCTTTGGTATGCACCCCGTCCAGGTGGGAGATTGATCTGGGAAAAGACAGATAAACACATCTTTGTGATCTAACGTTATTAGGGGCTGAAATTGAATTATGAACAAAGAATGGTAGGACATTCAGAGGAAGGGGCGACTGTCTTATTTTGAGGGATCCAGAATGTTCGTGTCTTACAGAATGCAAAATGTGATTGGTGGGGAGAGGAAGTGTGAAAGGGGAGTCTTGCCTGATTGAAAAAGTGGTAGATGGCAGAGACCATTCCAGATAATGAAGAATGCATAAATCACCCTCACCTGGTTTTCTTTTGTGGGCAGTCAGTGAAGACCCTTGCAGGCACTCACACGCATTTTGGTTTGTAAGGACCTCTTTGCCTTTCCTGCACGTTGGATATTTAGTCCTTCAAGCTGCAAAATTTCACCCATGGTTAAGAGAAGCATCAATTACATATAAAAATAAACCAAAGGCACACTTATGGCCAGTGTACTTTCTGGAATATTCCTGAAGCCCTCATTCTTTCATTGACCGTAGCAAAGAGCAGCTTCTGATCCTAAGAAGATCGGGGCTCTTATGAGCTTTCCTCATTCAATCCTAGAACAGTGAGTAGTGTCATGAAATATAACCAGTTTCCCTTTTAGTCTAATTTTTTTTTTTTTTTTTGAGGGAAGGGTAACTTCATCATGGTAGTAATCTAGTGATATTCTATTAGGAAGATTTTCTTAATTCACAGCATGAGGGAATGAAGAACACAGAATTATATTTAGATTAGCTTATATTGTAATGAAGGGAAAACAGGGCATCCGGTTCACCAAGAATTTATAGCTACTTTAATTGCAAATTATGTAAAATGATTTAGCATCCCTTTGTTCCTACTTAGCAGTTATCCTTGCATCTGAAGTATTTGAGTACCAGCTAAGTGCAAAGCATTGTTTAAAGTGCTGAGGGAGGTTTAAAGCTAGCAGTAATGTTGGTAGTACCATAAAAAACAACATTTAATCATTTAGCATATTTAGTGAGCACTTTAAATGAGCCTAGGTACTCTTCTAATCTCTTAGCTATATTATCTTGTTTGATCTTCCGAAGAATTGCTTACTTTCTGCCCATACTTTATTTTCTCACCTCTCACTCATCTTAAACTGACTCCCAGCCCCATCTTTCTGCCAGAATAATTCTTGTTAAAGGAATTAGTGATTACTCTCTCCAAACCCGCTGGATGTTTTTCCGTCATCTCCTTGACTTCGTAGGAACATTGGTCACCACTGATCATCATCACTTCCTTTAAAGTTTTTGGCTTTGTCAGTATATCACACCTTCATGATTTTACCCCTCTGGCCATCCTTTCTATTGATTCCTATATGATTGACTCATATAGGACTTGCTGATAGTCCAAAATTGATGCAAAAATTGACATTTTCCTATGGTTTCATGGAGAAGTGGATCCCCTATTGTAGTCTGTAAATATTAGAGTTCTCTCTTTACTCTCCCCTCAGGTAATCTCATATACATTCACAACTATACACAGACAATCCAGAATTTGTATTTCTGGCTTAGACCTCTGACGCCAAATTTTTATTTTTCCCACTGCTCACTTAACACCTCCTCTTGGATTTCTCAAAGATACGTCAGTGTATCATCATGTCCAGAATCAAATTTTGCTTTTTCTTCCATGAATCTGGTTCTGTTCCAGTTATCCTGGTCCAGTGACTGGCACCACCACATATACAGTTGCATGAACATTAGAAACCTCTCTCTCGGTTCCTTGTTCTTTCTTCGGTTCCATATCCAGTCCAGCTCCAGGTTCAGTCACATCTACATCTGAACTAGTTCTTGAATCCTCCTGCTTCTGCCCATCTCTGCCACTGTCCTAGTGCTTCTGGCTCAAGTGAACTATTATAGGAACACCTGAATGGTCTCCCAGCAATTTGCCAGCCTTGCTCCCACCCTTGGTCTGTTCTTCATACTATGATCAGAGTGAGCTTTTGAAATCAGAATCTTTAGCCACACTTCATCCTCTCAACTTAAACATGCCCGTGCTTCCTTTTCCTCTTAGGCTAAAGGCCATGCTTCTTAACATGGTCTTAGAAGTGTAAGGGGGCCCCCTGTCTACATCTTTAGCCTCTTCTCTCTTTGCTGCTCCTCTCCTTGTCTTTCCTGGGGTCACACTGATTTTCTTTCCATTCTTGTGGCCTCTGTACTCCCTCCAGCCCAGGGTTTTTGCCTGTGTGGTGACATTTGCCTGGAATATCTTTCCTCCCTTCTTTGCCTAATTAGCTTCTATTTGTGATTTAAATGTTAGGTGTCACTTCCTCGAGGAAGCCTTTCTTTTCTTTCTTGACTAGAGCACATCTCCCTCATATAAGCTCATTTTCCTTATGAAAATCCTCAGTTACAGTTTTACGTGAATTTGTGTGATTCTTTGATGTGTATATCCTCATAACAACTCCAGGTTAGACTGATCCCATTTTACAGAGGAGGGAACTGGGGTGGCTGATGTGCCTGAAACCGTTCAGCTAGAAGGTGACTGAGCTGAGACTTGAACCCAAATCTGTGTGACTCTGTATTTAATAATGTTAAGCTCAGTTGTGAGGAACAGGAAAACCTAAAATAACAGAAGCTTACACAAGGTAGCAGTTTTTCTTTCTCGTGTAAATATTGTCCCAAGGTGGTTTGGTAGCCTTGGTGTCAGAGACATTGGCTCCACCTGAAGTTACCTTGACTTTTTGGTCCAACATGGCTTTGTCTGAGGCCAGGAAGGGGCCAAGGAAATGCACGTAACTGTCTCTTAAGGAAGGTTTCTCAAAGCTGCCATAGGGTACTTCTGTTTATGTCCCATTGGCTAGAACTTAGCCTTATGGCCAAATCAACTGCAAGGGAGGCTGGGAAACGAAGTCATTATTCTGGGTGACTATATGCCAGTTAAAAATTGGGTTTCTGTTACTGTAGGAGGAGAAAGCAATGTGTATCGGGAAGTTACAGGTAATCTCTGCATAAGACTGTGAAACCTAAGTTCTTGACCACTGGGCTGCAAGTTCCTGGTTTCCAGGATCTCCATTTTACTGGGGAAACAAAATATAAACAAGTGAAAGTTAACAGTAAAAGAGAAATATCAGTGAAGTCATGTCAGTAATAGGATGTTGCCAAGCTTGTGGCGTGTGTTCGGGAATGCCAGATGCTATTTGCTGATATCCAGGAAAGCTTTAGGTGTTAAGTGGGCATGGAGGTCTATAACCATGAATCACCTGGTAAGAAGATTATTCCCTTTCTGATTCCCTTTCATTTCTGATTTCCCTTTCTGATATCAACACCTGATGCTAATTATATTTACCGCCACTTTAATACTGGCTATCAGAGGATTACTTTTTAATCTCATTGGTGTCAGTGACCCCATTGTCTTCTGGTTCTTGGCATTTTTCTCCCTCTTGAGTCTTATACGTGATTACTTTTGTTGTTGAAGGCTTTGACCAAAGGGCTATCTGTCTTCATTTTCTGGGATAGTTCTGCGTTGTCTTCTGTTGATTGCTGGGTTTCTAACTAGTCCTGATAGAAGAACCTGTTAATTGTTAAAACATTTCACCAGGATGCTTATAATTCTCACCTTTTGTCCTTTTCTTCCTAGAGGATACACATTTCAGTAGTGAGCCATGGAATGTTAGGCCACAGTATAATGACTGCATTTCTGTAGCTGTTAAGTTGGTGGTAAAGTGAGTTCTTAACAGAGGCACATGGAAGAATCGACCCCTTTTTACAGTTTCTGAAAATAATGGAATCATTGCATTCTGCTACTAGTTCCTGTGCCTAAGAGCTTCCTCTCTCTTCTGTAGCACAAAGTAGTGGAGGTGGCCCATATGGTTCTTGTCTCTTTTGTTTGTTGGTGGCAGTGGTCAGACAAATAGAAACAGGTCAATATGACATATAGTGAGTAATTACTCGGACTTTGACCCAGCCAAAGAAAGATGTGTAGTAGCCATGGTGTAAGTAGAAAAACTAGCAGATGATCAAAGTGCTGTATCTGCCCCACTGTTTGAAGAGAGAAGATGCTGCTTCTGTTAGAGCTTTAACATCGCTAAAATTGGTGTGGAGAATCACACAGAACTTCCCCAGAGGGCCCTACCCATGTTAGGGAATGGTCATGAAACCTGGTGGACTCTACACGTATTGATCTTTTCCTCACAAAGCCTCACTGAAATAACCATTAGGACAAAGAACAGGAGAGGAAGTGATCAATAAAAAGATTTCAGTGACTTTTTAAAAAAAAGACAGAATGTGTGGTGTGTTGATGACTTCAACTGAACAGAGGCAGCATCAGATGACTGATGTGGGAGAACTCTGGAAAGGCTCAAGACGCAGAGTGTACCAGTTGTTGCAAAAGGCAGAGGTAAAATGCCAAGATATTAAAAAAAAAAAAAAGATCTTAAGTAGACGTCTTCATATTGAATTGGTGGGACCTTAGAACTCTCTCCTTGTTTCTGGAATATTGATGGTGAGGTTTATCTCTGACAAAACTGAATGGGCCCAGAGAAGAGATATGTAGGACTTGACATTTGAAAATTCCTGAAGACTGGAAGGCCAGTTGGCATCCTCATCCCCCTACAGGGAAGCTCACTTGTCAGTGAGACTAGCCCCACCCACACGCAGAGCATTTCCAGTCAGCTTTTGACTTTCTTCTCAAATAGGGGTGGGCAGCCCAGAATCATGAACTATTTGAGGAAGTGATTCAGATAATAAACAGAGAACAAAAATACATAACTGGAAGGAGGAGGCTGGAGAAAACAGCAGAAGAATACTTGAAAAAAACAATTCTAGAGTTAAGACACTATATCCTAAAGTAAAAACAGGATGCTATGAAAAAAAAACAATCAGAGAACTCTCCAAAATTAAAAATAGGATGGTCAAACTAAAAAAAGAAGTCAGTTGAAAGGCTGAGAGAGAGAGACAGAGACAGAGAGGAGAAGGGAGAAGAGAGAGGAAGAGAAATCAGCCAAAAATTAGAGTCAAAATACAAGGTAGGAAAGAAAAGATAAGCAAATCAGAGAATCAACCTGGGAAGTCCAACATCTGATAAACATGGGTTTTTAAAACCGAAAGAACAGAAAAAAACAAATAGGAGGAGTTTGTCAAGCAATATAAGAAAAATGATAGATTGAAGTTTTCAGATGGAAAGAACCCACTGAATAAGCAGCACAGTGAAAAGGAAAGGACTCGAGTATTGAAGGCACATCCAGGCGAACCAAGGCACCTCAAGGACTGATTCCTTCTCCAATTGTAGCTGCCCTGTTCCATCTTAGAAAAGGCCACAGTGTATCACCAGAGGAAGGCTCATACTCTGTCTATTTAAGCTCACTGAGTTTGGGAACTGTCAGTCACCTTGCAGCCAGTTTCTTATTGTAAAATATCCTTGAGGCTCCTTGGTTATCCTAATCATTCTTTATCAAATATAATTTCCCTGATTTTAAATTGAATTTCCTCTTCTTTGTGTTGACGAGGCGGGGGAGTTAAAAGATACAGAGATATGAAACCAGGGACTTTTTTCTACCTTTTTTGAGAAATAACTTGAAACATTCTAAGAGAGAGATAATGGCTGATATTTTGGGAGCTGGAATGAATAAACACATTCAAGTTTTAAAAATCAGTGTTCATTTTTGAGCAGTGATCTGAATGTAATTGGTTGCAACCTAGTATCATCCTGATCAAAAAAAGGGTTGGGAAGAAATAAAAGAAACTGAGCTCATGTTTGCCTGGAGAAAAATTGTTCTTTTGGGGGACACAATTATTCCAAGCCAATAAATTGTTTAAAAATGACATATTATTGTAGAGCTTAGTCCTAGAAGGTACTTTTATTTGGGCTCAGAATGTGATTGCTACAAAACAAAGTGACCCTTAGAGAGATTTTTCTAAGGGCTATAGCCACTATATTTACTATTTTTAAAAAAAAATTTCTTTCAAAAAATAGTAAAGAAAACAATTTACTGGTCCACTCAGTGGCTTGATTTTCTAAAAGGTGTTAACCTCTTAGGGAAAGACTCAAACAGGCCAAGTCTGTTTCCTAAACTGATGTAGCTTTTCGAAGTATTGGGCTAAGAGTCCAAAGGCTTGAATCTGTAATTCTCAGAATTTGTGATGCCATAACTCTCCTTTATCATGGTCATTAGAATAGCCAAGCCTTTTAAAAGGAAAAATAAATTGAAGAAGAATATTGGCCGTATTTGGAAGACTGTCTTCCTCTAAAATTAAATGGCAACTAGCCAAGAGGCTGTGCACTGGACGTGTTCTTCCTGCCTGGGGTCCGTCTGCCTCTACGTATGGGTAGGGTTACTGTTACTTGCACACTTGCTCACGTTGCTGGGCAGTTAGCCCCCTTTATGTGTTCCTTGCTTCCTCCCTTGCCTTCTTGCATTCTCTGCACAGCAGCCAGAGAGATCTTTCTGCGTTGTCAGGTCAAGTCTTTATATTTGTATGGAAATCCTATAATAGTTGCTAAAGAGGATATAAAGCTGAACCTGTGTAGCTCCTGTTTTCAAAGAACAGACATTTTGGTTGAGAAGATGAGAAAGAACAATGTTCCAAGTTAAGCGACTTTTTAAAAAAGTTAAGAGTATTAGAGGCATTTAATATACAGCAGTATTATCAAACCAACCCCCCGAGTGCTAATTGCCATAGCAGTGTGGAAGGCATTCCACCTGGTAGTGGAATGGTTTTTATGGTAGTCAGGGGAGGTTTTTATGGGGTGATACTTGAAGTAGAACTTATGGAAATGCTTTGGATGGATAAAGGGAGCAAGCAAGTAGTTTTAAGGTAGTAATTGCATTAAGTAACTGCAGACATGATAAAATCCAGTACCTTCACAATGCACGGTGCAATTGAACTATTGCAACCTAGCATTTCACAAAAGTTGGTGATTTTCAAATTTTTCTTTTTTACAGTCAAGACCCCTTTTGTCAAGCAGAATATTACATGGAACTCCAACATCATAGACATGAGAGCTGTAGCTTCTGTTGGATGCAGATGGTGGGGGTTGCTTGCCCATCTCTGCCTACACAGTTCCTCAGTCCTGGAGTGGGGGTCTGAGACTCTCTCACCAAACATAAGGCTCTGAGGAATAAAGCTTAGAAAACCACATGTTTCAGTCAAATAGCTTTGTGGGGGAAGGAAAACTGGCCACTTTGGGTCAATTGGTAGAAGTATTGAGTATCAGTTTTCAGTTTCTTGGGCAGTGGGTTGTTAGAAAAAACTTTTGATCAGAATCATTTAATACAGTGTTGCAGGAAGATTAGGATAGTGGCAGGGTGCAGTTTTTGTGTCTCCTCAACCCACAGCATGATCCTCAGAACACCCCCCAGGGGTCCACTGAGAGTAGAGTGTTTACTTTTTTCTGACTAAGGAGTAAGATGTGTGTGGCTGAAATAACTTAAGGGGAGAAAGGGAAGAAAGATATGAAGGCCAAGTTGGTGAGCACTGGCCAAGGTTAAATAGGATAATACATATGAAAGTGCTCTGAAATTCATCAAAAGCTACGGTGGAAAAGACTAACATGTGACTAAATTAGAGTGAGTATCTTAGTGGCAATGATGTTATGGTAGAGTAGGAGAGGAAGTGGCCTTTGAATAGGAGACACCGCTTCAGCCTTGTGTGCATGCTGGTTCCCAGGGCACGAGCTTAGCATTCAGATCAGTAGTAATGACCACCAAGCTGGCTGTTTTCCTCTTGTACCGAGGACTTTCTTGATTCCTCGTAATAGCACCTTTCCTACTTGCACCGTGTGTCGAGAACAGGAAGGGAATTCTGCAGTATGTGTTCCAGAAGAGTGGCTGATGGATGCTGGGGATGCTGCCAGCCACATAGATTTCCCTTGTCCACTCAGCGCTCTGTCCAGGGAAAAAGGCACAGACATCTGATGCTCTGAGGTGGAGAAACAAGCCCCATAGAGGCAGCAATGTGACTGAAGACCTTAGACAGGGATGGTGTGAGGAAAAACCGAACACACTGGATTCCTTCTTCCTCTCAAACGGATATCGCCAGATGATTTCCTTAGCTGCTCCCCTGCGGGCCTTCCCTCCACTGGCTGCTCCAGGTGTGCGTTCATTATTCAGCTTGTCCTTCTGTCTGAGTCGCGAGTACCTTCACCCTTGCTTGGCGTGGATTCAGAGACAGGCAGAGATGTTCAGAAACCAACAGGGTGTTAGGCTCGGTGTTGCTGTGGGACAGTAGAACTAGGAAGCTAGGCTGAGAAATGATTTCTGCCTGGGAATGCTGGAATTTAATCTTGAAGTCTAGGGCCTACAGAGTCATTTCCAGGCCTGATTATAGCTCTCCAAGGCAATAGGAACCATGGCCTCTCATAGAGGCTGTTACTGGAGACAGTCGAGCAGGCTTGGAGACGTAGCTGTTGGATGACCTTCCGAGTGTCCATTGTCCCAGTGCGGTGATCCAGGCAGCGAGCACCTGGACTGGCTGTGTGCAGCTGGATGGAATCTTGTGGCTGGGAAGATTTCCCTCATCTCCTTAGGCCAGGGTGCGGTTCTCCTGGCTGGGCTGCTCCTGTTGGCCACTACTGGAAGGCCCTGCCTTTGACCTGGGAGGCAGAGGGTCCAAAATCGTCATTCTAATTTGCACCTCAGTGGGGACAGTGCTCCTCACCTTCAGTCTGTACCAACCCTGGAGGAGTGGGGGACTCCTGAGCAGGAGGTAGAGATGCATCCCCCATCCTGATGTTTCCTCCGCCCAAAGTAGTTGAATTTAATATTTAAAATTAACAGGGTAAGATAGATTTTATCTACGGTTTTATGAATTTTAATTTATGTATAGGTTTGTGTGACCACCACCACCAGGATCAGGACACAGAACTGTTACTCACCCCTAATATCTGCCTGGTGCTGTCTCTTTGTAGTCATATCCTCTTCCACCCCTACGCCCTGGCAACTACCTCGATTTGTTCTCTGTCACTACAGTTTTGCCTTTTTGAGAGTTATATAACTGAACTCATACAGTTTGTAATGTTTAGAGACAGGCATCTTTCATTCAGTATAATGAAACTTTCAGGTTTTGTGTGTATCAGTAGTTCAATTCATTTTTATTAATTTTTTTCACATTCCAGCCAATTTACCTGTAACTTTTTTTATAGCAACAGTTCATCAGTCATGAAGCACCTATTTCCCTTGTATTTTACTGTAGTATTTCATTACATAGATGCACCACAGTTTATCAGTTCACCTGTTTGAAGGATATTTGGGTTGTTTCTAATTTTGGCGATTATAAATAGAGTGCTGAACATTCGTGTACAGGTGTTGGTGGGAACAGAAGGTTTTCTTTCTCTAGGGTAGATGCCTAGCTGAGGTATTGCTGGGAGTGTGGTACATGTATTTTGATGAGAGACTTTGGAACAGCTTCCCAGGGTGGTTGTGCTGCTTTGCATTCCCATCAGCAAAGTATGAGAAGTCCGTTTGCTCTATCAGGTCCTCACCGTTTGGTGGTGGTGGATATCTAATACCCATTAGATATTCAAATGGGTACATAGTGGGATCTCATTGCGGTTTTAATCTGCATTCCCCTAATGGCTAATGATGTGGAACATCTTTTCATGGTAGACCATTATTCCAGACTCGGGATTATCCAGTTGTCTTAGGGAGCTGTAATGAGGTCTGGACATGTCACAGTAGACTCTGAGGCTCAAGATGCAGACTTCAAAAGCTCCGATGTGCAAAAGTAATTTTTCAGTCTAGTTTTATAGGCAGGACTCTCACCGCAGTCCCAGTCCCTCCTGTCACACAGCAACACTGAACCAACCACTCAGCCTCGTTGGCTCCTTCTCATGTGCTTATGTGCCTTCCATTTATCCTCTGATGAAGTTCTGTTCGAGGCTTTTGCCCTGTCTCTACTTGGGTGGTTTTTTATTACTCAGTTTTCAGATGTCCTTTGTATGTTTTGGATGTGTCTTTTGTCAGATGGATAATTCGCAAATATTTTCTTCCAGTCTATAGCTTGTCTTTTTTATTCACTCAAACTGGCTTCCACAGAGCAAAGGTTTTAAATTTTGATGAAGTCCAATTCATCTTTTTTTTTTTTTTGATAGATCATGCTTTGGGTGTCATGTGTAAGAATTCCATACAACCTTAGGTCATGAAAATTTTCTCCTGTTCTAAAAGTTGTATAGTTTCACATTTAAACCTGTGATCAGTTTTTTATACTGAAGTATAAACCTGTGATCTATTTTGAATTAATCTTTGCATAAGGCGTGAGGCTGATGTCACAGTTCATTTGTTTACGTGGTCTGGTCCCATCTCACTCCCAGGAGTTCATCCTCTTTTCCTGACAAGTTTGGCTTTAGGTTTCCATTCGAGGTGGTGAAAATTGGTCTCAGATCACAGATTGTTGCTTTAGGGGAAAAGAATCTCAGGAATAGGCCCCCGTGTCAGAAATCTGTCTGGAGATTTTGCAGTTCTTAGTAGGATTTCTTCTCTGTATTTTCTTTTCCCTTCCCTTCCCTTCCCTTCCCTTCCTTCCCTTCCCTTCCCTTCCCTTCCCTTCCCTTCCCTTCCTTTCCCTTCCCTTCCCTTCCCTTCCCTCCCCTCCCCTCCCCTCCCCTCCCCTCCCCTCCCCTTCCCTTCCCTTCCCTTCCTTTTTCCTTTCTTTTTCCTTCCTTCATTCTCCGTATTTTCATCTGCATTTCTAAATAGTCAGGATAGGTCCATGTCTCAAATCCCACTGCCTCCCAAGGCTCCCTTGCACATTTTCCAGTCTCCATGCAGTGGTCTCATTCGTGTACCGCATGTGTCATGGGGGTTGTGCTTGGTACCTGTCATAGGGAAAAGGTAGAAAATTCAGAAGAAACTAAGATAGGGAAAAGCAGGTTATGGATCACAGGTCAAATCCAGCTCACTGCCTTTTTTTTATAAATAAAGTTTTATTGGTCCATAGCTATAGCCATTGATCTATGTTTTGTCTATGGCTGCTTTTGTGCTACAGTGACAGAGTAGAATAGTTGGAACAGAGACCACATGGCCCTCAGAGCATGAAATATTTACTCCCCTGTCCTTTACAGAAAAATGTTGCCAACTTATGGAGTCGAGGCTAGTACTGGAGATGAGCTTTGGGGTAGGGCACTTTGCTAAAGTTAAAACTGAGTCTTGCAGAAAACAAAGGATATCCGTGCTTTTCCTGCATAAACCATCCTGGCATCTTTTGATCCAGTATCATCTGTTGCCATAGGAATTTGGAGGAAGTAAAATCTGGCGCAGCCTTGGAGTAAGCTAATGGTGATGGGCTTATGGGGCAGATGAGATGGAGTGGAGATTATGTGGTGCATCTGAGTCAGCTCTGGTGTGGGAGGGGGAGACTCAGGGACTTAGGGGTGATGTGATGACCAGCATTTACCTCTTACTCCTCCTGGCATCTTTGTTTCTCTGGGTCTCCTACACCTTATCCTGCTTCAGTGGTCCTCAGCCTTTGCTGCACATCCAGACGAAATTAAATCCATTTCTGGGAGAGGGATCCAGATACCAGGATTTCTCAAGTTTCCCAGTGGTCCCCCTGTACAGCCAGAGTTGAGAACCTTCATGCCACTTTCCAACTCCTTAGACCCCGAGGAAATATTGCCACCTACTGACAGTAGGAAGTTGTTATGATTGAAAGCAGGTCAGTAACTCTTCAGATTCCACTTCAGTCTGGGAACTTGCGCTCTGGATACTGTATTTTTATCATTCGTATATTAGAGTTCGGTTTTTGCCCATGTTAACGTGGCTCTTCGTGAGAAACACCCTGTCTCAGTTTTGATGTAACCCAGAATACTGACATATACAATTGGGAAGAATCATAGAATATTATCACTAATGAAAGCCTTAGAGGTCATTAGTTCAAACAGCTGACATATCCAAATACCTTTTGGACTTACATACTCTGGCTCTGGCGCCTTGCTACTCAAAGTGTGGTCCACGCTGGTCCATGACACCAGGAGTGTCAGCGTCCCCTGGGACCTTGTTAGAAATGCAGGACTTCTCCCACCCCCACACACCCCCACCTGAAGACTTTGTAGTTTAACAAGATCCCCAGGTGATTCACATGGACTTTAAAATTTGAGAAGCACTGCTTTAAAAAATCATGTAAGTGGAAACTTCTGTGAGTAGATTTAGAAAAGCTGCCAGTATTGTCAGAGACTGAATGACCCCTTGACAGAGACAACACTGTTATATCTAAGAGCCCTCCTAAGCCTGATTTTGTTTTCCTCCTCCTCGAATTTCGTCAGTGTCTTTTTTCAATGTCTCCCAAGAATGTCCTTCTTTACACCTTCTATTAAACCATGAACACTCATTGCAGCCATCTGTTCTGCCTGCTGTGGTCTTCCCATTGTTTTTCCTCTTGAACCTGGAAATTCTAATGACCCTTAATGGGTGAGTGGAAGCACAGGTTATCCAGATCTTCTCATCTCGTCTCTTTCTCACTGTGCTGATAGGTCTAAGCTTAGGGGGGGAATGTTGAATGGATCAGACTTGGGAGAGGCTTGGAAAGGGAGTTTCATGTGAATGCCTGTGTGACCTCTAAATCCCTTCTAATTCCTATGCTCAGATTCTGTGGTGCAAGGTAGACTTTTTCAATGTGTAACACATCCTCTGTGTTCACCTGTGCTGTTATTGTTGAAAGCATTGCTACTTTTTCCAGGCATGGGATATTGAGACCATTTCAATCTTATCCTGTTCTGTTCTATCATACAGTGATTTCATCCAGACATTTTCTTTATTCTTACAACCCAATGCTTGATGTATGTACCTGGTCTTCCCTAGGTTTCCCATTTCCAGTCTCTCTCCTTTTAGAATCCTCAGTGCTGGTGCCAAGATTATGTTCAGCATCTGCCCCTCTTCTCTTCGCTGTTTTCAAAACCCTAAAGAACGTAACTCCATCCTCCTTTCTATGCAGAACTCTAATAATTTATTTTCCAGTCTGTCTGCATCCTTTCTCCTATCTTCTGCCTCTGCTTCTGGGATCAACCTGGCCTTGCCAGACACCCTCATTTCCTTGTTGCTGGATTTTCTCCCCTGCCTTCCGCCAGTGGCTTGCCCATCACACTCTTCCTACAGGGGATATGAGGTTGGTAATATGTTGAGACACACTTAGAGCTGGGAAGTTTCTCAGATACAATCTAACCCAGTATGCTTATTTCACAGAAGGGAGGAGTAATGCCCAGAGAGGTTAGGTGCCCAGGGTCACACAGCTAAGATTGCAGATACTTGATGTGGAGTGACATCACTGTCCGGTGTGGCTTCTTCAGGGGACTTCATAGTACTCGATGTGAATCATTTCATATAACTTTACAAGGTGAGTGTGGGGATGTGTGTGGTGGAGGGTGAGGGTTGCAGGGAGGTCACAAAACATGATTGATTACCTTCTTTTAAAGAGAAGGCCTTAGAAAAACAGAAGGATTCATCATTTGTCTCATAACCATTTTTGGTCTGAGGCAGAAAACCTTAAATCCTTGTTTCATGGCTCCACTAAATACTGGCAGACTTTTATTTCTTCTAGGTGTGTGTGTGTGTAGACATGAATTATACTGTTTAGACATCGTTATGTCTTTTTTTTCTTCCTGTGGCAGATGAATTTTATGTCCCTTGTCTTCCTGCTTCCTAGGTACCGTATTAAGCATTTGGAGGAGGGTCTGGGTCAGATATTAGGGAAGGATAGAATTGGTCACAGTCGAAGTTTGTTTTATTTTTGGCTTTTCACCCACCTATGCCTCTGTTTTTGGTTAAAAGGGAAAGGTTCTCATGTGTGGTTTTAATGTGCTCAAGAGCTAGTGGAGGGAAAAGCAACCCGAGAGCAGTGGATTATTATTAGTAGTGGTACTTATCTTGCTGCATAAATCACCCCTTTGGGCCCCTTAATCATTTGGATTGTTGTTCAGCTCGCTGTGACCTGTCAATGTGCTCGCAGTCGGAAGCAGTGATGGCTGTATTCCAGGGCCTGTCCTGTCTCCTCTCTACAGGGAGCAGCTGCCGCTCAGGGGGCTGCCCCGTTCACAACCAAGGACACGGCCACAGCCCACAATTGCCTGCACTCTAGGTGGCCGCTGTCTGTCATCCAAGGGCCTGTTTAATTTGCCCTCTCCCATCATGCCAGTCTCCCGACACTGCGAAAATGCCTCTCTCCCACAGAACATCTGTGTTTGCATGAACCTCTCTCCCTGTTCCTCAGTGCTCCAAACAGCAATGAACTTGGATGTTTCCTGCCCTGCAGCCCTCCTTATCTTCAGAGGGCCCCTCTACCATGTTTTTCTGACCTCATTGGCATTCTGTACCCTTCCCAGGTCATTGACATGTGTCCTTGGGTGTGGAACAGGGTGGGAAGCAACAAAGGAAATGAGCGCAGCCAGTGCAATTATTACGGGAAAGAATTTTGGGGGGAGACTGCAGGCTTTCCATTGAGTTGCCCAAGAATATTCCAGATCCTATGAAGCTAGTTTCCAATAAGTTCTTCCTCCTTTTCTTGTTTCCTGTTATAAGGTGGGGTTGCATGCACATCAGAGAGCTCATTACACATGTATTGAATGAATGCAGGAATGAATGAATAATTTTATTTCCTGGAGCCAGGATTCTGGGGAGGGGTGTTTGGGGGAACTGTGGGGAGGGGTGGTAGGGAACAGATGTTGAGAAACACAAAGAGCCAAGAGTCAGAAGATATGTGGTTCCAGGCAGGCTCAAGTTTTCTGCTAATGAACCTGGGAAACTTTTCTATTTTTAACCATCTTTGGGTAGTGGCTTCTTCAGCCCTAAGATGAAATATTTGGTCAACATTTGTGGTCCCAAATATTTCAAACACAAGGATTCCTATAAAATTTTGTTGATGAAGTATTTTGGAAGATTTTGCACAGGGAAGGAAGCCAACAAAAATGAAAAGGCTACATACTGAATGGGAGAAGATGCTTAGAAATATATTTGATAAGGGGTTGATATCCAAAATATATTAAAAAGACTCATACAGTTTTATATCAAAACAACCCAGTTAAAAAATTGGCAGATGACCTGAACAGACATTTTTCTGAAGACATACAGACGGCCAATAGGCGTGTGAAAAGATGCTCAGCATCACTAATTGTTAAGGAAATACAAATCGAAACCACAGTGAGCTATCACCCCACACCTGACAGAATGGCCATTATCAAAAAGACAAGAAACAAGTGATGATGAGAATGTGGAGAAAAGGGAACCCTCATGCAAACCTCATGTTGGTGGGAATATAAATTGGTGCAGCCACTGTGGAAAACAATATGGAAGTTCCTCAAAAAACTAAAAATAGAACTACCGTGTGACTCAGCTATTACACTTTTGGGTATTTATCTGAAGAAAATGTAAACACTAATTCAAGAAGTTCTATGTACTCCTATGTTCATTGCAGCCTTGTTTACAGTAGCCAAAATATAGAAGCAACTTGAGATTCCATCAATGAATGGATAAAGACACTGTCATTGTGTATGTATATGTGTGTGTGTGTGTGTACATATATATATGTGTGTGTGTATACACACACACACAATGAAATATTACTAAGCTGTAAAGAATTACTGAAATCTTGCCATGTGTGACAACATGTATGAACCTAGAAGGGGTATTAGGCCAAGTGAAATAAGTCAGAGAAAGTATGATTTCATTTATATGTGGAATCGAAAAAACAAAAGCAAACAAAATAGAAGTAGACTCATAGACACAGAGAACAATTTGGTGGTTGCCAAAGGGGATGGGTTTCGGGGGGGAGGGATGAAATAGGTGAAGAGATTGAGGTGAGGTACAAACTGCCAGCTATAAAATAAATAAGTCATGAGGATGTAATGCCAGCATAGGGACTATGGTCAATATTGAAATAACTGTATGGTGACAGGTGGTAGCTAGACTTGTCATGGTGATCATTTTGTAATGTATAAAAATATAGAATCACTGTGTTGTATACCTGAAACTAATATAGTATAAGTAAATTATAACTCAGTGAAACAAGAAAAAAAATCACAGTGTATATCCGCAGCCTGTATAGCCAGATTAAGAGGAGAGTGGAAAGGGAGGAATTTTATCTCAGTCCTCACCCTTAAAATTGTGACTTTCTAAATTACTCCTGCCATTTGGAAGCTTGGATCTCCCTGAAGGGGTGGGGGGAGATATCCTGAAAGATTGTCCAAAGGAAGAATGAGTTAAACCGAGGACTACTGTTTTAAGCCAAAGTAGACTGAATTACCTGATGAGGACAAATTTCAAATTCCCCCTAACTCACATAGTAAGTAGAAATAAGGCCTTCAGAGCAAAATGAAAGATGCTTACAGGAAAAAGGAGAAACTGCTTTTTTGTATAGCTGAATTTTAGTATAAATTTTTAAGCCTCTGTGTAACTGATGTACTGAAAATGCTTGAACGGAGTGTGCCAGTCTCTGATAATTTCTTTAGGGTAATTAGTTGATAGGATTACTGAGATCAAATGATATTAAGGTTTTAGGACTGATACATATTTATAAATTTCTTTCCTAAAAAGTTGTACCAATTTAGATTCCCAGCAGTATATATAAGTGTCTGTCTTATCACATTCTCATGATAATAGACAGTCAGTTTATAAAAGTATTTGACAATTTGGTACATTAAAAATAGAATGTCATTTAAAAGTCTCTGATTAGTAAGGTTGCACATCTATATGAGTTTATTTTCGTTTTGTACTTTTCCTATGAGCTGTGTACTCATTTCCTTTACCACTGATCAGGGTGTAAGTGATGTTTGTACTATTATGAAAAGATATCTATAAATTTGGAATGCACTTTTTAGCATAAAAAAATGTCAGAGATACAAAATGCATAAAACACAGTGAGTGAACACCTGATACCTACCACCTAGCAGAATTTCTTCCCAACATAGTAGTTGTCATTTTAACACCTCTGATTTAGAAAATGGATGGCAGCAAATAGCAGAGATGCTTTCATAAGAAACTATACTTTAATTGTTACAATAGTATCTATGCTTTAAAAAAATACTATGTATATGATCAAGACACATTGATTTTGCATAAGGCAATTCTAGATGCAAACGTTTCTATGGCCCAGAGTAATGTTCATGAATAATGTGATCTCTGTTATCTCCCACATCCAAAAAATGCCAACTTCTGGCCCTTCCCTGGGTCTGCCGAGTGATCATGTCTGAGGCCTTAGTCTCGGATTCTGTCTTTTTATCAGATGCCTCAAATGGGACTTAAAAGGAGTCTTAGATTTCCTTGTCTACAGAGCTGGGTAATACTTATATTTTACACTTATGATGCAATGACAATGAATATTCCTTTCTTTAAAAAGTGGCTCCTCTGCTTCCTTTTAAGCAGTTTGCAGTTTGTGGAGATTTTATTTATACCCAGCTTTCAGTGATATGTCTGTTGCTAAAATAAGTTATGCTGGGCTCGAGGTTGATAGATAGGAAGTAAATGTCTGTACCAGGAAGCCTCAGAGGTACTATAGAATCTGGATTCAGTACCAGCTTTGCTCTTTGTCTTGCTTGCATTTCTGAGGTTTTGTAGGAATGAGCAATGCAAGTCCCTGAGCCACACAACAGTGTCAGGGACTGCCATGGCTCTTGGGAGCCCTGGTCCTCAGATTCTGTCCTCACAGGCACAGGAGCTGGAACTTAGGGAAGTTGGGTGGCCCGGGGAACAGAGGTTTACCAGCATGACCGTTCATTCCCATTCATTACCTCTGACTGTGCCATAAGGTGATTGAGAACAGCACTGTCCCATGATGGAGACTCTAAGTTATTTCCTTAAGTGTGGATCAAGCAAAAGAGTTTATCAGTGTGCTATGGAATATGGAAGAGTTAAAGTCGGATCTTCTTAAGGTCTTTATGCCCATGGAATGGAATCCAGGTTTTAATAACTTAAATTGTTAATCAATGAAATAACTTCTGGAAGGTTTATTTTACCTTTGTGGACAGTGTCATGTTTTCTCAGGTTCTGTGAAGGACCACTGCCAACTGGGTTCATTAATTTATTGGATGTTTGTTTATTCCCCCCCCCATCCCCTGGTGCTATATTCTTGAGTACAAATATGTGTAAATCATATTTCTCATTCTCAGGGAGGGCCTGACCTAGTGGGGAGATGCACAAACAACCTGTCAGTGCTGAGTGATAATGGAGGCTCACATATTGCTCTAGTAACCAAGCTGATGGCACAATTCTGTGGGAGGATGTGGGAAGGGGGAGTTGACCTGCAAGACTTTGCTGTGCAGAAGGCTAAGTAGATAATTTAAGAATAAGAAGGAGTTCACCAAGCAGATGGTAAGGGGGAGGGCATTCTGGGCATAGACAGTAGCAAATGCAATTACATGAAAGTTTGGAAAAATACGACGTGTTCGACTTGCATGTGGGAGAGTGACAGAAATAACCTTTTGCAAGCAGCTTGAATTAAAGTGGACTTGCCACGAGGAGAAATGTATTTGTTATACAGTGTTTTCAGATTTTTAACTTTTATTGTGGTAACATATACATTACAAAAAGATTTTCATTTCAGCCATTCTTAAATGTACAGTCCTAAGGCATCTACACACAGCGTTCACTTTGTTGTGCAGTCATCATCACCGTCCACCTGCAGATCTTTTCATCTTTCAAAACTGAATCGCTGTACCCATAAACACTAACTCCTCATCTCTCCCATTCCCCATCCCCTAACAACCACCATCCTACTTTCTGTCTTTTTGAATTTGACTACCCTTAGATCTCATATGAGTGGAATCACACATTTGCCTGTCTGTTCTGTCTTACCATCAACGACATTTAACATAATGTCTTCATGCTTCATCCATGTTGGGGCATGTGTTAGAATTTCCTTTTTAAGGCTGAATAATACCCTAGTATATGTCTGTAACACATTTTGTTTCTCTCTTCATCCATCAGTGGACCCATGGGTTGCCTCCACTTTTGGGCTATTGTGAGCATGCGATGAACATGTGTGTACGCAGATTTGTATCTTACTACCTAAGTTATTAAACTTTCAAATGTTAAGTGCAAAATGACTTCCTGCAAACCCTTTATAAGACAGTGCCTTTAGATGAGGTACTTACAGTTTTGTTGTGAAGGTGTGTTCTCACTCTTGAAGCCACAATTATGGGTAGAATATGATTAAATGCTTGATGGCACTACCAGAATTCACTTATGATTATTCACCAGAAGCAAACCTGTGAGGCTTATTCTAGAAAGGTGGTGAACACAGCTGGCTATAAACTGAGGACTTGCCAAGCGAGAGCATCATTCTCTGCCTTTGCAAACTGAATCTCCTCTCTTGGGAAAGTAGCCTCTGAGCACCTTGACTCATGACTGTAAGCATTGTGGGGACAGTGGGAAGGAGCTGGGCAAAATGAATTTTACAGAGAACAGAGAGAGGACCAGCTTCCTATGTAGCTGGTGAGAGAATGCATCACTAGGCTGAGTAGTTTGTAGACTATGTGACTGAAGAACCAAGGATCTCATAAAGAAAACACATGCACACAGGGGTTCTTCAGGGACTAGATGTTGTCCTGAAAATAGGCTGTTGAGAGTGAGTGTGTATGAGCGTGTATGTGTGTGTGTGTGTGTGCAGCCCCAACCCTTCCCCTGATTCCTAAGAGAGTAATTCTGTTACTTCTATTTCTGTAGTACAGCTTCAAGCCCAAGGCTGGGCCAGTCCCTTCATTAACACATTCCCCTGCTGCAGACCTCCTGCTCCCCCTTCTTGGACACCCAGTGCCTGGGACTGGAGACCTACAGGGTTAGGAGGTGCTTCTGCAAACTGGGGAGAAGGAAACATTGGGGCGTCAGGACAATTCTGACAGCAGCTCTCTGACTTCCAGCCAGTATTTTCACTCCCATCTCGGTTGAGTGTTTTCTCCTGGCTCCTGCTGTATCTGAACCCTCTGTCTACCCAGCCCCACTTTGTGGGCCTCACTGGTGGGCACAGCACACTAGATTCCAGGGCCACTCCTCCCATACCAGGCCCCAAGTCTCTGTTTATGAAGCCCAGACACTTTACCTCAGTCCTTCTAGTCAGTGGTTAGTGTTCCAAAGCTTCTGTTGTCTTGTTCCCGAAAAGGTCAGGTCCCGTAGGGCTTAGTCTGTCCTTGCTGGTGGGACTCTGGCTAGCAAAGCAAATATATCAGGTCAGTCTGGCCACTGGGGAGAGAGCCAGGCCTGTTGGCACGGACTCCAGAGTTGGCGTGGGCTTTGTGGGAGGCTGACCTGAACCACAGACGGTGGTACCAGCAGTCCTGTTTGTCCTCTGGCCCCTGGCAGAGCCTGGGCAGGCTAGACTCCTGTCCTGCGGAGCTCAGATGCTTCCTCCTGGGCCCGCCTGCCCGGCAGATCAGCACAGTGTGGGGCAAAGGAGGGCATCCCTCTGTTCCCCTAGTCACTCCCGTCATCTCTGCCGTCTCCAAATCCATTTCTGTCCCCTCAGTGAGCATAATAACATGGTTGTCGAAGTGAAGTATAATTGCCGTATAAATAAACCGTTTTATGATAATAAAGGTTTAAACATTTTCAGACGTTTGATTTCATTTCCCTAGTTGCCGATGGAGCTGCACTTTGAGTACATATCCTTCGGCTGGAAAGGGTCTGAGACATCTGACCACAGGGCAGGTGGAGTAGGTGCAGAGTGTGCCCAACCTAAGAGCCCTTCTAAATAGCACTCAGGTAGTACGTTCCGGCAGCCGTAACGGGGCCCGGAACCTTGCTTCATGCCTCTCTTGCCCCTTGTCATTGTGAAGCACTCCAGAGCATTCCACCAGCTGTTGTGAAGGGGAGCACCTGGATTGTCACTGTCACTGAGATTCTAATGCACCTCATTTGGTCGTGCTTCTCCATGTAGTTACTGTGCCCACACTCCGTAGCAGAGCCACCTGGGAGTTACGTGCACAGTGGTTGAATTAGAGGCTGTTTTCCAGTTCCAAAGAGAAAGTTACACTTTGAGTTCTTAAGATCAGGATGTTAAAGGCATGGCCAAGGTTTCAGATACACAGGCAAAGGGTTGGCCTGGGGAATCTTGATTTTAAAAAGGTTCCAGAGAGAATGAAACTAGTAGGGAGGGGGACCAAACAAGAAAGAGATACAGTTAGCGACAAGATTCTTCTGGAAATGTAAGACTTTCAGGGGTTTGGTTTAGCAGGTGATGTGCTCTCTAAAACCAGGGCTGGGAGGTGACATTGTACCTTGCAGAGGTAGGTAGGTACTTAGTCGCTGCTTTGACCTTGTTGCTGGAAAGAGGGAAGAAGGAAGTCTGTGGAGCTTGTGAGAGTGACATAGTGCAGGAAAGCAGAGACTGTAAAGCAGATGAGGGTTGACCTGCCTGGGGCAGGTTTTGTCCACCTCTGAGTGCTCCCGGGACTCTTCAGCTCTTATCTCCTGAGTTCATCAGTGCACCTCTCTGGCAGTGCAGCCTCTGACTGGCAGGAGCAGCCCTGATTTTAGTGACTTCTTCCCAAGGGAGGCACAGCTGAAAAGCTGTGTTTACTGAAAGCACGTGAGCGGAGGTGAATGCAGGTGTGGCCAGGAAATGATGCTGGTTCACCTCTCCCAGCAGGCACAAGGCCAAAGTCAGCCGACTTACAGATTCTCAAGCTGGCTCGCCCACCCAGAGGTAATTTCAGTTCATCTAGCACTGCATCTGAGCAGAATGCTGCAGTCAGGGGCCACGCTGCGATTGTAGCCATGTCCTGAAGTGCATGCAAATCAAACACCACTCTAGCCTTCACCAGCTTGCAGCTACCGACCTAGAGAGGTTTGCTACATGGCTGAGGCCCTGTTCTGAGCCAGACTCCAGACTTCTCCCTGTCCCGTCAGACATGTCTGCTCTCCTTTTTCGTATTAGTCTTAATTGGCTTGGGGTTCCCAGACTCTGAAGCAGTCTGAGGTTGAAGCTTTCTTTTTCTCCTATGTGTCTCTTACTCCGGTTTACTCTTCCTTCAGGATCCCTGGTGGAAAGGTCAGCTGTTGGCAAAGTGATGGTGGGGGTGGGAGAAGTAACCACCAGACTGGGGAGTGACGTATGTCGCCATCACCTGGAAACTCAGATCAGCTGTAAACCAGAACCTGACCTGACGATGTGAAGAGAAATGCTTTTCCTCAGTTAGCCAGGTCGTGTCCTTGTCCCTAAGAAGCAGACCGCCAAGGGGCATCAGCACTGACTCTGTGCAACAGAATAAGAAAATCAACTGATTTTCTTTCAGTGGAAGGGATGGAATGTAGACAGACTGGGAGACTCTAAATTGAGTTCTTAAAATCAGAGTGTTAAAAGGAGTGGCCAAGAGAAGGTTCTGGATTTCTGGTAAGGCTTTCAAAGTAAGGTTTTCTGTTTTCACCTTGTTAGGATGGATCAGATCCATTCTTGTGGTCTTACCTGATAGCTGAGTGGTGAAACCAGTGACTATTCAGAGTGTCTATTCCAACCCAAAAGTTGCCAAGCCAACTTCCTGCAGACATCCACCTGCTTTTATATCCCCTGAGGTGCTTCTTGTCCCCAGAGACTGCACCCGCTCCCTGGACCCATCTGTAGCCCTCTTTTCCAGGTCATGAGCTCTCTGGGGCCGTGCAGATGCACTGATCTAATTGGACTGTGCTTTGTTCTCTTCTCCTTTGCAGTATGAGTTCAAAGCCAAGAACATCAAGAAAAAGAAGGTGAGCATTATGGTTTCAGTGGATGGAGTGAAGGTGATTCTGAAGAAGAAGAAAAAGGTAAGTGACTCTGAACCAGAAACTGGGGTGAAAGGGGAGCAGGGAAGGTAGATGTGGGATAGCTTTTCCTTCGAGGTCACTCTTCAGACGGAATCCTTCCCTTGTCTGGTGAGGTGGTCTGCCTTGACCAGCAACAGTGCTGAGAGGCTGCAGCTGGATCAGAGAGTGTGGCGGGGCCAAAGACCACGTCAACTGATTGGCTCAGTTCTGGTGTCCCATGAGTGACAAGGGTCATCTCCTATCATCCTTGCATTCAAATCCCCTCTCCTATTTTGATACCTTTACCATTGAGTCTTGATCTTGGGAAATGCTTTTATTTTTTCCAATTATTTTGAGGGGGGATAAGTAATTAAGTTTATTGTTTATTTTTAATAGAGGTACTAGGGATTGAACCCAGGACCTTGTGCATGCTAAGCATGTGCTCTACCACTGAGCTATACCCTCCCCTTGGGAAATGCTTTAAATCCAAGTGACGACAAGTATAACAGGGTTCAGTGGGAGAGAGGATGAGAGGAGGCTCCCAGCCCCATTGTGTGTCCTTGTGTCCTGTTACAGTTACTGCTGCTGCCCATCTGTCTAAGTAGTCCCTCAAGACCCAGCCACTATTCAGTGCTCAGGAAGTGAGAGGAAGGGGAGGCAGGCATTGGTCCAGATAGTGCACATTCCTCTGAGCTGGGGCGAGACAAGAAAGTGAGCATATGTCGTTTAAACACTTGGCTGTTTTGTGTTAAAAACTGTATGTGCTGGGGCAGGAATGATGTTAACCCCTGGGGAAGGCTAGATTTGCATAACGGGCAGAAGGGAGCGTAGATGTGTTTCCAAACAGAAATGGAAAAGGGCTTGGTTGATGGAGGATATGTGAGAGAATCTCTTTTTACCCCTCTGTTCCTTGACTCTGCTCATGCCTTTGTTTTATACTTACTGATGGCAGCACCATCACATACTAATACGTAGACCTCTTGAGCTGCCTTAGATTCCAAACCTACAATGCTCTTAATTCAAATGGGACAAATATATAGAAGTAGACAGATAAACTTGGAGAATCAGGGGTTGAGAGGGATGTTGAAGGGTAGTTATCTTGCTGATCTGAGGATTGAAATAACCTCTACATCCTTCTCACATCCATCACCCAGTATATGACTGGACACCTCCAGTGAAGAGGACTCTACTCCTTTTTCAGGCAGCCTGTTTTCCCTCTGGACAGCTGGAAATCTACAAAGGTCTTCCATATATTGAACCAAAACTTGCTCTCTTATGCTCCCTAAGTAGCTTTTGGGGTGGTTCTAGAAAGTGTTTTATAGCTCTGGGGTTGGAAGGATATAGGAAGAAAATAGAATATAATATACTGTTTATAAAGAATTAGCTCCTTCAAAATTTATAAGTAGTAGGTAATTTGTAATAGCGTATTAAGTATCCTTGACTTTATAAACCTCCACTGAGGGGACCACGGTCCCCATCTTGTTCTTACCCTGGGCTATCTTTTCTGCCCCTCCTCTCCACCCCACGTGTATGCACACAGTGGTTAGCCATGGGACAGTCTTTAGAATATTGTCCTCTTCAGGAGTTCCTGAGAAGGAAACTTCCTGAAGCAAGCTGAGGCCTGTCGGGTAGATGAGACCCCTGTGCCCCAGTTAAAGAAGCTATGGACGATGACAATGTCAATTTAAAAGCAAGAGAAATCCTCAGAGGGAAAACAGACCAATGCAGCCAAGCTTGTGATTCAAGGGGCCACAGCTGCATCCCAGCTTGGTTTTGTCACGTGGATAGGATAGCTTTACTCTGCCCTTCATGCGAGAGCAGACTAGTGGCTTAGTGCCCTCAGGCACCAGCTGATGAAATAATAGCTGTGATTTGTGGACTCTCCAGGTTGCAAGATGCTTTCACACCCATTATCACCCATCTTTTCATCAAGCCTGCTAGGATGGTCCTGTGGGCAGTTCACTCGGTCAGCATCCATGGCACGCAGTCACCTCGGGAAACTAGCCACACAAGCAAGCAGTTTCTTCCCTAAACTTCTCCCTCCCTGGGGGCTGAGCTGTCAGCCTTTCAGAGTCTGAAGCTCAAACTCATCAGTTTTGAAGTTATGAACCTTAGGATGCTAACTCACACTGACAAAACTCAAAAAGAGGCTGAGGTACAAACTAAAATACCAGGCTTTTTTTTTTTTTTTAATTGAAGTATAGTCAGTTTACAATATTGTGTCTAGAACACCAGGTTTCACTTTAAGACACTGAACAGTGTTCCAGACCAGGTACTCACGTTAGCCTGACAAGCACATTTTCTTCTGTCAGAGGCAAAGTGATGTGAAAAGACCTTAGGTTACTGGAGGGTTGCTCTGTGTGCACAGATGGAGTGAGTCAGCTAGTTGTGTGACAAGAATGTTTCCTGGCCTCTGGCTCCGCAGTAAACGGGTCCACTGGATGTGAATGGAGGTCTTGTTGGGTACGTGCTGTTTCTGGAGTCTGTTCAGACTCTGCCAGGGTTTGCCTTCATGACTCTCTGACTTCCGTGCTTTCATGGCTGGCAGTCCCAGCATCTCCCCCCCTCCCCAGTGCACATACACTTCCAGCTGACATAATCTTTACTTTCAGTTAGGTTACATTCCAAGGCCTGCTGTCCTGGGGCTATTCTGTGCCTTTCGGGGAATATACTGTACCTCTTAGTTGATCCATTATGGGGTGACTTCCTAGTTTTGCCTTTAAAGGACAATCTTACTTCCCATCTCACCTTGTCCCTCATGTATCGTGTACCAAATGTGGTGTCATCCTCATGCTGCACGTGAAAAACCTGAGGTTAGAGAATCTAAGTATCTTGCCCAAGGTTACACAACCTGGAAGGTGTGGGCTGAGGTGTCACCTGGGGGAGAAGCCAGCCTCCTTCCACTGAGTAACTGAAAACTGAGCTGGAGAAGCGTCTTCCCCAGGAAATCCATGGGAACTTGAGACGCACTTAGAAACTCCATCCCTGGTAATCTCTGGTGTGGGCTCACCCTCCTGCTGGCCCAGAAGAGAGGTGATCTAACAGGTCTTTCCGAGATCTGATTCTTCTGATGCCAGGCTTGGGAAACGGGAGCCTCCCATCTTGTTTTCTCCACCCCCGCCTGGTGGTATCCGGTTCAGGCTGTGGTTGTGATTTGGATAATGCCTTTAATCACAGGGTTCGTTTTACACTGCCTCTGACAGATGAATGCACATTAACAGCAATCAGCCTTTTTTGTCATCTATTCCCATGTGACTGTCCTCTGGTATCTGAGTGTGTGCATACCACCTGTGTGTGTGTGTCTCTGTGTGTCTGTATCTCTATCTGTCTGTCTCTGTTTATAGAACTGAGGAGGGCTGAGTGGAGACATGCTGCACTTGTCTCTAAGGAAGTGCAACAGTCAGTTGATTCCAGTGACAGCCATCCTGATCATGTTAAGAACTAGAGCTCTTGCCGGGTAGCTGTAGGTGTAGAAAGAGTCTTGGCCGATATTCAGCCACAGGCCCCGGAACCATGTCATATAGCCTGACTTCTCCACTCATTGGCCAGTGCCTGTGTTGCACTAGTCAGTAAAATTGTTGAGTAACCCCTCCTTCTGCAAACAACGTGTTGATTTTCACGGGGTCACTGTGGCATGCTGGGAGGAGCCCTCAGCTGAGATGACGAGACCTGGGTTCTAGTCCTGGCTCTTCTTTTCCTGGCTGCGTGGTTCTAAGCAAGTTCTTTTGCTTCTGTGAGCTCCAGCTATGAAATGAAGAGTTGGATTAGGTGATCACTTTAACCTTGCCAGCTCAAATGCTCTGCACCAGCTCTGGAACCGTGCTTTTCAGTGCTTGCGTGGGTATGTGTAGATCACCTGGGCTTATTCAGGTCTCTGAGACCCTTCTGGGCTACAGAGAGAGCAGACCCCAGAGGCCAAGCAGGTTTCTGCCTCCTGGACCTCCAGGGCAGGATGGGACCCTCAGAGGTCACACACTTCCCAAAGCAGCCACCAAGGCTCCTCTCTCTCTCCAGCCAGTCCATGACTGGTAAATGGTGGTATGCGTCCTGGCCAGGGGAAGAAGCATGTTTACAGGGACTCCCTGCTCTCCAGGGAACTTTTTAAGGGCGGGGCCATCCTTGTAAGCTCAGCCCTTGCTTGGTCACCTGGCACCTATAGTGTGTTTTCAACAATTGTGTCTGTTGGCTCGCTGGCTGAATGAACATGATAAGTGAGGAAGGACTAAGTACTTAGCAACTGGATCAAATGAAGTCTCATTTGTTACTTTTGACTATCACATCCTCCCTCTTTCTCCTTCGGTCAATCTTCCCATTTGAAAAAAAAACAAGGATGAGAGCCGTTCCCAAGCATAGAAAGGCCTCAGTGGAAATTGCTCACTTGGGTAATATTATGAGTAGGACTTCTTCTGTGACTCTGACCTTCAGATGCTTTATTCTAGTGCAGGCAGTAGCCAAATATATTGTGATCATCTCTTATTGAGATGTAAGGAAAAAAAAAACCACATCTTTTTGGTTATATTAACAAGTGCCTAAAATGCTGTCATCTTGGACTGATACCAACAGACAATCTCACATTCCTTATGAATCTTAGGTTGTATTTGAGGTATGAACCCCACTGCTAAGATAATTGGCTTTGCTTTGTTGTTTCTCAATCAGTACATTTTCTTCAGCTCCCAGCTAGGTCCAAGCAATTATCTTTTCTGTGTATATGACAATGATTATTTACTGGAATCACACTGTAGCATCATTTGCTAGGGAGTGGACTTCTGAGTAAAGAAGATTAGTCTTGAACTTCATCCCAAGGATTTTTCTACAAAAGGTCCGAAAGGGCCTCTGTTTCACGTTGTGTCTCTTACGCACCAATAACTTTGTTGGGATCCCCTAAGGTTCCATTCTAGAAAGGCTCCACTGTTCTCATTAACAGATACGTATTGTGAGTCTAACATGCTGAAGGAACTGGGCAGGATACATAGCGGTATTAGACATGGACCCTTTCCAGCAAAATTAACTATTTTTAATGGCCCTGTATGTAGAGAGGTCTTTCACAGCTCCGATAAAATTGCGTTATAGTTATTTATCTCTCTCCCCAGTAGGTTGTGACCCTCTAGGGGCAGGGACCATGTCTTCCCTCCAACTCCATTTCATCTGCTGGGAAAGGTAGAAGGCCAGTGGGAGCAAGCTGATGAGTGTTATTACGCGCTCAGATGGCAATGAGAACGGCTGACTATAACAGCTACCATGTGTATTGAGTCCCTGCTGTTTGTCAGACCTTGTTTGATGCAGTGTGTGCTTATTAGGTCCTCATATCCGTCCTGTGAGGCAGGTAACGTCCTTACACTTGTTTTGCAAGAGAAGACTGAGCAACTTGCTCGAGACCTCAAGTCCCATCAGTGGTGAAGTTGAGGTCTGAACCCGGTCTGCCCTGCTCAGATCCCACGTGCGTTCTTGCCGCTACCGTGCTACTGTGTGTGTACTAATCTCTACAGACTCCTTTAGGGAAAAACTGCTCTATAGGAAATGCCTAATGAACTAATCCAGGGTCTTTAACTTCCAGCCTGTACCCTGTCACTGGGATATCACTTTGCAAGGAAACTAGTTTTCTGCCCAAAGGGTAGTGTTAGTTCCTATGGAAACACACAACTCAGATCTATTTGGGTAAGAAAAGGAGGCACTGAGAATTATAGAACCAGAATTTGGGAGAAAGAGCTTTAGAATTGATGTAGTTGGATCCCCTAACTGATGAGATGTGGTAACAGAGGACTAGAGAGGCCCCGTAATGGTCCTGAGGTCACCCAGGTAATTGCAGAGCCAGGACTAAACTCAGTCCAGTCCTCTTTCTTTCACGTTTTCTGCTCATTTTAAAACAGGCATATTAGGATTTCTGTGCACTGTGTGAGGACTTACTTGCACTTCCGTTTTGAAATGTGTTTTCTATATCTATAGGTTACACCTGAAGGTAGGTGATAGCTGTGTTTTCAGACGAATCCTATTTTGTGTTTGGAGACATGGAGAATTTGCCAAGCTGAGTTAATGTGGCTTTTGCAAGTTTGTTTTTTTTTTTAATTTTTTATTATTTTTTTGAGAAGTCACCATCGCTTTCAGGAGCCTGAATAATGGTAAAGCTGACAGACTTTGTGATGTGCCTACTGATCATTTCCGGTATGGATAGGAAATAAATGGAGACACAAATTCTTCCTCTACTTTTGGTTCTCAGGGAAGGTACTTTAAAGATGCCATATCCATTTCTGGGTTCCTAAAGGAGGCAGGACCTCTGTGATAATTATCCCTGACTCTGTCTTCTGTTCTTCACACTATTCCAGACAGACCTACTTCCAAACCAGTTCCCACGTAATAGTCCCTGCCAGGAGATTTTGGAATAACAAAATGGCTGTAGCTTTCCATGGAGAACTGGATATTTGCAGTCACTAGATACAGTAAAGAGAAGGGTCTATAATCAAGAATGTGCTTACTTCATTCAGTGGTCTCATAAACACATACACTGCAAACCCGTTACCCTCTCCCTCTGCTGAAAGCAAAAAGCTTCCTGGCGGTGGAGGGTGAACACCACTGATTTCATACACTTGGAGGAGCAAAGAGAACATGAAGACTAGAGGTAGACAAGTTGGATTTTAGTTACCACTGGACTAGATGGCCTTTTGGGAGAGTAAGTGAACTTCCTGAGCCTCGGTGTTTATTTTTGAAGTTGAGATCAGTTTTGATAGTGTTAAGGAAGCAATATATGAATGTTCTTAAGTGGAAGAAAGGACTTTCTATATCCACTGGGAAATTTCCTGTGAGAATAAAAAATGAAGTAGCTAAAAATGGTTTTCCTGTATCTTTCCTTTTTTACTTTCTCACTTTCTGTGTTATTCTAGGTCCTCCAAAAAGCAAATGCCAAGATAGGATTAAATGGCTTTGGGAGAAAGTGGGGAGGTATCTAGGAAAGGCTGGGGTAGCTGTCAGGTTTCAGTGTGGGTCTGACTCCAAGGGAAGGAGCTAGGAAGGAAAGGAGGAAGGGAGGGAGGGAGGAAGGAAGGATGGGAGATAGGGAGGTAGGTTGGGTGGAAGTCTCTTAGACTACAGTGTGGTCCGAGGAAGGTTTGTCAGGGCCGTCAGAGAGTTCTGAAGCCAAAGTCATTTGTCAGGGGCTCCCTGTGTCTCCTAGGAATGGGCCTCCTTAGGATCCCTGCACATTGGTCATTGTCTGGGAGCAGCCCCCCGGGAGCAGGGCCCCTGCGTGTTTGTAATAATGGATTTCAGAATGCAGCAGCTGGGGCCCTTGGTGAGTTAAACTTCCTATAATTGGAGGTCTGTAGGACACATTCTTGTGACAACATCTTCCTTTCTTGAGAAAATTTTGAGTAGCCAATATATGAAGCAGAGCCTGCCTTCCAGTTAAGCTACTCTCTGTATCTCATGACTTTTTAATTACCTTGGAGTAAGGAATTCGTTTTTAAAAGGGAAGAAAAAGAAGAGAGAAGGGGAGACTGCTGGGGGAAGAAAGGCGTAGTGAAACAGAGAGGGGTGTTTAACTAATTCTGAAGCCTCTTGAAAGGCTCAACAGTGCCTTGAGTGTCCTTGGCAGGTACGGAGGGGACAAAAAGTCAGAGAAAGGAGTTATGCCCCAACTCTGTATGTATATATGTATGTATGGCAAAATGCCAGACAGCTGCCCCGAGGGCGTCAGTCTGCTCACCAGGCACGCCCCCCACTTTCTATTTGTGGAGCTAGTGAGGAGTGGATCTTTGTCTCCCTGGGCCTCACTTTTTGGCCTCAGTGCTGTTCCTGCTTGTGCTCCCAGTGGTACCAGCGAGGCCCTGCCTGAGCCTGGACCTCAGGCTGAAGGAGCCTGAAGACCAGCCTCACTCAGTCCTACTGTCTCTCTGGGCTGTTTGCAGGAGCTGTGGCTATGATGGGCACTCAAAGAGGTGCTGACAGCTTTAGCGATACGTTCCCCCTTCTTTCCTCTCTCTTTCCGCCTCCTCCTCCTTTCCACTCCCATTTGGACTTCAAATGTCTTCATTTCCTGGCATATCTTAGAGACCACAGCTTGTTGAGGACAGTGAGTAGCAAAACTGAAAATTCCTTGCGGTAGCTACCAAGACTTTGAGCCCTTACTTGCAAGTATTTAAAAAAAAAAAAGTCTTCAGATGTAACTGGGGGCTATGTGAGTGTTCTGAAGATGGTTAAACTGAGTTTGGCTATAGTTACATTTGAAAATACTTCTCTATTCTATAGGCGAAGCCAAGTTTGATTTATAATCCCATAAAGGTAGATCATCAGGTTTTCTTTCTGTGTTTCTCTCACTAAAAACATTTTTTTTCCTAAAAATTTTCCCTTAGAAGAACATTTCCATATGGAATAGTGAGGAGGGTGTGGCCGCCTTGTGCTGGTTTCTTTTTTTCTCTGCAACATTTGAAAAATAGACGAGATGTGTGACACAATTTCAGAGCAAAGCGAAGAAGAATCAAATCATTTTTAGGACACGTGGTGCCTCCCTCTAAGTTAAGCTATTCAGGTGACACTATGAGCTGTGACTGAGCTGTGCCAGAGTACCTGTCCTGGTCAAAAAAAAAATCAGGAGAACTGTGTTCTGGTCCTAATGAGGGGACACCTTGCTCAAGAAGCTGTATGGCTCAGGGTCTTATTTGAAAGATGGTGCGGTAGGAAGGATACTGAGTGTGTGGGTAGGAGGAATGGAGAGTCTTTAGTTCTCAAGTTGTTGGCGCATCACCCCAGGGGTTGAGGAGACTGGGTAAAAATGCTGCAATCATGTTTGTCTTAGATTCTTACATAACTGCAATATTACTGGGTCCGCTCTACCCGCCACACCTTTTGAGTTATTTTGATAACTTTCTTATCTCTTCATAGACTGAAAAGACTCATACAAGGATTACTGCAAGACCTTTAAAGGGAGATATAATGGGATTTTATGGATTTTTATTTAAAAAGATTTTAATGGGATTTTCAGAAAAGGGAAAATTAGTAAGTAGGTGACAAGTTGGTGTGTTTTTTTGGTTTGGCGTTTGTTTTTTGTTTTTTTTGTTTGTTTGTTTGTTTTTGTCGGGACATTCTATAAGGATGCTGATGCCTCTTTTAAAAGTAAAGTATTTTCTGCTTGCTGTGGACCCTTCTGATGGTCCTCATTAAATTAACACAAGGTTCCCTGGGAGCCTGGTCTCTCCATTCTCCTGTTGAGGCCTTGCAGAGAAGGAAAATATTTATTCTGCATTATGTTGCTTCATTATACTTTCCTTTTGATGAATATATTAGTCGCTTTCTTTAGACTTGCAAGGAAGAGTCTCACCTTTGACAACAGAGGCTTATTCCAGGCTCGGAGGGGATCTGGGCCAGAACACGATGCTTCCTCTTCTTCTGCAGTGCAGGCCCAATGAAGTGGAGAAACACGCGGCTGGGCACCAGAATCAACTGTGGTTATTAGGGGCTCAGCCTGGGCTCCATCTAGGACCTGATAGTCTTCAAAGAGAGGATTTGATTGGGGGGAACTGGTCTTTTCTTCGTGGAGCTGGCAGGTCTGGGCCAGCCCCCCTGTGACACTTGACCTTTGTCACGTGCAGTCAGGCGCTGAACCTGAGCCCAGTGGTCGTGGCTGGGTTAGTAAGGACAGTTCACCAGATGCACACAGCGTAAGCCAAATCACCCACCTTCAGAAGGAACCCTCCTTGGGGCTGCTTTCCTCAGAGAGGGGCAGTGGGTGTGGCAGCTTCTTGGCGTTTCATGGCCTTTTTGGTGCATTGAGTTATTTACTCTGCTATTAACTTTGAAAATTACAGCAGGGCAGCAGGAACTCTTATGAGCAGATTTTCCTGTTAGTAAGAACATGAGGAAGCTGAGGCTGAATTCCCTCAGGAGCAGAGCAGCCTCTGCTGTGTTTAATTTACAGTGGCCATTTATTGAGTAACACCAGGGGCGGGCCCTCACCAGGGACAGTGGTTAACAGGATCACCATCAGCTGATTGTCTTAGAGAATCAGGAAGCCCTCCCTGGGTCAGGCTGAGACTCCAAAGGAGTATGCCGTGCGTCTCTTGGAGATTTCAATTAACCTCATCTTTGGTGTGAAAGAGTGGCTCTCAACCCTAGGATCACATCATAGTCACCTGAAATGTTGGTTAAAGCTATGGATTACTGGGCCTCAGTGAGCTGAGATCCGTTATATGAGTGACTCTGAAGAGATGGAACCCTGGCATCTGGAGATTTTAGAAAACACAAACCAGACTTTTAGTTTTGAGAGAGGTGCATTTCCCCCTGTTTCTCCTTCTAAAGTACAACCAGTAACCCTGGACACTGTCTATAAAACAAGCATAAAATTCTGAACAGTGGAGAGAAGGCAGGCTGGCCGGGAATGGAAGGAATCACACGGTTATGAGTTCCTTAAGGTTAGTTTTCACCTCATATGTCCGAGACTCGAAGCTGAAGAAGCCTGCCACCCTGATATGGCACTGGGAACATGGAACCCCAGAGAAAGCCTGCTCTCTTCTCTAGCGAAAGGAGGAGGAAGGAGGTAGCATAGCAGAAGACTTGCACAGCAACCACCCGCTTCCAGCCAGACAACACAGGGAGACCCACCACCCAGGCCAGCAAAGGCCGAGTAGGGAGCCCAGACCCCCACCCTCCCCTTGCCAGGCTGTGATGAGGGGCATGTGATACCACCAAGGAGGGTATCAGAGAAGGCTGACAAGAGTGCTGGGACTTTCAGCCCTGCCAGCTAGTAATGAGCCTCCTGTGCCCCATTCTCTTTCATGGGGAGATGAGTGTGTTCTTCCTCAGTTGTCCTACATAGCACTGCCCCTGTGACAGAGGCCAGCGGAGATGGATCAGGAGTCTCTGTCCCTGCACCTGCAGGTGGGACCTGAGGGCATGTGGTAGCTGCTCCCCAGCCATGCTGGGCTGTTGTGGACTTCATCAGGCACCTGGGGTCTGCAGCACTTGGCTCCTCTCCCCCTCCCCCATCCCCATTCCGGTCCTCATCCCCAGCTACTTAGGGGTCCATCTCCTTTGTGTCCGCAGTAAGTCAGATTCACAGCCAGTGGGATATCCTCTTATGAGTAAAGGCACGTATACTAGTTAGCTTGCCAGGCTTGTGTTCAGCGTTTCCCCCGCTTTAAGGGAGGAAGGTGGGGTCTCTATTTCATTTGCATTTGGCGACACCATTCAGTCTCTGTGGCCACTTCTCCCTTTTGTTCTCCCCTCTTCAGCTCCTCTGGAGTGATGTATGACCTTTTTTTTTTTTTCCTGGTGATTTCTCCATGAAGTTATGATTTTAACTGTGGTCCCCTGAGACCTCTTGGCTCCTGCCCTAACTGCTGCGCCCTTGAGAGACACTCTCCTAAAGTGCTTGAAGGAAACTGATCAGACTAGATGCTTGACATTTTCCACTTGTCCTTTGGAGCAGTCAGCTCCAGGCCCCTTAGAGGGAACGAGGCCAGAAGCAAATGCATGTGTTTGCGTAAGCATTAATAGCTCAATGTGTGCCCTGGTTCTGTAGCTGAGGACAAGCCTAACTTATTCATTTACAGCTTCTTTTATTGCAGAAAAAGGAGTGGACATGGGATGAGAGCAAGATGCTGGTGATGCAGGACCCTATCTACAGGTAAGAGCCCAGTCCCCAGGATCCGCTTGTCATCTCCTAGAGCCATCTTTCGGGCTGGTGGGTCCAGACAGATTAAATTTATACTGCTTTTCCCTCCTGAGAGACCTGTTTCTGTAGATGTAAGTACAAGAAACAAATCTACCTTATCTTTAAGATTGAGGGGAAAATTCTTCTCATGCTCAATTACTAAGAAACTATGAAGGATGTCTGCTTGGTGTTAAATCCAAGCCTTTTAGTTGTAATTTGAAACTTTTTCATTTTGTGCTAGTTTTATTTTAACTGAAATTTCATAATTGCATATATGTTGCTCAAAATGAGGGAACTGGGTTTTTGCATTACCCTGTGCTTATAATTTCCCACAGTTGTTATCTGTTCCAATTTTCTTCCCCTTCAGAGATTGGCGCATAGATACGGGGGTTATGATCATTTGAGGAAGCAGACAGTCAGAAATAGAATCCCTAGAAATGGCTTTCACATCACAGTGAGACAGGTGTGACTCCAGCAGAGACTGGATGACTGCCATCCATGTGTGCTCTCTGGGCAGAGGAGGACCTGATAGCCACACATATGAAAGCCAGGGCCCTCCTGGGACCCATGGCAGGACCTCTGATTCATCAGTGTCATTCTTCTCTGCTGGATCTCTGCTGACCAAGCCCTGCCCCATCCCTTCTTCCTTACTGTTTTCTTCAATGGGGGAATGGGTTTTAGCTATTCTTTTGGGATTTAGGGGACCTAGATTTATGTTTTGATTTTGTCTCCCCTGAAATAACTTGCCTTGGTTGAAAAAGTGAATAAAGGTTGGACCTCAACCTGAGAAGTTGGCATCATGGTGGTCCTGCTTCCTAAGTCAAAGAGTAGATGCCTATGAAATGGAATTTCTGTTCATTCAAACAAATATACATATATTTAAAACACTCATCCCAGGTACCATGCTAGGGAATTTGGTAGATGACTTAAATGAGTAAGTCATGGTCTCATGTTCTCATGGAATTTTCGTCTAGGAGGAAAATGGAGTCCTGAACAAATCATTGTGGTCCAAGACAGTGTGTCTGACAAAATGGATTTCTTCCTCTGTGTTCCTTTTGTACTTTTAAGTGTTTGTTGAAATAACAGTTACAGTGTATTACTGCTACTTAAAAATGTCTGTCTTTTGCCACTGGACTATAAGGCTCTTGACAGTGGAGAACTCTGTTCAACTCACTTTTATATTTCTAGCATGAAGCCTTTGGCCTCGATGAGGCATTTAATAAGTGTGTGACGGGTGGTTGGATAAATGTACTGAACTAATACCGGAAAATTAGTATGTGTTATAGTGGTTCATAGGCAGGAATAATCACTTTCCACCTAAGTGATAAGCAAAGGCTTCAAGAAACAAGTTGCATCAGAACTGGGCTTGAAGGATGTGAGTGGACAAACCTTTACCGTTTGCACTTTGTAAAAGGAAGAGTTTCTTGTTTTGTTGTTTTTGTTTTTATTCAGTGGCATCCTATACATACAAAGGTGACCTCTGTGTGGATGCTGGTCATGAACTTCAATCTTGCCTTTTCTTGGCTGAAAGAAAGGACTTTCAAAACAAAGTTTTAACATATCCCAAATAAGCCATTTTTATTTATTTTTGTAACAGATTTATTGAGGTGTAGTTGACATACAAAAATTGAGCATATTTAAAATGAGTAACTGGGTAGGTTTGGACATGTGTACACTCCTAAAACCATCACTCAGTCAAGACAATGAGCATATGTTGCCCACAAAGCTTTCCTTGTATCTTGTAATCTTTCCCTCCCATCCTTCCCTGCTCCATCTCCCTCCCTCCCACCCTCCACATCCCCAGGCAACTACTGATCTCACTTCTGTTGTTATAGATGAGTTTGTGTTTTCTTGAATTTTGTATAAATAGAATCATACAGTATACAGTATTCATACATACAGTATACCCTTGGTTTTTTGTTTGTTTTTGTTTTTGTTTTTTGGAGGGGGGCCTGGCTTCTTTCATTTAGCATAAGTATTTCAAGATTCATTCCTTGCTATTCCATGTGTCAGTAGCTTATCCCTTTTGTTACTAATTTGTGTGCTATTGTGTGAGTATACCACAGTTTGCTTAGCCATTCACATGCTGATGAACATTTTGGTGGTTTCCAGTTTTTGACTATTACAATGAAGGCTTCTATGACTGTTTGTATTACAAGTCTTTGTATGGACAGGTGCTTTTATTTTTCTTGGGTAAATACCCAGGAGTAGAATGACTAATTATATATGGTAGGTGTGTGTGGAACTTTTTATGAAACTGTCAAACTTTTCCAGAGTGGTTGTAGAGTCCCAGTTCCTTCGTGTCTTTGCCAACATCTGGTATCATCAGTCTTGTTATTTTTGGCCCTGCAAATAGGTGTGAATTCATGTCTCATTGTGGTTTTAATTTGCTTTTTCCTAGTAAGTGATGATGTTGAGCATCTTTTCATTGTATGTGCCATTTGTGAAGCATCTATTCAAATCTTTTAGCCCATTTTTAACTGGGGTGTTTTCTTTTCATTGAATTTTGAGGGTTGCTGATAAATTTTAGATACATGTCCTTTATCAGGTATATGATTTGCAAGTATTTTCTTCCAGTATGACTTGCCTTCTCTCTTAATAGTGTCTTTTGAAGAGCAGGAGTTTTCATTTGGATGAAATTCAAATTAAATTTATGGATTGTGCTTTTGGTGTCATGTTCAAGAAATCTTTGCCTAACTCAGGGTCACAAAGAGTTTCTTCTGTGTTGTCTTCTGGAAGCATTATAGTTTCAGGCTTTACATTTAGGTAAATGATCTATTTTGATTCAGTTTTTATATGGGTGAGGAATATATCAAAATTCTTTTTTTGTTGTTTTTATTTTGTTTTGTTTTGGTTTTTGGTTTTTGTACTTTGCTTTTGTTTTTTTGCACAAATGGATGTCCAGTTGTTCCTGCCTCATTTGTTAAAAACCTGTTCTTTCTCCACTGAAGTACCTTTGTTGAAAATCAGTTACCATATCTGTGTGGTTTATTTCAGAACTCTTTATTCTGTTCCATTCAGCTAATTGTCTATCCTGACACCAGTACCACAGCTTCTTGATTACTGTAGCTTAATAGCAATTATTGAAATCATGTAGTCTTAGTCTACCGACTTTGTTCTTTTTCAAAGATTTCTTCCCATTAATATTAGTATGGTATATCTTTTTTATTCATTTTTAAGAAGAAATATGTTTTTTGGGGGGGTGGGCGGGATAGAAAACGTCAACTAAATCTTAAAATGAATTTTCCTTTGGCCACCCTCCACCCCCGCCCCCGCCTCCAAAAAAAATCCACACAGCGAAGTATCTTGTTGTAGCTGTCTTGTGGATATCTTCCTGATCTATCAAAATTTAGCAGCCTGTGTTTATGAACCAAGGAATGAAGTTTAGCTAGTGCTTTTCCAGTCTCCAAGACAGTTTTTTCCCTCATGTATTAAATCGTGGTGTCTTGGTCTCTGTATGTATGGATTTGTATATCTATGTGCTTCAGGTAGATGAAAGAGGACTTCTTTCTAAACCGTATGTGTCCCATTTTATCATCAGTAAGAACGTTTGTTGTCATGATAATATGGTAATATTTACAGACGGGCTTTTTGGGGTACAGTATTTTTCTGCCAGTAAGGAACCACTCTGGTTTGGTTCAGTCGTGCTGCTGAAGAAGACATAATTGCTTGTGACTTTGACGAAACGCTGGATTACTGCAGTGTTCACTTTAGGAAAACTCCTTTATGGAAAAATACATTCTTCCTGTTGAAAAGAAATACCTTTAACATAGCAGTAATGGTATTTTTGTTTTTTATTAAGTAAATTTTAAACTTAAATCTTTTGCATCCCTCACACAGAGTAACAGAGTCATTTTTTTTTCACTTGTGATGAAATATATATAGAATGTAAAACTTGCCGTAGCATATCCATTTTTAAGTATACAAATGAGTGGCCTTAATTACATTCATGATGTTGTGCAACCAAAACATTTTCATCGCTCTAGACTTTGTACCCTTTATGTAAGAACTCCTTGTTCGTCCTCCTTGAACCCCAGGTAACCTCTAAAATCATGGAACTTTCAGAGGTTAAAGACTGTGGTGAACATGTGGTCCATTTTCCCCTCCATTACAAGATGCTTCTGTTTCCTTAAAGTGATTTGCTGTTATGGGGTTCTTTGTTAAGTGAAGGCAAATTTCTTCATGACAATTTTTTCCATTTATCCTAGCTCTCCTCTCTGGAGCCACAAATATATAGATCTTATTTTTCTAAAGTTCCTGAAGCCATTCTTCATTATTTTTTTTTTCTAGAGTTCCAAATATCAAAATGCCATATTTTGTAACTGACTATACTTAAATTTAAAAAATAACATATTTCCTCTTAGAATATTTTAGAATTTAATACAATATTCCAGATGCTGTCTTATTAGTGTAAATTATAGAGACACAATTCTGCCCTCATGATGTGGAGTTTTGCATTTTTTTTTTTAAGAATTAGATCACATTAAATTTTATTTGTTAAACTGTATTAGATCTGTTCCTGGGTCATGGTGGATTTATCAGCCAGAATCCGTAGGATATTCGTAGTAATAGTTTTCAATCCGTCTTTTTTACTCATTCCTTATTCCTGCAGTTTTATCTTTTATTTTTTTTTTTTAGCCTAAATGCAGAACTTTACATATACCCTTGTTAAATTAGATATATTTCATTTGAACCCATAATTCAGGGTTTTTGGATTCTTGTGAATTAGGGAAGCAGGCAACTGTGAATGTTATGGCATAAGGACTTTGTTATAGGTTTTAGACCTACACGATTGCAGTAGGAGCTGGGAAGTAGACAGTCCAAAAAAGACCAAAGAGAGGTCATGAGCCAGCCCTGGTGTGGGTTAGAAGTCAGAGCGTGCAGGATGCCAGGTGCATTCACGTGTTAGAGTGGACTGGCAAAGGGACAGGCGCAGACGTCTGTGGAAGGCTGTCAGCCTCTAACCAGTGATGACCTTTAGAGCATCGTTGCTACTTCATTTCTGCCTCCCAAATCCCCCACGCATTTCTCTTGTGAACGGTCCTAAACTGCAGCTGTGCAGGGAAGGGAATGCCAAGACACACAGTTTTAGCTTAGCTGAGTTGACCCCTTGTAAACCATCAGAGCAGGTCCTAGTAACAGGTTAACTGTCCCTCTTAGTTTTCTGTTAAGTGAAACTTTAGTAAGAAAATTTTCATCCAAGTCACTGATAAAGGCTATTGAATAAAATGGAGAAGCTAGAAAATGCAGACTTCATGTTTGTATTTTTCCTTTACTTGTTTTAGATTTCATTTCCTCAGTTAATATGCTTATTTTGCCTTTACTGATTTAAAGGGCATGCTTATTTTTTTTTTAAGTTAAAAAATAGCACTGGAGTAGTTGTATGGTTATAGAAGTCACTGTGCTTTTGAATTTCAGTTTTACTGCATTGCTGTCCTCTACCTTTGTCATACTGGCACTGGAAGAATTAACATATTTGACTTAAAAAAAATCCCTAGACTTATGTTCCTCAATGCTAGGGATCAGACTGACAAATAAAATATGTATTTTTTCCCTTAAAAACCAGAGGAAGTAAATTAATCAACTGGAAATCTTCTGGAGCCAGACTGGAAGTAATTCTCCCGTTTTGAGTATAAATGATCAAACCAGGTAAAAACCCCCTAGGGTTTCCAGTCAGTCCCCAGAAATGACATTAATTAACATCCAGGCAGTTGGTGAGATGATTAGAAATCAGAGGAAGTGCATTCCAGTTTTGGCCCTCCAGTTGAGCCAGGCTTTGATTTTGAACAAGTTAGAGATAAATTATTCAGGGCTAGCTGGGGAAGGGAGGAAAGGATACATGGAGAACTGATGTGCACTGCTGTTCGTTGTGCTTGGCTCTGAGGAGAACAGTGGTTTATCAGTCTGGGTCCAACTGGGAGACAGAACTTACACAATGATTTAAGTAGGAGAAGAATTGTGAAGAATTACTAATCTGTAACGAAACAGTATCTTCAAGATATAAAGAGCAGTCTTAAGAGTCCTCTAGAGCTGAAGGAGAGTACACAGAGAAGTACAAACTTGGAGGGGGAGCCCCCTCCCAGGCGGGGGTCCAGATTTCACCGTGGAGCATGTGTTGCAGCATCTGGCTTACAGAGCAGCTCACTGGGTTGTTTAGGCCCCAGCTGGTCCCTCGTTGCTGGGAAAATAGGAAGCAACCCTCAAGGGCCAGGTGCAGGAGAAGGACATCTGGTGGGTAGGTGCACGGAGGGAGGAGGGTGACACTGTGGATAGGAGGCCTGAAACGCTCAGGGTCTTTGCAGGCAGGGCTGTGGGTAGGTGACCACCCAGCCATGCTGGGAATGTGAGGTCGCTGGACCGCTATGTTCTGGGCTTGTGACTGGGACAGACCACCACCAAGTGTCCTGCTGGTAGGCTGCAGCAGCCGAGACCAGCAAGAGAGGCCCTTTCCTCCTGCCGTGTCCTTCCACTGTACAGGGAAGTTGGAATAGCCTGCTCACGGTAAAGGAGTGAGTACTTAAAGGAATTCTGTCAGTTATCACAGAGCACGCACTGAAAGGGCAAGAAACTGGTAACTGGTGCAAGTGATGAGCAAGACAGTCCCTACCTACCTGTAATCCACAGTCAGATGAAGTTTGACATGTGCTACCTCAATCCTAACAACAACCCTGAGTGGCAGAATCTGTCATTCCCATTCTTCACATGAAGAAATCGAACTTCAAAGACATTAGGTAACATTTCCATGATCACATAACTAGTAAGCGGTGAATAGCCAGACTCCTGAGCTTCTGTCCTTTCAAGTTTCACTGCTTCACTCAGTGTCATCTGCCTCTCAAAACAAGCCCCCTCATTTATTTGCCTTCGTATTTAGTTTTTATCATTTCAACTGACATAAAAAAACTAGATTTGAAGGTGAATGAAATGCTTTCTGTCTTGGGGATTGATAAACCTATGCTTGAGGATTTCTTGGGAAATCAGGCACCTCCCTGTAGCACCTTTAACTTTGTTAACAATCGAGTTTAAGTGATCAAGCCAGACAAAATTAAGGAAAGATGAGTACTCTCAGATTCAGGAACACATTAAACTACAAGCAAGGTAAATAAAAAGAAATTGATTCTTAAACTCTAGACTCAGAGTGATGAAACTACAGAATGAAAGACAGAGATTTTAAAACAACCCGGAGGGGAAAAATATATTGCCTACAAAGGAACACAATTAGGTTGATAGCAAAAATGGAAGACGAAAGATAGTGAATTATCTTTAAGAATCTGGTAAGTCAAGTTAAGTGAGATAGAAAGTACTCTTTAATACGTTCTTATTATGGAAATAAGGTAGAAAAAAAAAATCCTAGGCAGCGCTTCTGAAGGCTTCAAAATAAACGAAAAGGGCTTCTGGTCCTGAAGGGAGAATGAGGAGTTCAGATCAAGAAGAGCAAAGGCAGAAGAAAGGCTGGTGTTTATAAGATGGAGTGTGTAGTGAGTCCTACAGGAGCAGTTTCAATAGAGAGGTGGGGGCAGAGTCTGCCAGGGAGGGAAAGGAGAACCATGGTATAATGAGTTGGAACTTAGTAATGGGGTCAAACAAATACTATGTTTTTAAAAGAAGAGATAGTAATAACTTTATAAAGGATGAAGACAGAAGATTTCTTAAAATGTGTATAATTTTTAAAGCATTATTTAAAAATGGAATTAGTTATTATCCTAATTTAGAATATAGAGGTAGGATCACATACTTAGGAGAGAAGATAGACTATATTGTCATTGGTTACTCCGTTGTTCTGTGGATCCAAAAAGTGCTCTCAGAATCCTTAAAGATGACTCCAAAACCCATGTTGTTTATCCAAAATCAGAGGGAGGCAGTTCTACTTGATGAGCTCCCTTCTTTCAAACTCCCATGTCCCCAGGTCCCCAGCTCAAACCCTGACATGTGTTCCCTTCACTCCATTGTCACTGGATTACGGATGTGGGGTGGGGCCAAGATATGAAGGGTCCTGAAAGATCAGGGAAGATGAGCAGACCTGGAGCTGAAGCCAGTTCTTTGCTTTTGATACATTCATATCTCATTTGTCCTTTCCCTGATTTGTAAGGGACAGGGTGACTGTCTGCATCTTCCTGTGTTATTTTTCTGAGAATGAGTGTCTTCTCCTCCAGCCTCCCATTGTGTGAGGTTCTTGAAGGGGCCTCTGCTAAACTGGGAAAACTGATAACCAAAGATGTGGAAGCAGCCCAGCCTGTAGACCGCTCCCTAACTTCTCGTCATTTCTGGGACAGCCCATCTGAAGGGTATGAGTGTCCATCCCTCTAGCTGTGGTGATGTTTCACATCAACCTGATGTTTTTATTCCCTCCAGCTCTGGGCCCTTTCATAGACAGTATCTTTTCATACATAGGAATGAGTAGGAGTTACTCACCCAATTTTATGCATGGAAAAGCTTATGAACTAAGAAGGGGAAGGAAAATCATTCATGCTATCTGGCTTCTTGGTTCCCCAGGGCTGCCCTACAGTTTGTTATTTGCCCCTGCTAAAAATTCCTTTTGCTCAGATGCCAAGACCTTTCACCCTCTTCTGCCTGTCAACTCTGTCAGTACAAACACACTCCCCTTAGGTGACCCCCATCTTCTCTGAGGTTCCTCAGATCTCCTCCTCCCCTTAGACGTTTGTGTCATTGCCCGCTGACACTCTGTCCCCTGCCTCTTTGCATTTCAGACTTGTTCCTCCAGCACCGTGAGCATTCGCTACCCTTCCCCCAACTACCCTGTCTCTCACTTTCCATGGACTCCCTCTTGCTCCCTAGCAGTATGTCCAGCTCTCTCCCGTCCTGGAATAACCTCCTTCAGCCCTGCTGACCCCATTCTGTCAGCAGTCAGCTTCCTCCCAAGGCCCTGAGTGTGTTTTCACCAGTGCCCACCATCCTGCAGTTCCTTGTATTCTGACACTGGTACCCACCACTTCGCCAGACTGCTCCCTCGGGCCCGTCGTGTGTGCCCCCACGTCTCCCAACACACCAGCAGTTCCAGGTCCTCCTGCAGTGCCGCCCTTCCTCCTCCTCCTTGTGTTTCTCCTCTTATTTCATTTTTTTCTGCCTCCTTGTCTTTTGTTTGTTTTCAACCCTACATAATTGTATGCATGTTTATCTTTCACCGTTCTTCATCTTTATTTAAAAGCAAGTTCTGCACTTTAATCTTTATAGGCTGACAGGGTTCCTGGTATTTAGAAAGTCTCAGTAAATGCCTAGGATGGACTGTGAGGCTCCAACAAGGGACTGCTGACCCCTAATTCATTCAAGGGCTCGTGACTCTGTGTCCCGTGCTCATGTTAGCACACACATTTCTTCTCTCCTTCCTCCTCCTCTTCTTTCATCCTTTCTGCTCAAAAGTCATCGTATGCTGTGTAGAAAGCACCAGGAATGCAAAGACAGATAAGGCAGAGCTCATCTCAAGGTCCTCACGGTGACTCCTCCTTCCCATGACGGTTCTTCAGGTAAGTGCCCAGGGGAGCATGGCTGAGGTGTAAGCTTTAAAATGACCAAATAATACATACCACTTGTTATTAAAAGATAAAGTAGTGACAAGGTTTTATAAAGGAGAAAGTCAAGAGCTCTTCCTTCCACATCTGTTGCTTCTAGTACCACTGCATGTGCAAATATACACTCAGGTGTGTTTCACGGTCCGCTGTTACTCTGTTGACAGTTCTCTTGTGAGCCTGTTTTTCTCTCAGGAACGTGTCAAGGACTTCCTTCCACATCCGTACTTAGAGCCTTCCTATGAGAGCTTTGACTCTGAGAGTTCCAGAGCGAAAGTGATGTTTTAGGGAAACCAGTGTGGCGTGGAATGCCATGCGCCCCAAATGTGAGGAGACTCAAGTCAGGGAGGTGAGCAAGGGAGAGACTGCCCAGCAATCTGAGGACAATGGCAGAGTGTCTGTACAAAAGGGTGACAGCAGTAGGAAGTGTAGAGAGGGGTCAGTCTGCAAGCTGTTGTGAGCTCGGACCATCCAGGCTATGACAGTCTGAACACAGAGGGAATGAGGGAGAATCCTTTTATTTGAGGAAGCGGGGAGAAAAAAACACCAGTGACTTCACCTTGAGTCTCTGGTAGTTTTACCTCGGCCCTTTCTTTTTCTTTTTTTTCAGATGTACACTTCGATGAATTTTGATAGAGGTATACACCCATGAAACCACTACCAAAATCAAGATAGCTAACATTCCCATCACCCCCCAAGAGGTGCAGTTTTCAAATTCCCAATTTATCCTTCCCACCCCCTTTTACCCGTGGTAACCGTTAAGTTTGTTCTCTTTACCTCTGCCCTTTCTGAGGGCTTCCTGCCTCTGGTGGATCTCACTTGATAATTAAATTCAGTCATGGAAGCTCTAAGCATGAGCTCCATGAGGCCACACCCATTTTGTGCACTACTGTATCCCTAGTGCCTGGAGCGGTCTGTAGAGCATAGTAGGTGCTCAGTAAACACTGCATGACAAACCAAGGGCAGGCTTGTCACTGAAACATTCACTTCAAAAAGGCCGTTAAACCTACTTGTCTTCTTGGTGGCCTTATTCTCTGCCTTTCTTGGTGGCCAAAAGCACAGCCCAAATGAGGTAGTAAACCAGCCAGAGAGTGAATAGATGTACAGAGCAGAAAACTAAAGACGGCTGCGGGCACGATCCAAGTCAAACCCCTGGGCCAGTCTCTCTGTGCCAGGCCTTCAAGGGCATCTTTTACACAAATAATGATGGAAAATCCAATTAGGCCAAATTTAGAAAGCGATGTAATTAAATACTGTCTACCTGGGAGGGAATTACCCTGTGGAGGAGAGACCAGGGGAAGAGGGAAACCAGGCCTGGTCCCAGTTCTATTACTGAATGACTGCCTGGTTTCAAATTTCATTACTCTGTTCTTCCTGCTCTCCTTTCTGAGTGCATAAAGGGAATTCACTTAGAATTTGTGCAAAGCATTGAAGAGTCTCGCATGGGAAAGTGTGTGCAAAGTAAAACCAGCCCTTCTCCCCATGACGCCTTTCCTTGCTGCCAAGTAGATACTCACCTGAGTGTCCACTGGATGGTCTTGACCTTTTACAGGACGGGATACAGGTATCTTTGTGAATCTGATGAAAACGGGATTCTCTCCCTAGAAAAGTTAATTCTCATACATACTTGCAAAATTTTGATTTTTTTTTGGATAATTCATAGGCCGCATAGTCCTGAGGTTTATCAATTCCAAAGTAAGACCCCTGGTGCCAGTAAGTATTGTAAGCCTCTTCGAATATTTTACACATCAAGCTAGAAAGGTTTATCATTGGCAGCCCTACTATAGGAAGAGAAACAAGCCAGTCTCACTTTCTTCATAACTTAATGCTTCAGTGATCAATGGACTTTACTTCAGCATCCCGTGTCATTAGAGGAGTCTTACTCAAAACAAACCGATCTTTGTGTTGGTGGGTTTCAAATTAGGTAGGGGGAGAGGATTTATGTAGAAGACCTTATGATCACCCTGAGTGTCCTGGGGTCACAGGGGTATGGGAAAGCTGGCATAGGGTCTGTTCCACACCAGTAAGTAAGGATTATTGTGTGACAACCTCAACACCAAAGGCCAGTAAAGAAAGATGGTCCTTGTTCTGCAGCCCACCTCTGGCTAGCCCTTGCCATTAATAGGTGGTCTCCAGGACTGTTGCAGGACCGTGTCATAGCTCATCCCACAGTGACAGCTGGACTCTGTGTTGCAGGACCCTGTCCCCCAGCCTGGCTGGGCAGCCCTCTGTGGGCTCCTCTTTGTGTCTTGGCACAGTTCAGAGGAAGGGTGGGGATGTCCCCCCTCTAAGAGCATGGCGGTCGTGAGCCCGGTCTTCCTTTCTCCTTCCTAGCACAGACCTCAGACTGTGGAGGTGAGGATGACTGGGAGGTCCAGAGGGTAATGTGTGGAATTCAGGAAATGTGGCACGGGAAAAGCGAAACTGTGTGCGGGTCCCCACACCCTTTGTCGGGAGACCCAGGGAAGCAGCCACTGAGGAGTTAGGGCTTTTCCCAGTTGCTGGCAGCAGTCATGATCGAACCATAACTGAGTCCTCTGTGTTCGGCTGTATTTGACATTTCTGCCTGTCAGATCCTTACTCATCTTTCAAGGTTTCTTTTAAATACATGTCCACCAGGAATTCTTTCCTGATTTCATACCCACCCCCACAGTGAGGATCTAATTTCTGTTTCTGCTCTGGACCCCGAGGCTTTATAGCCCGGAAGTTCATCCTTGTATTGTAGTTATTTGTTTATCTGTCTTATGTTTTTAGTGGGAGCTGCATCTTATTCATTTTTATGTCTCCTTGACTACTGCCTTGTACATAATTGTGCTCCAGTCATATTTGTTAAATCGAATTGACTTCTTCTTAAATCTTTGCAAAATTCCCAGGAAGTGGGTACACTTGTTCTAGAGACCTCTATCCACGATTGGGAACCAGACAACCTAAGCACATTTGTTGAATCCTGGATGTGACCCATGTTTGAAGGTATTTGGGGAAGGTGACCAAAAACTTAGCATTAAAGCTTCAGAACATATACTCTGTTAGAAGATAACAAACAGCACACAAACGACTATTAAAAAGGCAGCATTGCCTTTGAGAACACTGAAAAACAAGAAGTCGAGCGACCTTGTTCAGCTTTGCTCCAGGAGAGGGCCCAACATCTCTTCATGCTGCGGGACTAAGCACAAAGCAGGGCTGCCTTTGAAAATAGGCTCCTTCCTCAAGTTGGCCAAGATGCCACGAGCCCTGTCTTCTCTCACTGCTGTGCAGTTAGCTCTTTGCTTGGGGGGTTGATGGCCTTTTCTTGATTATCTTGGTCTTGGACTGTATCTCTTGTCCAGTTGCTCTCATAACTATCGGAGGGCAGATGGGAGAAATGAAACCATAATAAACTGTAAGTGTGTTCATCTTGGTTTTTAGTGATGGCCCCAATAAAAGGATGTTTGGAGGGGAAGAGCCTCAGAAGGACCACCCCTGATGGCTGAGATCTGCACATGAGCTTCTTATCTCTCATTGTCTCCCATTAGCACATAATCAGTCTTGGAAGATGATACTGCCAGAGGTGGTGGGGTGCTGCTGGTGCATTTCCTTCGAAAGTTGGAGTGGCCATCTGGGCAGTGGGCTAGTGGTCAGATCTGCCTATCCCTACTCCCGAACACTATTTAAAAAAAAGAAAAAAAATATGTATGTGTGCGTGCACATGCACACATAATACATACATGTGCACACATTTATTTTTATGTATGTGTGCAAATATGTGTGTTCAGGAGTGTTTTTTAATCAGAAGAGCTAAATCTAAATCTCTCCCAACTGCCTTTGTTCACTGATGGAAAGGACAAAGCCCTAAGGAAACAGTTAAGCCTGGCAGATGCCTTAGCTGACAAAGAGGAATTTGACAAGCTAAATGCAAGAGAAACTGCAAGCGCTCATAAACCAGGTCCCAAGAGAGCCTTTAGTGTCCCTGGCAGGCCTCCCTTCTCAACTGCCACATATTTACATGAGCCCTGTCTTTCAGGCCTTCAGAGCCAGGATGGATCCATATGTATCTCCTCTCTAATAAGATTGCAGCAGAATGTTTCTGATTGCACATACTTACATTTTGAGCCATGGTAGTCACCCTCACTTGGGGGAGAGGGAAGTAAGGAATGCACAGTAAAATGCAGATCTGGAGCAGGTGAAACAGCCTCTGCTTTTAATCAGTACACTTTCCTGAAAGATTAGACTGACCTCACCCCTCAACCAGTCTCGTTCCTCCTCCTTGCACATCAACACAGCCTCAACACTCTGCCAGAGAAAGGCTTAGCTAATTCAGGAAGGCCACCAAAATGCTGTCTAAGAAGGGGAGAGGGAGCCAAGCCAGGGGTCGACGGTGCCCCCTGCCCAGAGGAAGCACTGCGGCCTCTTTTCTGAGGTGAACTTCTTTGGTTGGACCCTGTCTCTTCTCTCCATCTGTTTCTTGAGCCATCATTTTCTCTGCATTTCCCCTGGATCTTGAGGCTATTTCTGTTTTGTTCCTTTTTTAGCCTATAAATAGGCTCAGGTTTTGCCATCGTGAAAAGAAAAGATACTCCTGCGGCCGACCACGCTAGCCTGCTCTTTCCCTGCCAGGCTCCTTGGAATCGCGTTTGCTGTGTGTATTCCCAAAGTCATTTTTCAGCTCATTACAGTTGGGCTTCCTGTGCTCTCTACAGAGACTGTCCTTGCTGAGGTCACCAGGGATGTCTTAGCTGCTGAGTCTCTGGCTCACTTTCTGTCCCCATCCCATTCAGTTTCTCTGAAGCACTTCATGCTCTGGACCTTTCCCTCCTCCTGGAGACGCTTTCCTCACTCAGCTTCCGTGGTGGGTTTCCCTCGTTCCTCCTCTGCTCTCCTGGTTTTTCCCCTTCTCTTGTTCTATTTGCTTCCCAGTGGATCTCATATTTCCCATGACTTCAGCCACCCTCCCAAGTCCCTATGATCCTATGTCTTGCCTTTCTCCTTGGTCCCTTGTTTCCAGTCATCTCATAGGCAAGTCCCTCTGAGTGCTTTGGTGGCTCCTCATCATTGACCTGTTTAGAACCACAGTCCTCTTCTTCCTTCCCTGTCCCCTCAACTTTTTCCTGCTTCTGTGTCCCCTGACCCAGTTAACGTTTAATCCACTCGCCAGGTCATACCAAGCGACACAACTCAGAATCTTCTCCTTCCCCCTCCTTATTCTCACATCTGGAAAAATGACGCTTGAATCCATGTCCCACCCATGATCACAGCCTCTGCCTTAGTGAGGCCTTCAGCTTTTCTTGCCTGGACTCAGGTTGACCAGCCTGGCTGTGCAGTCTGGGCACTGCATAACCCAAGGTGTGTCAGTCACCCTGCCCTATGCTTGGTCCCTGACTTACCCAAACTCTAACCCTCATGACAACTCCCTTGTTTGTAGATGACAAAACCAGAACTTGAGGATCAAAAGACTCACCTGGAGTCTCACAACTGTAAGCAGCAGAGCAGGGATTGAGTCTCGCCCTTCTGCCTGGCAAGCCCTGGGTCCAGATTCTTACTTCCTTCAGATGTTCCATATTGCAATAACCTCTTTATTGGCCTCCCTGCTTCTGCTCATGTCCTCCTCCAGTCTCCCCTTCACAGCACCGTGACTACCAACTTTGTCGTTCCCCTGATCAGGCCCCCATCAGTGCCCTGAGCCCTCCAGGCAAAATCTGAGCAGGCCCTGACCTCCCTGTGTTCCCAGCTCCTGCCAGCCCCTCGGCATGTGCTGTGTTCCCTGTGCCCAAGCAAACTGTGCTGTTTCGCAACTCCGTGCCTTTCTGTGTGCACCTCCCCTTGTAAGGAGTTTTCTCCTCTCCTGTCTGTGTGATGGACAGCTTTCCTTTGTTCCTTCCTCCGGATCTGCTCTCCCCAGTGCTAGGTGCCTGGGGAGGCTGGCCTGTGTGTACCGCATCAGCGGGCTGCTTTACTGTCACGAGAGCTCCTGCCAGGGGGCACACGGTTCTGTTTCTGGGTTCTGGTAACCTCTCACAGCCCTGCCCCCACAGGCCTTGGGGTGCTGAGGGCTCCCTGGGGTAATGTGTTCTCTGGGGTTTCTCTGCACTCTGCCTTCACCTCTGTAAATAGTCCCTTATTAAACTCTCCCTGAGATGACTCAAATTATCTGTTTCTTGCCAGGACTTGGACTGATCTGTTCCCCACGCCCCAATTCTTGCCACCTCCCACATGTTCTTCAAGAAGTCACTCAGGCAGCAGCTCTCACGTGGGTCCCCCCACACCACCGTACACTTTTCCTGGCTCTCAGGCATGTGGCTGCATCCCCTCCACGGCCGTGTCTATAGCGCTCTGTCCCACCGTCCTGCACGTGTCTCCTCCATCAGCACTCTGAGCTCTTCAAGGGCGAGCTCTGAAACTGCTCCTCTCTGTGTCCTGAGAGAGTATGATATGGGGCAGGGGAGGAGGAGGGTACAGAGCAAGATGTGCATTTCTTAGAATAAAGGTTATGCCAACCACCCCGAAGGCACTGTAGTCCCTCAACAACTGCTCTTGGAAGGTGGGGAGACAGAGAGGATAAGAGAGCTTCCAGTATAAGGAAAAACAAACAAACAAAAAACTCTGGCCACCTGAGGCCTCCCAACCCACCCCTTTCCCAAACTTGTAAAGTAAAAACAGAAGACCAGTGAAAAGTGATTAGAAATTAAAAGAAGATCAAATATGAATCAGTTTGTTTTAAAAATTTTGCTCTAAGGCATGTTAGTCATCTAGAAGTAAAGATCCATCGTCCCTTATGGTTAAAAAAAATAAAGAAGACACTAGACTGTGATGGAAAGGGACATGTCCCAGGAGAAACCAGAATGGTTCAGCCATTGCTCCTGGGGGAGTGTGTGTGTGAAAATTAGGGGAGTTGACCCCTAGGATTGTTGACTTGCCCTGCGCTCCCTGGCTTTTTTTCTTATCCTCAGGTCCTGCTTCAGGTGAGCTGTGATTCAGACCTCCTCTGATGCAGCACTGGGCATCATCAGGCAAGCAGGTCAGAGCAGTCAGAAAGAAAAATGTTAGGAAAGACAAGTATCTGGACATTGCCAGCCAGGCATACCTCGAGCCCTGGGGGGGCAGGGAATGCCCTCTCTTCATTTCCTGTCCCAGCACATGAGGTTCCCCATGTGCTGAGCAAGTGGCCTGAGGGTGAAGGATTAGAGCTGAGTACAGAGTGTGTTATGGAATGAGTCCTGGGAAGCTTGAATGGGTCCTTTAAAGGCTGCCCTTGGAAAGGCTAAGCTGTTCTTAGACATGTATAGTATTCCTGGGTTGGTTTATCTGAAGACACTTGGAAGGAGGGCGGCAGTCAGGGAGAGCAAAGCAATTAAGCACCACTCACTCAGGTGTCCAGCGAAGATCTTACCCACAAGAGAATGAAGTTTTTGACTATAAAGAATCTCTAAAGGCACCCAGGCCTTGGAAAATTACCTGGAATAAGAACATTCAGGGGTTCCTAGGTGGCATAAATGTACCATAGCACCAACTTCTAGCTGGATATAGAGATAACAGTCGTAGTAATGACAATCTAATACTCAAACTGTATTTGACAGTTATTAATCAGCTAAGCAGATAATGCAGATGTTAACTTGGTTAAGATGGCCAGGGTTCAAATTCTGTCTCTGAGACTGTAGTGGGTCAGATTGTGTTCTTCAGAAAGGTATGTTGAAGTCATAACTCATGATACCTGTGAACGTGACTTTATTTGGCAGTAGGGACTTAGCTGATGTAATCGAGTTAAGATGAGGTCATAGTGCATTAGAGTGAGCCCTAGGTGTAATAACTGGTGTTCTTATAAGAAGAGAGAAACTTGGAGACGGAAGCATAGAAGGGAGATGCAGGGAGGAAGGCCATGTGACGATGGAGGCAGCATACTGGAGTGATGCCACGCAAAGCTAAAGAATGCCAAGGATTGCCGCAACCACCTGATGCCAGGAGACAGGCATGGCGTGGAGTCTCTCTCAGAGACTCTAGGGGAAACTAACCTTGTGAACATCTTGCTTTCTGTCTTCTGGCTTCTGAGCTGTGAGAGATTAAATTTAAACCATCCAGTTTGTGGTAATTTGTTACAGCAACCCTGGGAAACGAGAACAGATGCCCACTAGCTGAGTGACCTTGAGAAAGGTGACTAAGCCCTCTGTTTCCTATCGATAACAGGGGTATAGTAACAGTACCTACCTCGTAAGGTGGTGAAGATTAAGCAAGTTTTTACCTGTAAAGTGATGAGGGCAGTGCCTGGCACATGAGAGACACACCCTAGATTCACAAATATTCTTGATCCATCACCTCAAGTTTTTTGAGCACCTACTGTGTGCCAGGCACTATGTATAAATCATGTCGTTTGATTCCCGTAACAATCCTGTGAGCCTCTTCTTGTGCCATTTTGCAGTTAAGAAAACTAAAACTCAGAGCTTTGAGAGAGTCGAAGGGCTGCAACCTTGGCTGAGGCTTTGCGGCTCTGCTCTGTCAGTGCTGTTACCCCACAGGATCATAGGGACCTCACGGGGTATGGGGAGTGGGTAAGAGAGGGTGTGAATTTTGATTACAGTGTATTTTACATTGGGAAGATTTATGACTAAACCTTCTCTCCACGTACCACTTAAAGAAGGGAAGCATTCACTGTCTTGAAAGCAAGAGGACAGATTGTTCATGGGGCAAAGAAAGGAAGATGCAGCTTTCTAAGCAAGACTCCCCTCGCACACACCAGTCAAAGCAGCGCCCCTTCTGTCTGCGGTGTGTGGTGTATTCTCTCCACTCTCCATTTCTGTAAGGAAAGCTGTGTCTCTGAGCAAGAGTCTCCAGGAAGCCTGAGGATGCTCAGAAGTGTAGGAAGGATGGCTGACCTCAGAAAACTTGAGCATGCCAAGTGTGTGAGCCCAGATAACACAGAAGCAGAGAAGGAAGAATTGGCAGTTTGTGTAAATGGGTTTGGTTCTTGAAAGCCAACAGCAGGTGACAGTTATTTTGGAGAGATTACCAGTACTGCAGAGAAGCTGAAGCCTTGAAATACACGGAAGGATTGTTGTGGTTTTGCGAGGGACACTGGCCTGTTTGCCTGCCTGTCAAGTAGTGAACAAGAGGAAATTAACTTAGCACAACCCTTGACATTTAGAAAGTGCTGTTTGTCAGTTTGTGGTTGATTCAAGTAAACCAGGGGAGATTTAGGGGGATGTAAGAACGAACTTTTTAACAGCTGTGAAATTAAAACATAAATTAACTGCTGAGATAGGCAGTGAGGGTGCCTTCACTAGACTTTCAAAAGATAAATGTGTGTTTGTCTGTCTCTCACTAGGTTTTAAAATTCAATTGATGGCTTATTTCTTAAGGTTCACAGTGGATAGTTGTAGTAATAATTTAAATAACATTTGCATAATGTTTTGCCTTGAAGAAACCTTAGAAGTCAGCTGTAATACTTGCATTTCTCTGCCTGCCGTTGAGGAGATGGGCTTGACTGTCTCACAAGGTCTCTCCCAGCCCTAGACTCCCAGGCTTCTTTCCAGGTCATGCTGTGTTGAGGCAGGTCTGTGACGTATGGCCCGGTTAAGGTGACAGGAAGACCTTGGACAGTGTATCCCAGCACCTCAGATGTCTGTGGAGTAAAGAGACCAGTTACGAGCGACTGCGGCACCACTTCACGAGCTGGTCCCCATTCCTTTAGGCCAAGAGAAAGTCAAGTCTGAGGGGGGCAGTCCTCAAATCAAGAATGGCTGAAGTGGAGGATGAAGAAGATGGTCGTTGAACTAACTTCTAATAAAAGAAAACTGGCTGAAGTGATCAAGAGCCCTGAAAACACAGTGGGAGGGAAAGATCATCCGATCAAAGCAGTAATAAAGAAAAGATCAAGATGAAGGACAATTTTATCGAAAGTTTAGATTAAAAATAAGACATGGGAGAAGGAAGATGACCAGGGGCGGGAGTGTGAAACTGCGTGAGTGCTTCAGGGCTGGGTGGGAAGAGAAAAGGACACCGTGTTCGGGCAGCACACGGGAGCAGGGGCTGGGGTGCGGGTGGGGCTGGGTGGGGTGCCACACTCATTGCTATAGATTCAGGTGTGGTTCTGTTAGCAAAGCACTGGGGGGCCTCGCTCCAAACTATCACCTTTCCTAATATTCTCCCGAGGCCCTCTGAGGATAACACATTCCTTTGGGAAACCCACAGAAATCGCATGAGCTGCTTAGGGAATCCTTGCTCCTGTGGGCAGGGGTTGTTCTGGGTTTTCCAAGGACCGTGCTTCATGGCTGTGCCACCCTCAGCGGGTCTCGAGCAGCAGGTTAGTTGTTTTCTGTCTTCTGCGTTTTTCGCACTGTGCTGCTGCTTCTCCCAGAGGTTTTGCTTTGAGAAGGCCCCCTGGGTTCTGCCTTCACCATCTGTGAGTTCCTTGATGGCTTTACCTCATCAATCTTGGTTCATTTCCATATGTCTTTATGGGTTAGGGGTGCCCAAGCCTTCCAGGGGCTTAAGAGAAAAATCTCTGCTCCATGTTCAAACTGGAGAACCCCCAGAGAGACGGTGATGTCGGGGCGACAGTGGTGGTTTCTCTTTGTTCTTCCATTTGCCTTTTCTATAGTTATTTCCACAGTTTTAAAGTATTTGTACAATGGGTTACAGTATATTTATCCATCTCCTGTCTCATCCATTCTCAATATTTGCCCGTTCCAGAACTGTACAGCCACTCTGAGAGAGGTTTTTTTTGCTCTCACTTGAAGTACTGGGGCTGAGAGCAGGACAAGACTTTGCTTGGGCCCCATGGCAGGTCTGGATCCTCTGTCTGCAGGTTCAGTGCTTTGTGCTTGTGGCAGGCCCCTGCCGGCCAGGCGAGGCCCAGCAGGTTTTGAGCAGGAGTCGGCATGGAGACTCCTCTGCGGAGCTCTGTGTCTGTGAGTCTCGGATGGGGGAGCTCAGGAAACTTTGCAGGTGATTCAGGACCTTTCATGTTCTCTGTAGCCTGTGGGTCCCAAAGTCACCAGGCAGTCCCCATGGAAATGAGGGGCAATAGGGGCAGAACAGTAGCACCTGGGGGGGACATGGCCATGCATTTTAGAGTTTATTACATTCAGAGAGAGGGATAATGACAGAGCAAGGTTGTGGCCTCATGGCCAGAGACTGCGAGCAGGAACAAGAGATGAGAACTTAAGACAGAAGCACAACATAATTGGTTCCAGTTGGGTCCAAAAAGGTGAGACCATGAAGAAAAATCATGTGACCACCATAAAATATTCTTTGAAAAGTACACAGTATGGAAAGGTGCTGTGGAACTGAATCTCTGAATCCACTGGACTCATGGAAAAGGCTGAAGATGAGAGGGAAGATGTGTGACAAGAGAGAAGCACATGACCAGGGGAAATTCTCAAGTCCCGTTGTTCTAACCATGTCTCTCCTTTTTTTCCTTATAGTAGAGAACTGTCTAATCTTCAAACTAGAAACACTGAGACATAAGTGACTTTAAAAAATTGAAGAAGTTCAAAAACCATGAGGAAAAAGGCACACGTCCCTCACTCCTTTAAGTGTGTCCAGGCCTCGATCACTTAGACCCTGGGGTCCTAAAGAATGTGATTGCAAAATCATGAGGAATGGATGAGATATGAGAGGATTACAAGAATAAGACATTTCACTTTCTAGAAAGAGGGGAAATCTGGGTCTAGGAGTCACTGGTGAACTTGTTATTGCCCCTGGGCAAAATTCTAGAAGAGATCATTAAGCAGATAATCCGTGAGAGCTTGGAAAAGGAAATAGTGATCACTAGGAGCCAGTCCTCAAAACCAATGACCAAGTATGCTTAGGAAATCTGCCTGGAGAGCAGTTGTGCAAATTAGCTTTGAATGTTTGAATTGACCACCATGTGAGGAAGCAATGAGATGCTATAACTAAAGAAAAAAAAATGTGATGAGAGATGCTTTGCTAAAAATTCAGTTCTAGGCCATAGAAAATATTTACTCAAACTCACTCTGTGATGTTTTCATCTCTTTAGGAATATGTGTTCAGTTCTGTGAGCTGCATTTTAAGAGTCATTAGCAAGTTGGGGTATGTACAGAGAAGGTTAACAAGGAAGACAGAACTCTTATTTACTGAGCAAGCAACTCGGCATGTGTTGGGCATTGTGTTAAATGTTGGGAGCGTGTTTTAATACTTAATTCTATGATGACATCATGAATCTACCTGTTTCAGATGAGGAAAGAAAGGGTTATGTCAACTGAGTAGTTTACATGAGACCAACATCTAACGGCAAAGCTAAGACTTGTACCCAGATCTCTCTCCTTCCAAAGCCCACTCTTTCCACAGTACAAACCTACCAGAGCAATGAGGGGTCTGGAAGGTGGGCCAGGTGAGGAACTCTTGCAGGAAGAAGTGTATCACTTTAAAAAATAAGAGGAGTGAGTACAAAAACAGTGGTTGTTTCCAAATGTTCAGATGGTTGCCATTCAGAAAAAGGATTAGCCTTGTTCTCCAAGGCCCCAAAGGATGGAACTCAGGCAGCAGTGCGCGAGTACTAACAGCGGTTACCATTTATTAACCATTTGCTACGTGCTGATCATTCTGTATCCATTCTTTCTCTAAACCCCGTGAATGAGGTATGGACTGTGACCATCCCCGTTTCGAAGGTGAAGAACCACAAGGAAGTCGAGGTGATGACCAGGCTCTCACAGCTAGAAAGTGGCACAGCCTGGCCTAAAACTCAGGTCTGTCCCACACCAGGGTCCGTATTTTCAACCCCTTCCCTCCACCGTATTCCTGCTGGTAGATTTCTAATCAACGTGAGGGGGAGTTTCCAAAGAATTAGAAGCTCCTAGAAAGGGTGAGGGAAGCGGGTACTCTAACAGGAGTGATTTGCACACCGCGGACGAGTGCTGAATGAGAGGGGTGCTGGGTTAGACAGGCCTTATGGCTGCACAGGTCTCTTTCTACTCTGTATTTTGTTTTCCCTGTGTTCCTAACAGAAACAAGTTAACCTGTAGATTAATAGCCGCGGAAGTGGGGAAGAGGGTGTGGGTGGTGAGTCTAGTGGCTGTTTCTCTCTTTGTCAGCTTACATTTCAACATGACAGTAAACCCCAAATTCAGGTTCTCCAAGATACTGTTTAAATATTTCAGTCATTTATGGCCATAACAACCTGCAGAAAAGTTTATTACTATGGAAGCGTAACAGTTCCATTAATGAGTGAAAATTATAAATCTATATGTAGTTTGAAATAAAAAAATTTAAGGAATTTGGAGGGGGAAACAAACCTAACAAACCTTAGGAATCATTATTAACACTGTGTGAACCACTTTGGTATCCTACCCTCGATAATTATACTGGAAGTTGTGAAAACTGAGATACTTTTTAGAAGCAGGATCAGAATTGCCCTAGACTTAAGGATAATGCTATAGGAAGGGAAAAGGGAAATCTTTCTTTCTTCTCTTCAGTGCTTACCCAAGTCCCCACCCCCAACACAAAGAGTCACAGTTCTTAAAAACAAAAGTAAAAAAACAAAGTATGAAGGAGTAAGGATTCTTGGAACATAATTCTTGATCTGGAAATTGGGACCTAAGGCCTTAATCTGTTGATCTATTAATTGGTTGGTAAATGGGGTCACATGGAAAAATTTCCTGCTTCTTGACTGTGTTGGTGGACACTTTTCTAAGCTCTAACTATTTGACTTTTTGGTTGGCTAGGGGTTATTTATTAATTTTATTGAAGTACAGTCAGTTGCAATGTGTCCATTTCTGGTGCACAGCATCATGTCCCAGTCATGCATATACATACATGTATTTGTTTTCATATTCTTTTTCATTAATAGCTAGAGGTTATTTACTGTTAATAACTAGACATTGAGTTTCTGAACTTTGACATAACAGGGCAGTCCCCAGAGAGCTCCAGTCCAAAGAGAGTGGCTGCCTCCATGCCCAGGTGGTCATCATATTTGCTGAAAATGTGCTTTGCCTACCAAGGTAAAGTTAACCTTAGCTTGCTGCCATCCCTGAGTGCCTTTCATGTCTGTCTTGCTGGCATGCCAGTCGGCACTCATATCTGCTCTGTCAATTTTAAATCCAGTTCTCAGTCCTTGGGGTAGTGTGTAATAATAAATGAAAAACTCGGAAATCAAAGGAATTTTATGTGTGATGCATCTGAACTAACTGGACCTGTCTTACTGGGGGGAAATGACTAGCCGGGCCACATGATGGGTGCTTACCGACAGTAAGGACACATTCCTCCCTCCTAAGCAGGCGTTAGGAACCTCCAGTCACCATGCTGGCACTGGAACACCAGGGTGTGATCCTCATTCCTGCAGGAGCTTCAGCATAAACAACATAGTGTGATGTATGTGCTATGGTTAAGGTGAGCCCCGGGGATTCAGCAGCTCACACTTGGGGGCAGGGTGGGCAGGGGAGGCTTCTCTGAGCCAAGTCTCAAAGGATGCCAAGAGTGTCACCGCAGTTGCACAGGCAGGCAGATACGTGCGACTAATTCCGAAGGGCTATGTAGGTCAGGCCTCTGGAGAGAAATGAAAGTAGAAAGGTAGAAACTTCACCCTGAGGAGTTTGGACTTTATCTGGAGGGCAGTAGGAAGTCTTTGAATGATTTTTAGAAGAAAATAATGGGATGTAGTTTGTGTTTTTAAAAATACCACTTTGCTAGCAGTGTCGAGAGTGGGTTAGTGTAGGTGAGCTAGGAAGCAGAGAGACTAGGTGGGCTGCAAAAAGCAGGTGAACAGCAAGGACAGGTGGACAAAGGCAGTGCCAGGAAGTTAAAGGGAAAAAAAAGTACATTTCTTTTTAATGTTGAAGAGGCATGTGAAGGAGGCAGGCTGCAGAGGCCTTGGTCGTGACTGACAGGTACTGGGGAACGGGGAGGAAGGAGCAGGGATATTGTCCAGGTTTCTGGCTCGAGTGGACACGATGCCCCTCGTCAGGAGGGGGCTTGGGAGAAGGAAGGCCATGCCTGCTTGGAGAATTACAGAGGAGATGATGAATTCAGCTGGAGGTATGATGAGTTTGAGAAGCTTGCGGTGAGGACCAGGAGGGCTTGTCGGGAAGGGCTGGCTGGGCGGGCCCGGTGCTCAGGCAGGGGCTGCTGCGGTGTGGTTGTTGGTTTGTCCCTTCCATGTTAGGAGGACACTTCGGTGTCACTATATGGGTAGGGGACTCTATGGGCCCCATAACGTTAGATTAGTTTCCTTAGAAGCCACATGAAACAAACGTAACTTCTGTTTCAGCGTCATTTAGAGTTGGTGGGCCTGTGAGATGAACTGAAATGACTTCTAGCAGAGTTCAGTGTAGACACCATGGTCCCCAGGGTGAACTTGGGTTTCTTCCCAGGATTGTTCTCCTCTCTGCATCACTTTTCTTTTGAATGTCCCTCTCAGGCTTCTTGGGGTCCTGGGTGGGAATCTCAATAAAAAGACCTCTTAGAGGCTGTATTGGTAAGGAGAAGTAAAAAGGCATTTTACTCATTATTTCACCTTCCCAACAACCTGCAAGGTGTTACTATTGATAGTCCCATTTTACAGATAAGAAGACTGAGCTGCTGAGTCTTGTCGTAGTTGTAGTGAGGGGCCGAGATGTGCGTATGACTCTAAATTCCATTCTCTTTCTACTACACAGCACTGACTAAAGCAGATCAGACCTGTTAAATCCCAGGATGGAAGTTACCAGTGTTGTTTTTGAGGAAGAGATGTTTTATGGAAATGATATGGCCCCAGAGGGTTTATCAAAACCTTGGATCACCCAAAATCAGTTCCACTGCTGTGTCCCCGATACTTCCCTCCCCTGCTCCATGCTGACAAAACTCAGCCCTAGTGGTTCTGGAGCACCCTGTCCTAGGACCACCCCCACCACCTCCGCCGAGAGTCAGCTGTTAGCGTCTGCTTATGTATCCCCGTTTTCTAGTCTTTCCCTCTGCCTCTTCCCCCATCTCCACCACAGCAGCCAGAGTGATCCTTTAGTTTAAAGCATTAGGAAGTCTGCCCTCTGCTCAAGAGCCTCCAATGGCTTCTCTTGTCACTTGGAGTACAGTCTCTGACCTTCACGGCCGCCTACGTTCTGGCCTCTGGCTGCTGCTCTGACGCTGTCGCTGACCACACTCACTCTGAGGTCAAGCTGCGCTGACCTTCTGGCCATTCCTTGAGTGCTTAGAACACCTTCTGAACACTGCAGGGCTTTGCATCTCGCTATTCCCACTTCCTGCAGTGCTTTTGCCCACATAGTCCTGTGAGTGGCTCCCTCACGTGATGAGGCCTCTGCCTCTTGGTGAGGCCACCCTGTCTAAAACAGCAGCCCCCATCAAGCTCTGTCCCTTATTTTTCTTCATAGCACTCATAACCGGTACCCCTGGCTGCTGGGATAGTGCCTGGCCCACCACGTGCACTCAGGGGGATGGGTTGAGTGATGGAATGAATTCCATGGAAGCCGTGGGCCTAATGGAGAGGGACCGGAAGTGAAGTCACTATCACCGAGGGACCTACGATAATGAAACAGAGTGTCTTAGTCTCTCCCAGTGTGGTTAATGTTGCTGGTTCCCTAAGTCTTCTCATTTGGAGTTAACTATGAACGGGTATCAGGAAACTTGCTCCCATTTCCCTTGGTTAGATGCAGATTTATTGGTCTGATAAGGTTGGGAATGATTTTTTCGTTCTAACACATTATTACCAGGACAGATTTGCTGCCTAGTAATAGTGTGGGGTCCCCGTCCTACCCACGCCCACTCTTCCAGATCTGGAGGGTTAGTGGACCTGTTGACAGTGCCTCCTGTATTGTGGCTTTCATAAGAAGATGATTTTCTCAACAAACTTGACTTGAGTGAGCTCTGTCTTCAGTGTCCATAAGCAGAGGTTTCCTTGTTGGAGATTTGAACCTAATGCCATTTTCAGTGCATTTTTCTGTTGCTCTTCCTATAGGATCTTCTACGTCTCTCATGATTCCCAAGACTTGAAGATCTTCAGCTATATCGCTCGAGATGGTGCCAGCAATATCTTCAGGTGTAACGTCTTTAAATCCAAGAAGAAGGTAAAGGGGCAGTCATTGGTCATCTCTTACTTTCCTCTGACGGAACCAGAGTGCTCCCAACACTGACTTGTCTCCCTGTTGATAGAGGGATAAGGTTTGTAGGTGGCTATTTTAATGCGAGCTTGAGGGGAATAAACTCACTAGTCTGTCATTGCTCATATATAATGAATTTCTCTTAGTTTCATTTGAACTTTGTACTTAGTTGGATGCGAACAGCTGGAGAGATCTCAACCATTGGATGAGTGAGCTGCGTTGGTACCAGGAGTGATGCTCACCATGGGGTGCATTAGGAAAGAAGCATTGCCACTCACTAAGGTGACCTTCATCATAATTCTGTGTACTGGTCAGTGGCCCCCAGACATGACATGTGGCATCTAGCTTAGACTTTGCATGTGATATTGGTCGTCCTGGATAGTTATTTTGGTATAGCAGCCTTGATGCTTGAGTAAACGCAACTTTTGCAATTCTGTAGAGGTATGCTTCCTTTCTGTCACTCCTTCAGGAGTCTAACACACGAAACTGGGGTTTTGGAAACCTGGGATCTAGCGCCTCATCACCCCTGGAACCCTGAGTGATGTTGTGTGGGTCACGATCCCCCATGGGTCTTGGCTTCCTTGTCTATAAAACAAGGAGGAGAGTCAAAATCAGCATTTCCTAAAATGTAGCCTGTAAGACATTTACCATCCAAAGTGTTACATGTAAAACTATTTTATTTCAATTTTCTGGGAAGTCCTAAAATTAGCGAAATCCGTTTAACTTTAACCTAGCATTTCTCAAACTGATTTAGCCATGGAATCATGTTTTTTCCCATGTATTTGCGATAATACCTTGGGAATTATTTTTCTGCAGAAGAGATTTTGGGAAACACTCTATTTATGCCTCTAAGGCCCCTTACAGATGTACCATTCTAGACACAAACCACTAAGCCTGGCTTTCTGTGCGGGCTACTTCCACATCCCTTCCTGCTTGCCCTTCCCTGACGCTGTGTGAAGTCTTAATGCATCGTATGCCGTAAGACATCTTTAATAGCTTTGTAGGTACCTTGCCAAGTGGGCATAATAATAATACATGACAGGGTCCAGATTTACTATCATAATTATCCTGGCCCCCACCCTAGCTCCACAAAGAGAGTTATACTTCGTGGTTCAGCCTCTTCCTCTAAGGAGATTTGTGCTCTTACCCACCTGTTCCCAGACTTTTCAATGCAAATCATGACCTTGGATGGAAAGAGCTAGAATTTGAAAAATGGAAGGAAAAGGGGGCAAGTTGCCAGACTTCGTTTCTAGACAGTAGTACAGTTGAGAGGGCATAAAGTGTAAGTGGGGCAAAGTCGAGCTGATAGAAAGAGGAGGAGGAGAGGGAGAGAAAGAAAAGCCAGAGGGGCTGCGGATGAGAATTTAGGGTTAGGGAGAGTGAAAGGCCCTTATGTGGCTTTGAGGTGTAGTGCATCTGGGAAGGAAAGAAAAGGAAATACAAAGTGTTCCTGAGAGTTATGAATTGGATCATCTGTAATGTTCTTTGACAGAAGGAACTCAAGACTAGAATTTCCCTGAATTCATGTTAAGTGCTCAGCTATATTCATTTGAATCTGACTTACTTTTGTCCAGAGACTGGATCATGTGGACCTTGAAATTTATTAGTTACAAATGGCACATTTTAGTTTATAGAGTGCTTTAATATTTAATTTTACTTGATCCTTACAAAAACCTATGTGAAGAAGTTAAGACAGGTAATTTTCACCCCTGGTTTTACAGATGAGTAGATTAAGGTTCAGAGAGATTAAATGACCTGCCCAGAACCAGGGAGACATGCAGAACAAAAGAATTGTGAGCAGTAAACCTAGGTAAAGGAGATCATTATATTTGCTTTACCATCTGATCTAGTGCAGCAGCAAAAACACAGTGGGGTCATCCAATTCTTCTGCCAAAACCTGAGTCTAAGAACAGTGCCCACTGGCACTTTGACCTTGACATGGAGCATAGAATTAAGTTCTTATTACCCAGTGACAAAGGAGCAGTCATCTGGTTCCCTATCATATCAGCTTTTCCCATGTCTCATGGCTCTCAGCTAATCCTGGTCTCTGGCTCTTATTTTTTATATCCCTTTCACCCTCACCTACTGAGGCTGTAACCCTTTAGAGCTGGTTCTCAGGCCCTTTGCTGGCCTGTAGCCATGCAGCTGAAGGAATTGTTTCCAGACAGCCTGGGCTGTGAGCCCCATTACTGCCGAACTGTAGATAGAAGGGCTAGTTTCCAAGCCAGGAAAGAGAAGTGAATTAATTGTTCAGCAAAGGAAGCAGAATTGGGGAGGGGTGGGGAGCACGTCTGCAAGGTTTTGTACGTTTATCCTGGTTAGTCTCCAGATTTGGTGATTTACCTTCTTGTAGGGCACTTCTGGTTTGGAGAGATAATAGCTTGGGAAGGAGTTTTAATTGGCAAATGATAGAAATACCTAAGAGGTGAGGAGGAAAGGACTATATTCCCTGAGGAAGCACGTCTTACAGGGTTGTTTCTGGATTGTTGGAGGTCAAAAGAGGGGTCCCTTGACTGGAAGCCAGGAGACCCAGGTACTCATAGAGCCCTTGTGTTGCTCATAGTGTAGGAAAGCCTTGTATGAGCTCCTTGCTATGTCAGGGCTTTGGTTACTGCTGTTCACATCACATCATGTCCCCTGTGTGTGCATCCAAGGCACATTTCCCTTTACCTTCACCACGGGGAACAGGGTTGCCTTTTCTGTTGGTTGAGAACCTAGGTCAGGTGTCTCAGCTCCTCCCTGTACCTGGCTCCCAGCACAGTTGTTATTCCATACCTGTGGCTCTGCCTTTAGTTACTCACATATGCAGCCAATGTGGTTCTCATCTTGAGCTGATTTTTTTTCAGTTGGGCTTTCAATAGAAGCTTGATACCACAATGTTGCAGGAGGATAACATACCACCAGCTAATCGCCTATAGTTTAGAGTAATACTCTGAATTATCCAAGTTGTAGCCTTATATTAAGTAAGATGGTAATATCTAATCGCTTTTGGTTGCTGACTGTGTGTCTGTGACCGTTCTAAACTCTTCCTATGTGTTGTCTCATTTCATCTCCACAGCAGTGCTGTGAGGTAGGTATCACCATGCTCTTCATTTTATAGATGAGAAACTGGATGCTCAAGGGACATAACTCACAATAAGTGGTAGAGTCAGAACTGAACCCAGAAAGCTGGACTCGGGGGCTCACCTTCTTAACCACCGCATTGTATTATCTTCATCAGGAACTTGCGTCACTGAGGAGTAGCCTTGTTCTCCAAGACCTGTTTGCAAATGGGTTCTACTATAATCGTTCCTGGGATATGAAGAGCTCCTTACCTCTGAATGGCCCAAGTCACTTGACATAGATTTTCCTTTTTTTTTCTCTCTCTCTTAGTATCTTTGTCTGATCAGTATTGACTCCACTTCACAGTTGGAGGAAAAAAGGGTCCAGGGCAGTAAATTGCCATTGGTCGCACAGGGAGTCAATAGTGCCACTGAGATAAGAACTGGGCTTCCTGCTTCCCAGTCCAGAGTTTTGGCCATTGAAGTCTGTTACACGAAACTCATAGAAGACACATGAACCTCTCTGCACTTGAGTGTCTCCAGCTACCAAATAAGAGGAAAGGCATTCAGGAATGCTGATTTTTGTGTGTGGAGTGAGGTGATCTTCAGGGAACAAATCTTATGTGACTGGGAAGGACTGCCAGGGTGATAGGGCGGGGGGTCCCAGCACTATTCAGACTAGTGCCAGAAAGGAAGGGGGGGGCCTTTTCCTCGTGTGGAACATCCATTGGAGACGCCTCCTAATGACACGGCTTTCCTGTTTCTCCTCCCTGGGGGATAGAATGATAGTATTCATTTTCAAGGCCCTTTGCCTCTCGCGCAGGCTCTGCATGGTCTCTTGACCTCTCCTGCGGAGTGGATGTCACGCTCCTGTCATTTCCTCCCGGCCCCAGGAGGACGAGGCTGTCCGCCCTGATTAAGTGTGACTGTGTGTGAAGTGTTAGTGATTAACAGGAGCCCCGGGAATCTCCCCATTATCTTCCCGGGCAGCTCCTTGAAATCGTTCTGCCTACAATCACAGCCCAATTGGTTTGGGTTAGGAGAAATCATTTCCTCCTGTAATGCTGTCGCCATCAGATTAGGGACCACAGCTGAGAAGTTTAACAGTCCTTTAGAGCTGGCAGTGGATTTTGAAAGATGGTGACAGTCATGTGCTAAAGAATAAGTCACTTTCCTGGTCAGGCTTAAGATATGGAAGAGAGATAGGTCCTAAGTTTATATATCTTAAGTGTTGGGGTGGGACTGGGTTGGGAAGTCAAAATACAGAAATCGTAAGTCTCAGAACTCATCTAGTCCCAACCTGTCTGGTTATGGAGAGGAAATCAGTACATGGAAAAGTGATTTAACTTGCCCACGGTCACCTAGCTGGTTACTGACAGTACTGAGCGACTGACAGCTGTTACTTGGCCTTCTTTTCTCTCTGGGACTGTGGTTCATGGACCAGCAGAGAACAAGGAAACACCTAGCAGGCCATTGGAAATTTTAAGATCCACTGTCTTCTGTCAATGTTGGAAGTCATACCTGCTTTGGAACGAAACTTTCCCCAGAGTGAGCAGTCTTCTAGTGTCCAAGACATCACCTTGATCTAATTATATGATCAAGGCCATTAACGAACCTGTTAGACAGAAACCAAACCCGTCTCCCATTTCAGAGTCTTAGTACGTTGGGTCTTCTTCACTGTGAAAGTCCTGATGTATTTTCTCACTTCAGCACTGCAGATTCTGTAGACTGCAGTCATTTGGTAGATATAAGCTTAAATCTTTTACTAAGGTTCAAAAACACATTAAAGAAACATGACCCTGAGTCCTGTTTTTGTTGAGATTCTGTGCTGCTGAAGGTCAAGAGAAGGACACTGTACTTCTTGCTGTGATAGATGAACAGAATTATAAAGCTGTGAGCTGTCCTAGAACTGACTTGCTGGGCCCCATTTCCCTAGGATTCAGAAGCACTCGGCAGATAAATCTCAAGTGCTCAGAAGATACAGAGTTGGGGGTGGGGGAGAAGTAAACTAGAGTAGAGCTGCTAGACCAAGGAAGACACTTTCTTGTAAGAAGTGTGCCCCCACTCGGCTCTTCATCCTCTTCCTGTGGTCATGTTCGTTATTATCATTGTCTTCATCTTCATACACACCTCTCATTTTGAGCTTTTTGACTTTCCTTACTTACCTGATGACTCCTTTAATCATCTCCATGGGCTGCGAAGTTGAGAGAGCTTTTTCCAGGACAGTGAAATTCAAAACAGTGCCCAAGGTTGTTTATTAAATCAGCTGCATACTAAGACCAATAGTAATTACCTCAAAAGATTCCCAAAGTTTACAGGACCAACCAACAATAAGGTCATTTAAAAGGAGGACAGAAAAACATCAACTCTGATTTTTATGTGGACCAGTGAAGTACTGGAATCAGCCTTTTGATTTCTGTCTTCGTATAGGAACCACTGCAGGCTTTTGTCTGCTTTTGAGTAGACAACCTGCTCTCACTGAGAATATAGTGTTATCTTCTTGATTGTTGTTGCAGTTCATCAAATATTGATGCCTGCTAGGTATATAGTTGGTACCAACGTTAGGCATACCGGAAAGAATAGCTGTGCTTTGCATCTTGGCTTGACTTCTGTGCTGGATTGAGAGATGGCCTGAGAGTGGAAGGGAGAGGGTTTTGTCAACATGAACAAGGAGATGGTTTAAAGAAACATTTCTGTGCGCCGTTTGCGTAAGTAGTATAAAGTTCTAAGACAGCTTCTTTTCCAGCCCCGTTTTTACAAAATTGCTGTAATTGGCACTCCCGTGAGTTCAGTGCTCTCCATCTGCAGCTGAGAGCCACTCTGAGGCTAGACGTGCCTTCTCTGCTTTGAAAACATCAAAGCAATCATATCCAACCTAATCTTGACAACTAAAGCCCACAAATGCTCTGGAGTTGCTAATACAAAATGGCTTTTGGACAGGAAGATTTGACCCATGTGGCCAAGTACTTTCAGGGACTTATGTAACAGTAAGCTGGATCTGTACAGAAATAATGCAGAATAATGATGTTTAAAAAAAAAAAAAAACTAGTAAATTCCAGAGAATGGCCAGATCCTGGAGCTGGAAAAGGCTGCTTCCCCAACATATTACTTATTTGCTCTGCTTTGTACCTGGCTACCTTCACATCTTTAAAACCCCAGTTGGATTTCCAAAGGTCATGAGATGTGAGACTCTGCTTTGTAGTGACCAGTAGGGACTGATCAAAGGGGTTCTTATAGCTTGTCCCTCTTGGGTTAGACCTGGCATGTTAACTGTAAGTACAAGCATGTGTGATTTCTACATTCCAAGGTGTGTGCGGAACCAGTGTTCTTGCTTAGAAGCCTGGAAAGCCCAGTCACCAAGTCGGGTAGGCCTAGCACGCAGGGGCCAGCATGGCCATGCAGGGAGCAGGTGGCACCAGTGGTGGGACAGACAGCCCCTGCCAGGTGCGGGTTGGCCCTCCTAGCCACCTTCAAGTAAGTTTCCCCCAACAGGTTCTTAAACAGAATCTTCTAAAAGTAGGCTTTTCACTGTTGAAGGAAGGAGAGTCTGAAAGGTCCAGGGGCATCTGAGCTCACATGGCCACTTGTGAGAGAATCAGGCGCCATCTAGCCCCTTCTGGCTGCTAGGTGGTAAGTGGAAGAGCAGTTCTTTTACATGTGTATACTCACTCCGTAAAGCAAATAGTGTAGCTTGATTGCATATTCAAGTGCTCTTGATAAAACATGCTACTGTGTCCTTTTACTGTGAGTGGAAATACAGCCTTCACATGAAAGAGGAATAAAGGATGAATCGAAACGAAACCATTTAGCCCTGAATGTGCCGATCTGGAGCTCTTCCTCAACAACTTCCTCACAGCAGAAACCATCGTACTAGCTCAGCACAGAGATCATTGGGCCCAGTTCTTCTCTATTGCTCTGGGGGTGGAGAGGTGGTAGCTTTAGCCCCTTTGATGCTAACATACTTACTTAAAAGGCGATTCCCTTCATGTCTTCGTGTTTCTATTATTGATAAAGTAAACCCAGCTTTTCCTGAGCTACTATTTATTTTCTGTCTTAATTGCCTTTTGGTGCAGTGAATTCTGTATTCATAATAAAGTGTTTCTGGAGCACTTGGTATAGGGCAAGCACCGTGGGAGGTGCTGTCATGGATGTTAGCCATGCAGTTACTTATTTATGTGGCAGAGGAGAGGCTATAAAATTGATGACTCCATTTTTCAGTTCAAGTTACAGAGATGTTCTGTAGAAAGGCTGTGATAAAGGGAGGTGAGGAAGGAAATCAGAGGCCGAGGAAGTGGGAAGTCATTTCTAACATACGGAAGTCAGGACCACTGACCCCTAAGTCTGCATTTTCTACTGGAATCAGATAGAGGGGCGGGTCAGTTGCCTCTCCTAGTAAATGTACTAAAATGTGAAAATGAAACATGGAGAGTATGAATATTAAGCATTAAAATCAACCCATTTCCTTACAACTGTTTTGGGTTTTAGGGGCTTGGGGGGGGGCGGTAATTAGATTTATTTATTTATTTACTTTTTAGAGGAAGTACTGGGAATTGAACCCAGGACCTCATGCATGCTAAACATGCGCTCTATCACTTTGAGCAATACCCTCCCCCTCATTTTGGCTTTCAAATAGTTGGTTGCAACTGGTGTATATGTGTCATACATTAATCTTTGATGAAGATGGCAGAATAGAGGTTTGAGCTGGAGTCCAGGTTCTTCAGAAGCTCAGTCCTGAGTGTATCCCCTCATCCATTGTTGGCTGATGCATGAGAAATGCAGGTTCTCTGAAAAGTCATTTCCCACCAACTGTGTCCTCTTATTTAAATCTGAGTGTTTCCTTCCAAAGAGAAGTTTAGAAATCCTGTCCCCAGCCCCTGTCTAATCCCATAGACTCAGGGACACTTGTTTGAGGACATTTCCAGTTTTAATATCATCTTAAAAGTTAGTTAAGGGAAGTGTCTGTGACTTACAGAGTTGGTGGAATTCGTAATGTGTCCTCCTTAGGAGAATCTGAGATTTTATAGCAGCAGATGTGGTAGTAAATTTGGAATTTTCTATATAACTGTATATTTTAAGGAGAGAAACTGGGTTTGTACTCTAGGAATGATAAAATTGGGGAAAGACTAACTCAGTCTTTGCAGAACCTTTTTCAAATAGTATGATTTATCTGGGTTAATTTATGTAAGATGAGGAAGTAATGAAATTAAAATGCTTAATCTCTACATATCATTTGGACTTAACCATATTTTATTTCTAGACCCCTGAAATTTTTCCTTTTCTGCCTCTTGTAAAGATGCCTAAGAGCAACTTTTCCAAAAGTCAGGGAAGAAGGGAAAAGGGGAAGGGCTCTGTGTAATGGACACTGACTATATTTGGTAGGCAGAATACAGCATCTCTAAGGTTTGGTAAACTGGTGATGAGCTTTGCTGTAAAAAAAATTAACCACAGGAAGTCTGCTCTCATTCTCATAAAGGGATTAAGCAACAACAATCTGGGGAGGCCTTGAGTGGAACCGAACCTTCTCCTTTTTCACCTGGGGATGGAGATTCCTGGCCCAGCCTCCTCACCAGAGCACAGTTTGATTGCCCAGGGAGATGTAAAAAGCTGTGGTGTGCTTGGCCTGCTTTGGATAGGGACCGTGCCCTCTAAATCATGCCTTTTTGTATATTTTGGGAATGAGAAAGATGGGGACTTCTTGCTTACGACCGGTGCCTGCTGCTCCTCATCTTCCAGTGCAGATAAAGCAGTTGTCTCTTAGGTCATACAAACTTGTGTGTGGAAGGGCCTATGCCTGACTTTCGGAAAACAGGGGGAAGTTAAGGTTGGACATAGAGGACAGAGGCTCTGATCTACCACCAGGTGGGGGATCCCACAGAAGTTACCCATCTCGTCCTGCCTCAATTAACATTCTCGTCATCCAGACACGTCAGGATGTTCCAGGTGAGAGATGTTAAGAACATCCCTGGAGTTCACACCATGGATTGAGAGAGATTTAACTCTAAGACAGTCACTTCTAGGAAGTGGTCTGAGTTAAGGACCATCAGGAGGAATAGAAGTAGACTGAGATTGAGGTAGGCATGGATGAGGGTTGGCCAAGGTGCCTTTTTATACTAACATGAATACTCTGGCCTGAGATAGAAAGCAGGAACATAGAAGTAATACTAGGCTTGAGAATAATAGTAAGGGTAGCAATTTGTGGAGTTAGACCAAGCAGAGAGTGGATTAGAGCATGGGGTCCAAGGCCCCTAGGGGTTCATGAAGATAGCACTGGAGAAATATGAACTAATTGCAATATTAGGAAAAGCATAAGTGAATCATACGTTTACCCACAACAAGGCCTTATAGGCTTATCAAAACACCGGACCCTGCCTTTGTCTGTATTTGTACCAGTTTGCTGTTGGGAAGCCCTGCTTGACTGCTGATGTTACTGTGGGGGCTTTTTTAATATGGTGGGTGAGCTGTATCGTGTCACTAGGTGGGCACAGCTGACCTGACATCAGGTCATTCAGAGGGTGATTAATCTTAGACTCGAGGCATAGGGTGCAGCCACAGTAAAATAAACTGTAGTCTGTGGTGATGGAATAGGTTGGGGACCACGGGGGTAAAGGGAACAGTGAGCTGAGCTTTCCTGGCCTGCGCTCTTAAACTCTGCAGAGCTCACATGGAACTCAGTCTTTGAAAGAAAGTGAAAGCTGACTGATTATCAAGTTATAATCGGTTATCCACTTTGGAGACCATGCCCTGAAAACCCTGCATGTGGTTGTTCCTCGTGGCCTGTGTGGGTCGCATAAGACTCCGCTCAGGCACAGGCAGGCTCTTTTGTGCTCTTTCCTGCTGTTCTCACTGAGTTAGTTAGTGGAACACTGAGACCTAGGGTCAAGCTCAGTGCTTGGGCTTGGGCGGTTAAAGGAAGAGGTTAAATAGCAAAAACAGGAAGGAAGGAGGGAGCCAAAGAAGGGACCCACCCAAGTGAGTCTTTACAGCAAGACTAAAAAGCTCACCTTATATTTAGTTGGCTACTGGGGGTGTTGTGGGGAACTTGGTCTCTGGGCTTCAGCTGGTTGTGCTGTTTAGACCATGGCTTCTCAGGCTCTTATCACTGCAGCCTGTCTGCAGGAGCACCAGGGGAACCCACCATTTCCAACAGAAAAAAGAAGAAAAAAGCTGTTACTCTTAGTGTGATGAACCCGTAGAACATTTGATAATGGTTGGCAAAGGATTCTGAAGCATATCAACCATTTTTATTAAACTTGGGAGAAAGAATTGGGCTAAGTCCAGAATTGGGCTGTTTGCTATCTGCCCTTCAGTTGAGTGATTGTTTCAGAACCATTGTGACAGTTTCTATTTTCTGGCATATTTCAGGAAGGGAAAATGTCTTCTCATTCTTCTTTGTGAGTAGGTGCACATCCAAGCAACATTAGATTTTTCTACCTCTTTCCTTTGCTGGCTTCATAGGTTTCTCTTGCACATCCTCTCTCACCTTGGCCCTTCTTGTGCCCTTTTAGGGGGTCTCCCTGGCCTTCACTCCTTCCTTTCCTTTTTCCTTCCCAGAGCCAAGCTATGCGAATCGTCCGGACGGTGGGGCAAGCCTTCGAGGTCTGCCACAAGCTGAGCCTACAGCACACACAGCAGAACGCAGATGGCCAGGAGGACGGGGAGAGTGAGAGGAACAGCAACAGCTCGGGGGACCCAGGTAGGCACCACATCCTGTGGATGTGGGTGACCAGGCAGGTGGACGCACAGCATGAGGTGGTGGATCATTCCACCAAGCTGCAAGCAATCGGTCATGTGTTATTGTAATCGAATATTAAATATGTTTAAACTGTCAAACAAAGAAGCATTTAAACTGGGTCTCAGGAAACATATTTTAAAGGTAGAGCTGCTTATGCTACCAAATGTGACCCCAAAGAAAATTTCAATATAAAAGCACCTTCATTAAACAAATTAGAAAGAAGATAAACAATTATCTAAGTAGGTTTTTCCTCCCTGTTTCTAAATTCTCTAGCTCTGTAAAGCCTCAAAGTGGACATTATTCCAATATCTCTAATCTTTAAGTCTGTTTAAAAGTCAGGAATAAGGCGAAGGTGTCTCTTTTATCATCTCTATCATCTAAAAGTAAACATGGGGAAAAATATGAGCATTAGAAAAGAGCAGGTAAAAAGTTAATATTATTTATGTTATTTTTTATGTGGAAAACTCATGAAAATAAACTGAAAGCTATTAGAAATCAGAGAATTTAGTTAAAGAGATGAGGTCCAATAAGTAAATATAGATAGCTATGATTTTTCTAGTCTAACAACAGTCAGTGGGAAGTCATAGTAGGGGAAAAATCCATTAAAATAACAAAAAAGATAGAATGCCTATGAATAATCAAAGTAAAAATGGGTTTTATTTGAAGAATATTGTAAAAATTGAAAAGTTCTTGGTTGGGAAACCACAACATCATAAAAATATTATTTCTCCTTATATTAACCTATAAACTTAACACTACAAATTTTTAACAGCAAAGGAAGCACCTTGAGAAGCTAAAATATTCAAAACTTACGGGATACAGATAAAGCAGTACTCAGAGGAAAATCAAAGTTTCAATTATTTATATTAATAGATGATTAATCAAGAAAATCAAGTTAAACATTCAACTCTGGAAGTCAGAAAACAGCAAAATAAGTCTCATACTGTAATAGGCAGTATGGCAAACTGGTGAAGAGTGGAGACTCTTACATTCTAGCTGTACTGGTCACTGACTCTATGATTTTGGGCAAGTTCCATAACCTCTCTGTGCCTTAATTTTCTCTTCTGGAAAAATAGGAATAGTAGTAGTGTCTGCCTCATAGAATTACGGTGATGATTAGATGAGCAGATACATAAAATGCCAAGTCTGGTGCTGGGCACATGGTACACACCCAATACATATTAGCTATTATTATTTAAAAATATGAGAAAAAAACAAGAGTAGAAAAAATTCTGGAAAAGATGAGTGATGACAGAGGAGTGGCTTTCCAGATACAAAAACATATTATAAAGCTATAATAGATAAAACTGTGCTGATATAAGTGCCTGAACAGATCAGAATAGAAAGCTCAGAAATAAACCCAGACATACGTTAATATGGTGTGTAATGAAGGTAAGAATCCCTATGGAGAAAAAAATATGGGAATCATTAAATTTCAATGTTCACATGCCTTTGACCCCCAAATTACCCTCAAAGTCCCTTCTAAGAATTTATCTTAACGGTAAACCCATAGATGTGTGAAATGATGCATATATAAAGTTATGTAAGCAAAGAGTTTGTTATAAAGGCAAAAAATTGGAAATAGAAAGAAGGAATCTTAAATTACGGTTTCAAATAATGGAATATTGTACAGCTTCTAAAAAAGAATGAGTTGACTGAACTGATAAAGGCATCTCCAAGGTATTTTGTTGAGTTTAAAAAAAAAAAACCAAGGTGCAGCAGTGTGGATATTATGTACTACCAATTATATTGTATAAAAATATGTAAGTGTAGGTGTGTGTACATACACATATATGACAGATGAAAACACATGTGTACTTATCATGCATAGAACATCTCCAGAATGATACTGGTTAAGATACTGGTAACTGTGGTTCATTCTGGGAAGAGGAACTAGATGGCTGTAGTGGGAGAAAGATTTACTTTTCCTTATACCAGACCTATAACTGGCCATGTTGCTCAGAGAACAGAAGCTGATCTCACTTCTGAACTGGAGGATCTGCCCTCAGAGCTGCTAGCTGGAGAAGATTGATGCCTTTACATTGTTGACTATTCTTTGGTCGTGCCCTGCTCCTTGTTGCTGGGGAGTCACAGCTAAATCTCAAAGGCTTTCAAGCCCACAGTACCACTGGCAGCCAGGATGCACATATATAAAGAAATTCCAACCAAAAAGTAAAGGGCATTATCTCTGGTGAAGCCATTTATTCCTGGAGTGAAAGGGGTTGGACACAGGGAGGTTACCGAGAGGGTGAGTGTTTGAACTTTGTTCTTATCACAGAACTCCTGTATGAGGAGCTTGATCCACATACCTAATCAGAACCTACTTCTCAGCTTTTTGCAAGAGGTCAGGGTGGTATGCTTTGGCCTTTTGGAGAGAAGAGTTGTGTGGATAGCATTTCACACCGACTGTTCTGAGGGGCAGGTCTTATTTCCCTCCTGCAGGGGGAGCTACACCTTCCTTCCACTTCCAGCCCCCGCAGGGATCTCCTGGGTGGGGAGGGTTGATATGATTTCCTGTGACACTAGGAAGGAGTCTCTTTGGGAGTCAGTAGAGATTCCAGTAGGGATCCTTTCCTGTCCTTTCCTCTTCGTGTCTTCCCTCACTCCTTCCCTAGCACCTTGAGCTCCTTCCTGTCCCTGGATGTATCATGTACTTTCTAAGATGTCAAAGCACTGAGTGTAGACACCTCTTTAAGGAGGTCAAGCGTGGGTTGGATGTGCTCTCTGTATATCAGTGACATCCCTGCAGAGTCAGAGAAGTAGCAGGGGCTCACCTCAACTCATGTAAATGAGGACGTGGCCTGTGGAGAGATGAAAATTGTATTAGGGAGACACACACACACACACACACACACACACACACACACACACACACTGATTTTAAGGAACTGGTTCATGTGATTGTGGAGGAGTGGCTAATTCGAAATCTGCAGGTAGGCTCGAAGAATGCAAACCCTGGAAAAAGTTGCAGTTCAAATTCAAAGGTGGTCTGCTGTTGAAAAAATTCAACATCCATTTATGATAAAAAAAACTCTACCAAAGTGGATGTAGAGGGAACATATCTCAACAGAATAAAAGCTGTTTATGACAAACCTGTAGCCAGCGTAGTACTCAGTGGGGTAAAACTGAAAGCTTTCCACCTGAAATCTGGAACAACACAAAGATGCCCACTCTCGCCACTTCTATTCAACATAGTATTGGAAGCCCTAGCCACAGCAACCAGACAGGGAAAAGAAATAAAAGGGATCCAGATTGGAAGGGAAGAGGTAAAATTGTCACTGTATGCAGATGACATGATACTATATATAGAAAACCCTAAAGACTCCACACAAAAACTACTAGAGCTGACAAATGAACTCAGCAAGGTAGCAGGACACAAGATTAACATACAGAAATCTGTTGCATTTCTTTACACTAACAATGAAATATCACAAAAAGAAAGTAAAAAAAAATCCCTTTTAGAATTGTGTCAAAAAAAAAAAAAATACTTAGGAATAAACCTGACCAAGGAGGTGAAAGACTTATATGCTGAGAACTATAAAACATTGATAAAGGAAATTAAAGAAGATTTAAAGAAATGAAGAGATATTGCATGCTCTTGTATTGAAAGAATTGATATTGCTAAAATGGCCATACTACCCAAAGCAATCTACAGATTTAATGCAATCCCTGTCAAATTACCCAGGATATTTTTCATGGAACTAGTACAAATAATCTGAAAATTTACATGGTATCTGCTAATCCCAAACTCCTAATTTATCCCTATCCATCTTTCCCCTTTGGTAGCCATAAGTTTGTTTTCTATGTCTGTGAGTCTGTTTCTGTTTTGTAAATAAATTCATTTTTTTATCTTTTTTTTTTTTAGATTTTACATGTAAGTGATATCATATGATATTTGTCTTTCTCTTTCTGACTGACTTCTCTTATTATGATAATCTCTAGGACAAACTGCTAATATAAAATAGATAAACAAAGTCCTACAGTATAGCACAGGGAAATATATTCAACATATTATAATAAAATATAATGAAAAAGAATATATATATGTAAAGCTGAATCACTATACTGTACACCAGAAACTAACACAACATTGTAAATCAGACATACTTCAACAAAAAAAAAAAAAAAAGAAAAAAATTTATATGGAATCACAAAAGACCCCAAATTGTCAAAACAACACTGAGGCAAAGGAACAAAGCTGGAGGCATAACCCTCCCAGACTTCAGATGATACTACAAAGCTGCAGTAATCAAAACAGCATGGTGTTGGCACAAAACAGACATATGGATCAATGGAACAGAACTGAATCACTATGCTGTATACCAGAAATACAACATTGTAAATCAACTATATGTAAGAAAAAAAAAAAGGTGGCCTGCTGGCAGAATTCCCTCTTCTTCTGGGGAAGTCAGTCTTCTTTTTTCTGTTAAGACCTTCAACTCATTGGATGAAGCCCACCTACGTTATGGAGGGTAATCGGCTTTACCCAGAGTGTGTACTAATTTAAATGTTACTCTCATCTGAAAAATACTTTCACAGCAACACCTAGAATAATGTTTGGTCAAGTATCTGGACACCATGGCCCAGCCAAGTTGGCAAACAAAATTAACCATCACAGAAATGAAAAGACAGCATGGTGTGATGGAGAGCATGCTGGACCAGCAGACTAGAGGAGCAGCTGAGAGCTTGAGTTCTGGTGCCTGAACAGCTCAGTTTGGATCCCAACTCGACTGCTTCTCAGCTGGGCGATCCTCAGCAAATTTGATAGCCTCTCTGGATCTTTCTTATCTGCCAGGTGTGAGGTGATGCATATAAATCAGCACCGTGCCTAGCATATGACATACTCTAAATACATGCTAGCAATTAGCTCGTTCTCCAGTTCCGAGTCTTGAACTACATGACCCCATCTATGCAGTGAGGGGCATTGGACAAGAAGTCCTGTGATTTTATGACAGGTCCACGTTAAATGATTAATCAGGTGCCCTCTGATTGTGGCGTAGTGCCATTGCCATGAAGTGAAACCTACTCTGAGTATTATAAGCACTTGGGATTCTACAGATCTGCGATGGGAAGTTTTTTCTTATCAAGGTAGACTGCTTACTTCCCAGCCCCATAGTCACTTTCTTTTTACGGCCCCATGTGCTTTCCTTTTTTCTGTAAATGCTCCCCCCCCCCCAACCCCAGAAGCATTTATTGATTCCATTAGGATTTTTCTCAGGAAGAGGGCACCTTGAAGCTCTAGAGTAGAACTGTTGGTTGGCAGGTTTTTCCCCCCCTTTTAACAAGAATCTTGCTTCCACATTAGGGAGCTTTTCATTTAATGCAGTGTTTATTTTTCTGGTGGAGCCACCCCAGTGATGTGCCGGCAGGCCCTTTGTTGTGCAGAGGAAACGTGTTTACTCTGAGGGAATCGGGAAGTGCAGAGGCTTTGCTGTCTCTTTGATGTCAGCCCTTTCCCTTCTGGGTTTCAGCAGTGCTTTTAATGAAGATCCTCACTTTCATGGTGTGTGCCCGCTCGCTCTCCCTCTCTCTGCCTGCCTGCCTTTCTTCTCTCGTTCTTCCCAGTGTTCCCTACCCCGGAGGAGATTTTCCCTTTGTATCTTTTGGCAGCAGCTGTCCTAGGCCAGTCCCGGGGCTCAGAGCCAGATGGGGCCACTGCCCCTGCTCTGCTTGCCTTGCTTTGCCCTGTGCAGTTTCTTTGACTCCTGGAGAGGGTTTCCTGGGAGAGATCTCGTTCCCCTGGAGGCGTTCCTCTTCCCACGGCAGCAGGCAATCCAACATGGGGAAGGGCTTGGAGCCCCTTGGAGAATAGAACTTCTTAAAAATAAAACTCTCACCAACTAGGCAGTGAGCCATGGATTCAGAAGTACTTGCTGTGTACCTGTTACATCTGCCGGACCTGGGCATCCGGCTCACTCAGAAGCAAGCACACCGCCGACTTCCTGTCACTTCTGCGCTCCCACCACACCTGCTCCTCCATCTCATCCGGCCAGAACTGCCTGGTCCTTTGTTTCTTCTTAGTTTCGGTTCCCTTCCTTCATTCAACACATGTTTATCAAGTTTCCCCATGTGCCAGACTCGATTCTGTGGATACTGTGAACAAGGCAACAAGGACCCTGCTGGCAAGGAGCTCACATTCAAAGCTGGGGTGGGGATGCAAGCAGATGACAAACAGGATCATTTTAGAGAATGTCAGTGCAATGAAGAGGATAGAGCAGGGTAGCTGGGACTACAGGTGGAAGCAGTGAGACTGTTGGGAGGCAAGGTGGTGCCCTGGTTAAAAGCACTAAGCCTTTGAGCCCCAGCTCCAGCCTGCCTAGCTGTGTGCCTCAGTTTCTTCATCTGTCAAATGGGGATAATGATTATGCCTACCTCTTAGGATGGTTATGAAGATAAATGAGTTAATACATGTAAATCCCTTAAACTAGTGCCTGGAACATAGTATTATTGAAGTTTAAGCTGTTACTATTGCAATTATGAGGCAAAATTTGGTCATTTCAAGCACTTTTGGACTGAGCTGATAACCTTTGTTCTTTTTTTCCCCAACCATTTTGTTTTTGAGGTATAATTGACATGTAAAAAGTTCTGCATTAATCTAGTGATACCTATCCATTTTAGCCCTGTGACAGTGGTCCGTTACCCATCTTTGGTCCCCAGACTTGGCCCCAGGGTACTTCACTGTTCAGCAGTCCTTCTGCTTTCCCCATGTCCCTACCTTCTGTCTTGGTGGATGATGTCCTTCTGTCCAAGATTAACCCTTTCATCTGCATCTGCCTTCCCTCTCACCTTGCCAGTTCCTGAACCCTGAGCCATCAGCTGTCTCACTCTCCTGATTCATTACCTAAACTTTCTACTGTGCTGACCTTTTTCCTCACTGCTGATAGATAAGGTAAAGTCTTTCCCATCTTAAAAAAAAATAAAAACAAAAAAAACCCTTCCTTGTCCCCGCATCTCCCTCTAACCTTATTGCTTTCCTTTTCTTCATAGTCAAGCTTCTTGTAAGACACATCTATACTCATTGCCTTCGTTTTACCACACCCCTGCCATTAGCCCTTCCGCTTCCAGTGATTTGGTGTCTGCTGCCTTCCAGTCCTTCCTGAAACAGCCAGTCAAGGCCAATGAAGGGCCGCCTAGTCAGCGAATTGAACCAGCCTTTCTCTGCGGTGTGCACCACTGGGAATGAAGCACCTCCCTTCCCGAGCTTCTGGGGCACCCCTCCCCCACTCTCTCCTTCTGTCTGTGCTAGCTGCTTTCCAGCATCCTTGGTAGGCTCCTCTTTTTGCCTACCCCTTAGGTATAGGGGCTTCTCCTGGGTTTGGGACCTGGTGCCCTTTTTGGCTTCTCGTGATTTTAATTAATGTTTCTCTCCAGGCTAGACCTTTTTCCTGAACCCTCCACTTATGGATACTGGATAATCTCCAGTTGGCTCTTACAGACTCTGCAATTTCATACTTGTATCCACAATCCTGCTTTTCTTGAATTTTCTCTGAAGGATGCCAGTCTCTACTCAGTTACCCAAGTCAGAATTTTAAAACTCATCCTAAATGTATTCTTCTCTCTCCCTCCCTCTCACCCTCAATGGACAATTGGTCACCAAGTCCTATGATTTCTGCTCCCTGAAGATATTTCAGATTTGCCCCCTGTGCTCTGTTACTGCCATCTCCTGAGCTTAAGCCCTCGTGTTTTCAACCTAGAGGATTGCTGTCTTGTCCAGCATGGATCTATTCTCCACATCATCTCTAAGGTGAAATTTGAGAGAATGAAAATCTTTTAGTATTACTCACCTGTTTTCTGTCCTTCAAGATAAAATCTCAACTCTTTCTGGTCAGGCCCCTCCCTACAGAGTCATTTGCAGTGCCCCCACTATGCTGTGGGTTCCCATGCCTCAGTGTCATTGCCTCTGCCTTGCTCTGCCTAGAATGCCTTCTATGGGCTCTCTGCCTGCTTCTTCACCTGCCTGAGCTGGCACTCCTTCCTCAGGTGTTGTTCTGCCCTCTAACCTCCGCCTGACCTAGATGCTCCTCTTCTGTTGTCCCGCACTCTGGATCCCTCCCTTATAGATGACACAGCTTCATGCTGCATCTGTGGTTTATGTCTGTCTCCTCTCTCGGGCTGGGGAAGCATTGAAAGCATGGAGTCTGCTTATTCATCTTTATGCCCAGAATATTTCTTTCATATACAAGGTGCTTGTTAAGTAAATGAATGAGATCAGCTCATGTCTAGTTACTGTCCAATGTATCGGGTATAAACAGTTTAAATCAACAGTTTAGAAACAGTGCTGTCCCTACCCTCAAGCTTAGTCCTGCCTCTCCCTGTTATAATTTGGAATCCACCGTGCCCAATTCCATAAGTCCCCCAGTTTGCCAGAAGAGTCTCATACCGTTTCTTGTTCCTTGGGCTTGTTGATGTCACAGAGTTCAAATACCAGATCTTCTCCCTTGTCTGATAGGACCTGAAGAAGACCATTTGCTGTGGATCCCTCCTCCAGGTCTTGTCTTACCTGGTGTGCTAGCAGACACATACGACAATAATATCCCTCCATCTAGCTGGCTCAGTCTGTCTACCTCAGCTTTACCCTTCCGCTTCTCACAGAGCTGTTTCACTGTAGAGGCATACCTAGGAGATACTGCGGGTTTGGTTTCAGACCACAGCAATAAAGTATTGCAATAAAGCCAGTGGCACGAACTTCTTGGTTTCCCAATGCAGATAAAAATTACGTTCAGACTACAATATAATAGACTACTATACTGTAGGCCATTAAATGTGCAATAGTGTTATACCAAAAATAACTGTGCATACCTCAATTAAAAATACTTCATTGCTAAAAAATGCTATCATCTGAGCAAACTGTAGTCTTTTTGCTGGTGGAGAGTCTTACCTCTGTTCATGGCCGCTGACTGATCAGGGTGGTGGTTACTAAAGGTTGGGTTGACTGTGGCAAATTCTTAAAATAAGTCAGCAATGACGTTTGCCACATTGATTGACTTTCTTTTCAGGAACGATTTCTCTGTAGCGTGCAATGCTGTTTTATGGCATTTTACAACCACAATAGATCTTCTTTCATAATTGGAGTCATTCCTTTCAAACCCTGCTGCTGCTTTATCAACTAAGTTTACATAATATTCTAAATCCTTTGTTGTCACTTCACAAGTAGAGTAGATTTAGCATAATTCTTGAGGACCCTACCATTTTCAGAATGGTAAATGAGCATTGACTTCAACTTCAAGTCACCAGCTGCATTAGCCCCTAATGAGAGTCAGCCTGTCGTTTGAAGCTTTGAAGCCAGGTATCGACTTTTCCTCTCTAGCTATGAAGGTCCTGAATGGCAGCATCTTTCCAATATAAGGCTGTTTCATGCACTTGGGAAGTCTGCTGTTCACCTTCATGAACGATATTCACTAGATCATCTGGATAACTTGCTACAGTTCCTACATCAGCACCCACTGCTTTACCTGGTACTTTTTTGCTATAGAAACGGCCTTCTTTTCTTAAACCTAACTCCTCTCAGCCTTCATAGAATTTAAGAGAGTTAGGGCCTCCCTCTGGATTCGGGCTTTGGCTTCAGGGAATGTTGTGGCTGGTTTGACCTTCTACCCAGACCTCAGAAGCTTTCTCCATGTCAGCACTAGGCTGTTTCTTATCATCCTTGTGTTCACTGGAGTAGTACTTTGAATCTCCTTCAAGAACTTTTCCTTTGTGTTCACAACTTAGCTAACTAGCTTTTGGCTTATCTCGGCTCAATCATTTCTAGCTTTTGATTTAAAGTGAGAGATGTGCGACCCCTCCTTTCACTTGAATACTTAGGAGCCATTGCAGGTTTATTAATTGGCCTAATTATAATATTGTTGTGTCTTAGGAAAAAGGAGGTCTGAGGAAGGGACAGAGATGGCCGACAAGTGGAACGGTCAGAATACATGCAACATACATTAAGGTTGCCGTTTTATATGGGTGCAGTTTATGTTGCCCAAAAACAATTACAGTAGTAACATCAAAGATCACTGATTACAGATCACCATAACAAATAATGAATAGCAACTAATAACAACTAATGAAAAACTTTAAATATTGTGAAAATTGCCAAAACATGGCACAGAGACACAAACTGAGCAAATACTGTTGGAAAAATGGTGCCAGCAAATTAGCTTGGTGCAGGTTTGCCCCAGACATTCAATTTGTAAAACTGCAATATCTGTGAAGTGCAATAAAATACATGTGCTTATACTGATCTCTACCCATTAGCCGTATTAAATCGACACGACTCCAAATGTAATCATCCAAGAACTCGCTGAGTAGCAGGGAGTCTCTCAGAAAGAGTCCCGTGACTGGCGATTCACTTACTTCAGCCTTGGTTTGGGAACTCCACCGCTACAGAGAGAATGGCCGGCAAGTTTAGTTTTTAATGACTTCTGAGAAGCAGAGCTAGAACCTGAGAGGTTTCCTGATCCCTTCTGGGCTTCTGGCCTGGACATCTCCAGGTGCTCTGTGGGGGGGTGGGGTGGGGGGGAGGGACTGCTTAGTTCTTGCTATTAGGATCTCCAGGGATGAGGGGCAGCCTCCTCCTGTAGCTCGCTTCCCTGTTTTGCCACCCTGTTGTGACACTATTTCTTTTAATAGTATTTCCTGAACACGTTCTCTGTGCCAGATCCTTGAGAAACATGAACGAGGCACACCCTTGGCCTTAAGACCAGAAGGGCACACCTGATATTAAGTGCACTGACAGATGGACGCAGGGTGCCCCTCCTGGTGACCAATGGGAATCTCTCCTGCTCAAACACAGTTCCGTGTCGCCCTGTCCACTCCTCCACAGGCAAGGAGAACCAGGTGCTCAGTTCCCAGCACCATCCGCCTACTGGGAATCCATCAGCCCTCCCTCTCACAGGGTAAACCTCCTGATGGTCAAGAAGCTCATTTCTAGGTGCAGGAGATGACAGAAAACAGCCCGCTCTTTATGCTCCTGCCTGCTGCTTTACAAAGGAGCTGGGTTACTGGTCTCCCAGGCCATGGACCAGGACCATCCTTGCTGTTACACACCATTGCTACCCTCGACAGTCCATCTCCCAGCTCCTAGAGCAGCCAGGAGGAAACCAAACACACTGTTTGCTCTCTAAATCCCAGGCTTGCCTCCCCAGATGACTCATGTGGGTTTGCATGGGGAGACTTGTTAGAACTGTTTGTTCTCCAAGGCAAGCCCTCCGATGGCCAAGGCCGGGCTCCCTGGGTTAGCTTGAGAATTAGGGAATCGGCTCTTCATAATTCCTACTTACCTCATTAGCCTGTGCTGTTTTACTATTGGTGCTTGGTCTGTGAAAGCTTTTAAGAAATTTTATTTGAAGACAGTAGTGATGAACCTAATCCCAAATGTAGAGAAAAAAATATTTCCCAGGAAATGCCAGGAACTTACCAGGTGTTTTTATGGAGACCAAGAAAAAGAGAGGAACGGGGAATGAAAAAAATAAGAAATAGTAGGACTTTCATACATGTGTTGAGCATGTGATCAGGGAATTGGTCACTGTCTTCAGTGGGAAATAGACTAGACAGGGCATGAAAAACCAGCCACCTGTCTCTCCTCCAGCAGTGCCGCCTTCTGCAGGCCCCTTCCCTAGCTTCTGCTCTTGGGGGGATGGTCAGAGTGAGGCTCTGATGGTGGGACACTGATACTGGGTGGGATGGTGCCTCAAATCTCCTTGTTCTTATTTTTTATGCCTACAACCCCCCATCCATCTAACTCGGCCTGTAACGTACAGTTGCAGGAACTGAAGCCCAGAGGTGAGATGATTCGCCCCTTATCCGACAGTCTGTTAAGAGCGTGGAGGGGGAAACCGCAACCTCTCTGGACGCCCAGTTCAGGGTACTTTCCCTGGGCCGTTTCCATGCCTGAGCTTGGATGAGGTTGAGATGACTGTCATCCCTGTCTTCCAGGGTCCCCACACCCTGTCAACACAAGCATCATGCCAACCTGGCAGAGCAGTCACCTCCAGGCTCGAGGAAATGTTTGTCTTTGCGTCAGGACTTTACAAAGATATTAAAATGAGAACATCTTATTGGATTAGAAATTTAGTGGACGTGAGTGGGAAGGTATGCGAAAGTGCTGTGAGGCCAGTGGCGTCCCTGGGCACGACGCAACTGAAAACGGAAGTGTAGGGAAGGGAGGACGCTGTCGCTGTGTGGCCGCCCCCTGCCCTGCCTTCTCTGTTGTCCCGCAGGCCGCCAGCTCACCGGGGCCGAGAGGGCTGCCACGGCCGCCGCAGAGGAGACGGACATCGACGCGGTTGAGGCCCCGCTCCCAGGGAATGACGTCCTGGAGTTCAGCCGAGGTGTGACCGACCTGGATGCTGTAGGGAAGGAAGGAGGCTCCCACACAGACTCCAAGGTAAGCGGAAGTGGCCCATCCAGGTGATCTGCATGTCTGCACGCGTGTCACCTCCCAGAGTGGCCTGTGTCACAGCCTCAGCCGCCATCAGCCACCTCTTAGCCCCTGTGGGGTCAGCTTTAGAGTGAGGTACTCCCCAGCACAGTGGTGGTTCCAGAGCTTGGTTTACTTCCTCTCAGAGGGGACTGACTTGTAGACGTTCAGCCCCCGGGTGTGGACACTGGATGCTCCTGCGGGTCAGGATGCCACAGAGCTCACTCCTGATGTGCGCCCCTCTCCAAGGTCTCCTCGGTACTGGTCCCCTTCTTCCCACTGGCAGCCGCACCCTCGATGGCACCTCATCCCTACACAGCACTTGTACCAGGCTAATCCTTGCACAACACCACATGATCCCCTGGGGCTTAGCTGACGGGCCAGAGTGCGTGGGCTTCCTCTGCCGGCAGCTGGCAGTTGTGTGCCTTTGCTGCTCCTGTGTAACAGCACTGGGGAGACTGGGAATTGGCCCATTGGAGGTTAGAAACTGCAGGACCACCTCAGGCATCATCACCTCCAACCTCACATCTTACGAGTGAGAAGATGGACACCCCAAGGAGTTCCTGATATGATCCAGGTTAAGAAACTAAGAACCTGAGACCAAATTCCAGCCAGAAGACAAAACAAACAAACAACACCCCTACTCCACCCCTCTCCCCACACACAGAAGGAAAATCCTGACAAATTGCCCTTCTCTTGGATTCCCAGCCAGTTCCATCTTTCGCCATCATGCACTGCCTTTTCTCGGATGGAGGTCATCAGGCTAGTTCAGTAGGAGGAGAAGCCTGTCCAGTTTGAAGGGCAGTACAGTTCCAGACTGTCCGCCTGGTATTTTCTTCGGCCCCCAGTTTGTACAAAAGCCCTCTGCCAGTGGGTGCCTTCCTCTTGCATATCTGAAGAGAGACCAGCAGTAGAATTGCAAGAAATAAAATCTCTCCCTGTGAACCAGACTTCTCTGGATCACAGAAGCTATCTGAGTGAAAGTGTCCAACCACCAGGAGGGAGACGGGCGGGAAGGGAACGGACGCTGCTTTCCCCTGTCAGAGAGAGCTCTGCAGAGCACTGTCCGCTTTAGTGTGCAGACTTTCTTCCCTGGTGGCGCTCGCTATGGGAGCAGGAGGTGCTGGGCTGGCGCCCCTCCCTCACAGGCCTCTTCCTCCAGGGGCCAACTCAGGAGAACCCTGCAGACCCTGGAGGAGGAAGCCCTAAGGATCCAGTAAAGTAAAGGTGGAAGCCGCCTCCTTCCTGTTCTCATAGTGGGGTGGCAGGTCGAAATCTTTCAGAGAACTAGATCCCTCTAAGTCCAGAACCTCGGGTAACTCAACAACATGGTCTAGTTGGAAGCTATGGGCAAGAGATGGGACAGTATCAGCTGCCTTGTCTCCATCACATCCCATCAGTTACTAAGGTGTCCAAATAGGGTTTTCTGACTCTTGTCCCAACCCAGGTAGCCATACCATCTCCTCCACGGGTTCCGTCCATGGTTCTACTGAAGACACAGCATTTCCAGCTCTTGGTTATAAGTGGCCCATTTCACCCCATCCTCGTACATGCTCTGTGTATTACAGTGAGGCCCCTAAAGATGGCGCCTGCCCAGGGTCATGTCCTGTCTTCTCTTCTCCTCCAGGTTGCACCCCACCCCCAGGAGCCCATGCTCACAGCCTCACCCAGGATGCTCCTGCCCTCTTCTTCCTCGAAGCCCCCGGGCTTGGGCACGGGGACACCACTGTCCACCCACCACCAGATGCAGCTCCTCCAGCAGCTCCTCCAGCAGCAGCAGCAGCAGACACAAGTGGCTGTGGCCCAGGTTCTCCTCAGCCTCCTCCCTACTTCGCAGGCTCCACTCTCATGGGCTTGACGCGCCTTCCCTAGCGAGGGACACAGGGCAGGTTTAAAACCTAGGGAGCTGGAGGGGATGGCTCATGCTGTTGGATCGTTGCTTGTTGGGGAACGGAGGAGGCGGGGATGGGAGAGATGGGGGATGCAGTTGAAATGGGAAGAAATGTTTTGGTTTCTCGTGTATCCCCCGCTCTGAATTGGGCTTGGCTGGCTTGGCTGGATGTTGTTGGATAATGACTTGAACTTACGAAGGAACAAGATGCATATAATTCCACCCTTCCTTTCCTGCCTTCTTCTCCTGGAGTTTGGGGTAGGCAGGGACGCCTTTGGAGTCAGAACAGGTGTGACTCCATGATACCACTTTTAAAAGAGCTTAAAGTATGAATTTGTGCCAAACACTCTTGTGGCCGCTACCATCCTGGAATCCCACCCACCTTGTCCATACAGGTGTCCATGCCTCCGTTAGTCATCCACTCATTCCAGGCAGGATCTGATAACCATATTGTCCTTGGAGTTCATCATAATGAGATTTAACTTACAGGAACTTCGATGTAGTATTTGAGCCATAATGGGAATTGGCTTAGGTTTCAGAAGCCAAGTGCTGTTTGACCCCTGAAGACTTGTGGGGCTGCTGCTGCTTTATAAAGGAGGGGGGAGCCGACTTCCCTGCTGCTTTTAGCAGGGATTTCTTCTGCTTGCTCCCGCGGAGGGCACTGTGGTCCACATCTTCCTTGGAACTCGTGAGTCTGAGCTTCGTCTTCTCATGGGCAGTCAGGGAATGGCGAAGACTCGATCGTTTGTACCAGTAAAGGCTGAGTCCTGAGGTGAGAGTCAGACAGGATCAGGACCTGGGGTGGGCAGAGGAAGACAGTGAAGAGAGTGGGGCCAAGGGTTTGGGAGAGCTGGTGAGAGCTCTGGGAAGGCGGCTCTGTGCTTAGGCATTCTACATCTGCTTAGCCAGGCTGCCCTCTGTGGCTTTCTGCTTTCTGTAGTGAGAACAGGGAAGACTTCCCCAGGGAGCAGTTATTGATCCTTGTCATTTCTTCTGCTCACTCTTCTCATGACCCTCGGTCAAGTGAATCACCCAGACAGAGCTTTCTTTTCCCCCACATACCCCTTGAGGAAGCACCCTGCAGCCTAATCAAAATGATGCAACAACTTGGGTCTTAAAAAGACCTTCTTACAACAGTCTCGCACTGACCTGGGCCTGAGTCCCAGCCTGATGGGCACCTTTTGCAGCTGGGTTTCAAGAGAGTAGAGTCAGTGGGGCCCTGCTCCCAAGTGATTTGAACCTTTTTAAAAATCCTGATCCGGAACCAAAAGGATGTGTACTGATCCTGGGAGGATTCGCATGTGTTCCCAAAACAGCAACAAATAGGAAGAATCTCATCAATGGCTTCTTCTTATATTTGGGGGAAAAAAATCATTGTCTTTTGTCAAATGACAGAATTCATCTCCTCTAGTTAATAATGGCACGGCAGTTCCGAGAATCCCCACCTCCGGGGTGTGAGGGCTGACGCCAGCACAAAGCCTGAGGACTCCAGCACAGGGCCAGTCGGAACTCACAGCATTTCCAAAAGTTTCCCATTGAATACAAATCCATTCTCCAATGGTGATACTTTTCTCTTTCAGCATATCAATTGCCAAGAAATTATTATTTATCTAAGAACGGGCTTGATGCATATTCATGATGAATATTATCAGAGAGGCATTTGAATTTGAAGTCACTGCTAAATAACAAAAGAAACTATTTGCAAATGTGTAATCTGTACAAGGAGATTAGTGTTGTGGCAGTCGAAGGCCCCACACTCTGTCTGCAAAGTCACAAGGCCTGTGAGAGATAACAGGTCTCCCATCGCCAGAATGAAGCCTGAGGGTGGTTCTCTGGTCCAGAATCAAGCATCTGTCTCACTGGAAGATGACTGCCCTGGCCCTATTTTAATTGCTTCTCTCCTAGAAGACAGTGAGGCTAAGAGAGGGGAAGAATGTGGTGCTTGTAGGTCATTCATGAACCTCTCTCTGTTCCAGCCACTTCCACAGGCTGGCCCCCTCAGCCTCTCATGCATTTGGAATCTGTTGATTATAGATGGGGTCCCCTGGCTGAGTCTCAGTTCGGGCAGTGACATGATTGCAAGGCCACCAGAGTGCATCAATATCCCACATTAATGAGATGACCCTGGGTGGGGTCGTAGACTTCTGAAATCTTCAAGTCAGACAGGACCTTGAGATCATCAGACAGCTTCTCCAGCCGACTTCTCTATCCCTCTCTGCATAGGTAGTCCCTTCAGTTTGCATCTTGCTTTGCTGCCCAGGAACGCAGCAGAGGTATTGCTGTACCTCTCACCTCATCTATTGTCCAGACTGATTCAGTCCTACACCAGCCGTCAGCTACGGCTTTCTCTGCACCTTCCTCTCCCACTCTCTTTATAGCAATTGATCCAAAGGCTTCTTATTCGTACCCATATCTGTGGGTATAAACAGTTATAAAGGGTATGTAGGTGGATCAGTGGACAGGTCTTCTTGGCATCTTTCATGCATTTAAAAGACATCAAATCCGGCATACTTGGTTTCTCTGCACAGTGGGATTGATTTCAGTGTCTAGCATGAGGTCAGTTTTTACTTAATTCTGTCCGATTCTATTGCCACCAAACTGCAAAATGTCTGTCTTTCTTTGTTAAACCACCAGCAGTCCCCAGAATTCCAGTGGGTAATACTGTGACCTCAGCACTTCAGGTGGGAACACATTTTCCTTTTCTCTGGGCACATCTAAATCCTCCTAATGTGGCTCCTGGGAAGAGCTAAGGATAAAGACAGAGCTTCTGGGAAACAGGTGCACTCTTGGGGTCCTTTGTTGCATGATTTATGCCTCCCTCCCCCATTTATTCTCACAAGCCAGTCTGGTTCTACTGTTGTCATCGGGACCAGGCTTAGATCTCCTTCATGGTGTTCTGATTTGGTCTAAGACCTCAAGACCTCTCCCAGCCTCCCCCTAAACTGGTTCAGAGCTGGTCTAGAAAGGGTCTGCCCTGGCCCTACAGGTACATGGGCAAAGGTACTGCTCAGCTGATTCTAGGTTAGACCTCAGTGTATAAATAGTGAACCCCAAGCCCCTCAGAGCACTTTCCCCACCCAGCATGAGGCTTGCCTGGCTGCACTAGCTTCCTGCTTTTGGATGGACCAGAAGTTCAAGGGTGCAAATGAGAATATAGCCAAGCCTTGAACCAAAGCTGAGATTGTAGCTGGCACCCGCATGGCCACGGGCTGGGCCCATATAGCTCCAGAACTGATCCGGGCACTGTGGCTGACTGGCAACAGTTAAGGAGGCCAGATTCCTTCACTTTGCCAATTCCTGGCCCAACTCTTGGGGAAATTGTTAGCGCAGCTCAGTATTTGCTATTTAAAGACTCCTCTACCTGTTGCCACTTGCACTTGTTCTGAAACAAGTGCTTAGTTACTTTGCTTTGCAATTGTGTGTGCCCTAGTTATAGTCAGAGGAACAGCGCACCCCTCCGCACCCCACCCCCAGGCCCTAGATTTAGCATCCATCCTCGCGGCCTCTCCCAGTCCCCAGCGCCCTGGGTGCACTGCCCAAGTCCCTGCCTTATGCATGTGAGACAGCGCCGCCCGCCTCCGCTTGTATGTCCGGTGTGTGTGTGTGGGGGGGGGCGAATTGCTCTGGTTCTCTCCACTGCCATTTCCATGTGCCTGCTGCTCCCTAACTTCAGCCTGGCCCTGCCCCCACTTCTTACGGAGGAGCTGGAGTCCAGGCAAGTAGGCTGGAGAGCGAGTGGGCAGTGGTCTGGTGTTGCTGGGTGGGTTGAGGGTGGGTATCCGAGTTTCGGGAAGTGGCACAGAGCTGGAGGGTGACTTTGTCTGTGACCGGAATAGTGATTGCCAAAGACCCCATAGCTCTGGAAAGGCAAAGCTAACTCCTGCCTTTTCAGAAATTAATATGGCCTGCCTTTGCAAAAGGTGTTTGATGCTTTAAAAGAAGAGTGTGATGAATACAAATAAATCCCATCTGGTAGGGAGGAGGTGGTGGTATCTGCCCCTGTGGTACACGGAAGTGTGTGCACAGCTGTAGCCAACTGCCCAAGCCAAGGCTGAAAATAATGCCGCCTCATTTAGGTGCTTCAAGGCCAGACATACATATGCAAAATGCAGGGACTATAAAATTTCCTCAAATGTAAAGGAAGTGAGGCCATTTTGTCCCCACTTGGCCTGGTTTGCGTTCCCCTGTGGTGCGGACGGCTGCAGCGAGAGGTCTGAGCCTTCAGCCTGCTGCCACTTTTGATGGCTGCAGAAGCAGAAGGGCTCATTAGAGCTGGTTTGGGGCAGCGGCAACGGCATGTGCTCTCATGTTCCCAGGGTTTGAAAACACCTGAGTGTTATAACTCTGCATTTGCAAAGCTAGAATTCTTACTTAACCTAGTACAAGTAGCGTGCAAGCACAGCGTTTTCTTGTAGTACTGAGGACCAGTGGATTCGTGATGGAGACATTTAATTCGAGGTCGTCTTTTATGTATTGAGGTTACCTCCGCCAGTGGAAGGGTTACCTGCAAAACAAACTTCCAACCTTTTTTCCCCTGGCTTCTGTAGGAGGGAACTCCTCTTTTGTCCCCAGTCCTAATTCTCTGACTTCCCAATGGAAATCTAGGGATGTTCTTCAGTGAACCTGTAATGAATGGCCCCCAGTACCGACTACTACATTCACCTGGACTTGGAATCATAGACTGTCTAAGCCTCTAGCCAACCTTCTTAGTTGAAAGATGGAGAAAGTGAAGTCCAGGTAGAAGTGAATTACCCAGTTATAGAGAGTAACCAACAGACTCAAGCATCCTGGTCCAGTGCTCTCAAATGGCCTCTTCTGTTGGAATGTTCAGATGTGGGATTCAGGCACCTGAGTCTATAACATGTGTGTGCAGGGAGTCCTCCAGAGATGCCAGTTAGCAGTATGCAGAGTTCTCCATCTTCTCTATTTACATGCATTGAAAGTTTTGTTCCATATTTCTGCCTAATATTTCTGTTTTGTTCCAAAGAAACTAGAAAATGGATAATTAACAATTCTGTCTGCTCAGTACATTCTTTTCAGTGATACTCTTAGTTGGAATAAGTTACATTACTTGTAGATGGAAGGTTAAGGGGGCACTTCTTGGGGGGTTCTCCCAGCAATTGTTCTGTTTCTCAGAACCAACAGGATTTGGGGAATTCTCAGGTGAACTGTCTCCATGCCTCAGTTTCCAAGGAAGATGGAGGCTTAATAGCCACCCACCATCTGATATCCAGATTAAAATCTCATTGCCACTCCTTTCCCAGTTCTCAGCCCTCTCGAGACCTTTGCTTCGTTTATACACGGCAGGAAATGAAGCTGATGTCAGTTCTGTCTTTAGCAGCTCCTCTTGGAGGACAGGTTTACTTTAGGTGCTTTAGGCGTCCTCCCCCTGGGAGAAAGATAGGCCCAACCTTGGGAGCCGCTAATGGAAAGTGGCAGTTAATCTCATTAGTGGCTCCACTTAGAAGCAGAGCCAACTACAAGATCAGGTCCTGAGGACTGGGCCGGGCTAAGTGGCTGCTGCATCCAGGAGGGGCGGGCGCTGGGCTGGCAGGGCCCTCGGTCAGGCTCGGCCAGGCTGTGGGGCGGAGATGATCTTTTACAAACCCTGATGGAACTGACGGAATCTCTGGAGCAGCCTGCTCTTCAGAAACCCGGAGCACCTGTTGGCTGAGCCAGAGAGTCAGCTCTTAGGACTCCTTCCTTCTCTCTCCTCCACCCCTGGTTTCACCTGTTCCGCCCCCTCATCCTGACTCCGCCTCATGGTTTTGGTTCCAGAAAACCCTCTTTCCTGCAGGCTGCCTCAGTCCAGGCCACCAAATTTGTCAGCTACCCCTATTCAGGGACCTGCAGAAACCTTCCATAGAGACCCCGTTATCCACATCTTAGCACAAAGATCACATTCGTGTGAATATTGTCATTGCCTTGTGGCTCAGTTTCTTTAAGCCAGGGTCCTGATAGGGTCACCCCACACCTCCCTCCACTGAGCACGCGGGGTGTGCCGTTGCCAGCTGCTCTCCTTGGGTCCCCCTCCTCCCACAGACGGCGGCTCTCTGAGCTGTTCACCCAGCCCTGCCGGGGCTGCTGGTTGAGGCCCTGTTGTGAGTCAGCCAGCAGACGTTTGACCTCGACCAGGTATGAAGCAGGCTCCTAGGTTCCCAGGGAAATAAAGAGGGAATGGATGGTCAGGGAAGGAAGCTGACACACACAGACGTGAAAAGACAGGCTTGGCTCCAACCACCTCACTAACTTAGAAAGGGCCCATGTAGGGCTTCCTGTTTCTCATTACGTTTGGGTGTGAGGAAAGATTGTATGCGGGTTTACTGTGACGTTCTTCTTAGCTAGTGAGTCAGCACATCAGTTTTTCATTTTGTTTCTTAAAAGATGAGACAAAGGTACCTTCCTCAACATGGTTAATATGTTAGTTGTCAAAGGGGTTCTGACAGGGCTGGAGCAGGGGCAGGGTCTGGGGCGCAGCTTACCTTTCTTACCTTTTGCTCTTGGTGTGGGGCTTGGAGTGGTTCGTGAGTGACGCATCACAGCCCTCACTCGGGGCACAGATCCAGTGACCCGGCTGTGTTGGGCTTCTGTGAATTACCAGCCGAGGTGCCCATTTTGCCTGGACAGGGCTTATTCATCTTGAATTGGACCTGGAAGGCATCTCTGGTCCCAGCCATCCACCAGCGGCTCTCGTTTGCATTCACATCCCTCTCTTCTCTCTGTCCTGTCTTCTTGCCGCCTTCTCCGCCTCCCCATCCTCCTCCCCCTGCAGGTTCACTTGCTGAAGGACCAGCTGGCTGCTGAGGCTGCGGCGCGGCTGGAGGCCCAGGCTCGTGTGCACCAGCTCCTGCTGCAGAACAAGGACATGCTCCAGCACATCTCGCTGCTGGTCAAGCAGGTGCAGGAGCTGGAGCTGAAGCTGTCAGGACAGAACGCCAGTAAGCGAGGGCCCTGCCCGATCTCACCTCCCTCTGTGCAGGCTCTGGAAGCTCGTATTCTCTTTCCTAAAGCTTTGGGTGGTGCTTTATTGGACCCCTGACCTGCCCTGATATTCCAGCAGAAAACAAAAGCGGCTCTGTTCATCCCGTCCATACGCTTCATGGAATTACAGAACGATGGGACCAGAGAAGATCTTGGCTGCCTTCTCAGCCAATGCCCAGGCTTGACCTTGAATGTCCCCGGGAGTCACCACCACAAGTTCACCTAGCCTATCCTCGATGGGAGCCTGGGCTCTGTACACCCAGAGGCTGCCTATTTCTTTCTCAGAGGCCTTTGCCAGCCCAGATGCCCTGAGCACCTGTCGTGCGCCTCATGCTCTCTGCAAGCTCACGGGAGACATCGGCCTGCTTAGTAGTTTACTCCATCTGCACTGTCACAACTCAGTAGCATAGAAAAGGCTGGTAGCAGCCTGTCAACTAAATGAACAAGGCAGAGGAGTAACTGGGCAGAGAGCTCTGCTGGTTAGCGGCAGAGGTCGCCTGGCTCCTGGCCTGAGATGCCTGCCTCTACACCCAGCCGCCTCCAGGCTGCACTGGGAAGTACCAGAAGGCAGCGCACCTCCATGCCTTCTTCTTGAGCTCATCCGTGGGTTATCTGCCTGCTGTAAGAGTAGGTTGGCTGTGGACCCACAGATACCCATTGGATCATCTCTGCTGCCAGGAACTAGTAGAATTTCATCACTCATTTAACCCTTATAGTGGTAGATGATGATGTGCCCACTTTACAGATGAGGAAATAAAGCTTAACTAGCTAGCCCACCATTACAGGACTAGCAAGGTGTGCAGCCAAGACTCAGACCCAGGTCTGATTGTATAAATGAATGCTTTCCCTATCATACCAGTAGTTCTCCCAAACTATCCTTTTCCAAAAAAAATGGATATTTCCAGATGCAATCCACAGAGCTTCTGCATTGGTTGATCTGGGGCAGGGCTGATAACTCTATTTTTAAAGTGGCTCAAAGGTATGGACTGGGATCCACTGTACTTCATCACTGTGGAAGCCACTCCGGAGACTAATTTTTCTTTATTGAGGCTCTGTTATATTCTAATTAATGACGCTTTAAAAGGCTGCATTAAACGTTACTGCATGCTTTTAACATAGCTCTTCAGTTTCTACCACACACCCCATTCAAGACTTTCACTGGCCTGCCCAGCTCATCATGTGACTATGGTTGCCCTGCCTTTACCACCTTCCCCAAGCGCCTCCCCTCCAGCCTGGTGCGTCCCTGCTGTGTGGGGTGGGCGGAAGGGCCGCAGAGATGCAGAACCGCTGTGAGGTGCTGCTCAGTGGTCCGGAGCGTTGCGGGTTGGGGGCGGGGGTCTTCAGAGGGTGGCTTCTAAACCAACCACCTTGCTAATGTCGCCCTCACCCTCTTGTCTCCCTCTCCAGTGGGCTCCCAGGACAGTTTGCTGGAGATCACCTTCCGCTCTGGAGCCCTGCCTGTGCTCTGTGACCCCACGACCCCGAAGCCGGAGGACCTGCACTCGCCGCCCCTGGGCGCGGGCTTGGCCGACTTCGCCCACCCAGCGGGCAGCCCCTTAGGTAGGCGCGACTGCTTGGTGAAGCTGGAGTGCTTCCGCTTTCTCCCGCCCGAGGACACCCCACCCCCTGCTCAGGGCGAGCCGCTGCTCGGCAGCCTGGAGCTCATCAAGTTCCGAGAGTCGGGCATCGCCTCGGAGTATGAGTCCAACACGGACGAGAGCGAGGAGCGTGACTCGTGGTCCCAGGAGGAGCTGCCCCGCCTGCTCAACGTCCTGCAGAGGCAGGAGCTGGGCGACAGCCTGGATGATGAGATCGCCGTGTAGGTGCCGTGGGACGAGGAGTCCGAGGCAGTGGCCGAGGTGTGGAGGGGCCGAGTCTGGCTGCTGCCCGGATAGGGGCTGCCGGCTAATGTGCACTGCTGAGAATACCCCGGGGCCCGGGAGCTGACAGTTTCAGAACAGGATTAGGATTCTGCTTTGGAGGGTCAAGTGAGGAAGAAATTGGATTCCCAGAGGTGAATCAGCTCCTCTCTCCTACTTGTGACTCCTGAGGGTGGGGGCAGGGCCTCTCAGAGCCCATGGCCTTGGGAGGGGGTCCCCCTTGAGGACCACCAGGCTGCTGAAGGACCTGCTCCCTGCCTGCCTGCTGCGTCAGCCGGCCCCTCCGCTCTGTCGTGTGATGCCCCGGTAGCCCCCTCGCTCTCTGCACGTCTGTGGTCCCGACTGTGAAGGGAAGCCATCGGTACCTTCTCAGGTACTTTGTGTTTGGATGTCAGGATGCTGCCAGTTGCCTGACTCTCCCCTGACCTTCATGGGAGGAACTCCTCCAGGCCCTTGCAAGATTGTAGAGGTTGGATGCTCTGGGCTATGAAGGACAGGCGCGTCCTTTTAGTGTGAACATGGGATTGGGATGTGTCGCACTGGGTAAGCCTTCGGATGAGTTGGATCTGAACATTTTCTCTAGCTGGACGTCAGGTGTTGCCTCAGAGACTAGGAGTTTAATATTGTTCAAGGCCCTTGCCGTGAAAGAAAGCCCAGGGGACGGACAACCCCTTTGCTGCCACAGATCACTTAGGCCTGATTCCTCAGTGTGGACGCCCCGTCCACCTCCTGCCTGCAAGCCCAGCTTATCCACGTGGAGGCTGGGAAGCTGCCCCCTTTCTCCTGTGTCCTGCCTCAGGGGCTGTGCCAGCTGAAGCTTTTGTAGCACTCCTGCCTCTATGAAAGCCTCAGAGACCTGGAGCCCCCAGCCTTACCTCTCAACCTGTTTGCTCCACTGGGCCGTAGTGGTCAGTTTTTACTGCAAAAAAAAAAAAAAAAAAAAAACGAATGCAGGCTGGTAGCTGAGACCGCTCAAGTTCACTCTTCAGAATCACTGCCACTTAAGTCAGGGACCACAGCCATATCACCGTTGCCCCGTCCTCTGTGGGTGCCTGCCTCGAGCACACCAGTGAACAGTGTCACGTGCAATTCTCTTTTTACCAGCTGGGCCTTGAATAGAGGTTACCACTCGGTACAACGGGCTGACGGGCAGTGAGGGCAAGCTTTCTTGTCCTCTGACTCCAGCAAGGCCAGAAGTGGCTGTTAACAGCTTTAAAGATGCCTGAAGAGAGAGCTGAGACATGCTGGTGTTGTGTGTTTGGGGAAATAAGTCTTTATCTTGGACAACAAGCTGCAGATCCAGACTGCAGTATTGTGTGAGGATCAATTGATAAGGATGCGGTTGCCCCAGAATGGAGTTCTCCAAGCCTGACGTGGCTTTATAAAACCTAGAAATGAAAGTGCAGGTCTTTTCTTAGAGCTACAGTTGGATTTCTTCTAGACCAGAAAGTCCAAATTAAAGGAAGTAAATGCAGCTTTATGTTAGCCTTCCTTGGTGCATTAGGCTGTCAGTGGAATAGGATGGGTGGGTGTGTGTATGTGTGTGAGTGTGTGCGTGTGTGCGTGTACATGTGCTTGTATAGACACATGTGTAGGGAAGGTGTAGACGTGTGCATAGGCTTGTGAGAAGTGACCAGAGAGAAGACAATGGAGATCTCCAGAGTGTTTGAATCAGCAATAGATTTGTGTTGTTTTCCTAATGTGCATTTAATTGGAGAGGAGTGGTTCTGTTTATTTTGTTACACTTGCTAATTAATCATTAGAAGTAGGTCCGGATACACGAGGGAAGGAAGGACCACGAAACCAAAGGAGAAAGATCAGGTTTCCAGTTTGGCTGAGCCCAGCTAACTTACAAAAACCTAACCCAGGCTTCCTTGAGTGTGGGACCTCTTAGCCCATTAGAATTTTGAGTGTTCAGGAGAGTGGAAGGTCTGGCTTCTCCAGGCCCACTGCCTACAAGCAGGGGCTGAGGACAGAGGCGGAGGCCAGTGGATTAGGTGACTTGGAATGTGGTAGCAGAGGGCTTGGATGGGGCAGGGAGAAGAGTGGGTGGGGAAGATAGTTTCTAAAAGGGTCTTGAGAAGCACGCAAAGGGAAAGAAGGAAGGAGATGGAGGAGGGGTTGAAGAATTGGAGAGACTGGTTGTCTGTGCTGCTGACTTGAGACCCTCTCAAGACCCTTGCCCTCAGGGTGCTCCACAGTGGTTTCCACCTGCCTCGTCCCCAGTTCAAGCCCTCCTGGAGCACTGGTATGTGTGTCGGCATCCTCCTCAGTGTGACCCACACCAGCACACACTTGGGGGTGTGGAGATGGAGGAGACAGAGGCCGGATCTAGGGGCCATGAAAGGTCACCAGCCACTGGGCAGAAAAGGGAGCGTTGCAGACCTGATTTCCGAGCGATGTCACCCTGTCCTCTCTCCTTGTCTCTTGCTCTGCTAACTCAACTCCTGCGCTCCTCTTTTTCATCCTACTACTCTGCCCTATATGGAGGACAAGTGGACACCAGGGGCACCTCCCTTATGGTACCTGCCCCAGCCTCTCCCAGGTGCCAGCAGACTCTTGGGCACACCAGGCTGTCACTGTTGTGGGGCCAGGAAAGAATTCCTCTGCACAGAATGGACTATATATTGGGATTGGAAATTATATTCCTTATATCTCTGCTTATACCAATGCTGTCTATAAAGCCTCTTCATAGTCTCATTTCTCTTAACTGCTCTTGTTTAGGGGTTATATTCCTTTTATTTTCTCCTTGCCTGACTGCTACCCCCTGTCCTCCCCTCCAGCCCTCTACTTCCTAAAACTGTGTGGCATTAACTCTGTTGGATCAACTCTCTGGGAAAAGATTCTGTTCATGTAAGTGCACTTACTCCCTGGATGTTGTCACTAGTCTAGTGGCTTTTGCTAAATAAACCTTTCTTATTTCTAAAAGCTTTTCCATTGTCTTTTCTTGCTTCTTCCATTCTACCTGCTCCTTCTCTCCCCCTGACTTCTCGCTACTTCCCAAGCCCGATGGCATCAGCTCTGTGACGCATGGTTCCCAAGGGTGTGTGCTGTTTAGAAAGAACTCACATGTTCCCTCAGGGAGGGGAGGAGCCGGTGCCTTCAGTGGCAGTTTATCCAGACCAGCCTTGCCAGGATGAGGTTATACCAATGGTTCTTACCTGGGGGGCGATTTTGCTCCCCCAAAGGATGGAAGTTTGGCGATGTCTGGAGACGCCTTTGGTTGTCACAACTCAGAAGGACGCTGTTGGCATGTAGTGGTTGGAAGCCAGGGGTGTTGCTAATACTCTACGATGCACAGAACAGCCCCTACATCAAAGGATTATCCAGCCTCAGAAGTCAGTGGGGACCAGGCTATACCCATTTTTTTTCAGACTCTCCCAAACCCAGGTCTTTTCAGACTCCAAACATCACTGAAATATATTGACCATGTCAGCAGATTTTGAGTGCTTAAAGAAGTACCTCAGAGATATTTTCAGATATAATTAAGACCATCAGGATTATAGTTTCACTGACTCCTTGACTCAGTGTCTGAAACACGTAGCTGGTGGGATTCTGAATGGGCCCATTCCAGGAATGTCCATACCAGAGACGAAACAGGCTTCTTCCCACACCTGCCTGGAAGGATCATGGTGTCGTGGCAGCACGGCTCAGCAGAGGAGCCCTGGCTCGCTGAGATGTGGGCTTTCCTGCAGGGAGTGGAAGGGGAGGAGGAGTGCTGGCGAAGAGGGGTGTTAGAGAAAGAAATAAGAAGCTGCAGGAACATCATGGAAACCAGAGTACTTTAGCCAGAGTGTGTAGCCATTTTGCAGGAAGAGGTTTTACTAAACCTGAAACCGTGTTGGGCCCAGGCCTGAAAGAAAGTTTGGAGGGTCAGATCAACCAGGTTCACATGCCCTCTGCCCTTTTCTGGCTGAGTGAATGGAACTGGGCCTTATTTTATCATCTGTAAAATGGGGATACAGTACACCCCAGAAAGGTATAATGAAGAGTAATTGAGATTGCATTTTAAAAGCACCCAGCAGAGTGCCTGGCAGTGGCCTGGGGCACACACAGGACAGTTTACCTCCCAGTTAACTGGGAGGGGGAGGCCTTGCCGGTGCTGGTCAGGGCAGTTGTGTGCCGGGAACATTTTCTGCTGTGCTGAGACTTTACTCAGAACCCTGTACTGAGAAAGCTACTGGGGTCACAATGGTGCTACATGGAATGTGAAAGGTGGAAAGTACATTGTCCTAAGGGAGAAAACAGTTTCAGCCCCTGCCAGGCCGTGATTAGCACGTGCTGTGGCCCTTGGACTCAGTCCTTGGCCTTTGGCTGGCTTCCCCTCTTTTATTAACTGTGTTCTGTGCCTGTGGTGTGGATGCCCTGGAGGAGGGGGTGAGGCCAGGGGAGTGATTCCTCTCCCGGTTCTCCCACAGACTGAGTTGAGACCATGAGCAGCCTCCTCGACTCCACTGGTGTCCCCCTTTCTGTACCTCCTCGGGAGCCGTGTCAAGGGGACACACGTGCACAGCAGCATGTATAAGGAGAAGCCTTCTAGGGCTCAGGTGGCTTTTCCACTTAGGGAAACAGGAGTCAGTGAGGACTAAAGACTTGCCAGAGTCACTCATCTGCCCCCTCAGGGAACAGGGCCCTGGGAGCAATGGAGTAATGTCAGGGCCGCCTGTAGACCACCCTGCCCTGAGCGGGTGGGCAGGACCCTGCGTGTCCTGGCTCCTGGCCAGCTGGAGCCTGCCTGTCAGGGAGACTCTGGGACTCCGGCTGGGTGGGAGGAGGGTGAGGAACAGGGGACGGGTGCGGGGCTGGGAGTGGTCTCACAGCGTGGGACCGGGACCTGATGGGCAAATGATACTTAGCAGGACAGTAATAAGTAGAAGCACCTCTGCTAAACCAAAAAGTGAGGCTTCAGGAAGACTTGCTGTATGACCACTGGGAGGGTAAGGGGACATCCTCCGCCCCAACCCACTGGCCAGCCCGTGGGGAGGCAGAAACAAGAGGAGGGTTGGTGTCGGGGTCCCTGAAAGGAAATGCCCCCTCACAGTGAAGCGACCCACGAGTCATCAGGGAGATGAGAGGTAAATGAGACCATCAAGCATTAAGCTTTTTTTAAAACCGCATAACATATGAGCAAAACATATGTCCTTGCTGCATCCCCGATGCTCATCCATGTTCTGGGTCAGAGCTGGCTGTGAGGTTTGCTCAGAAATGGAGTAAGAGTCAGGACTGTCTGCTGGGACACTTCCTGGTGATAGGAAGCAGCGTCTTCACATGTTTACCTGGCCTTTTGACACGACTCAGCAGAGTCATGTAAAGCTGTCCCCTGGGTCAAAAATGATTGTGTTCTGCCTCAGCCAGAGGTGTCACTTCCAAGTGAAGGATGGTGGTATACGTGGTGAGGAGGGGCCCCAGCCCCGTTTGCCTCTTTTCTGCCTTATGCACAGGGCATGTTGTCCTGTCCTTTCCAGCCCTCAGAAGATCTAACATCTCAGAAGATTTCAAACTGTGCAGAGATCCTGCCAATGGGGCCTTCCCCATGCCAATAGGAAAGGGCGTTCAACCCTTCTCCCTCACTGTGGGCTCTCCCCCGATGCGGGGCAAGGACCAGTCACAGAGGGACCAGCAGGAAGGCCCAGGTTCTCATACTTGAGCTGCACCTGGAGGGCGATTAGAACACAGATGGCCAGGCCCACCCCCAGAGTTTCTGATTCAGTTGATCTGAGAGGCGTGGGAGAATTTCATTTCTAACAAATTCCCTAGGGATGCTGACATGGCTGGTTTGGGCACCTCCCTTGGAACACCACCATTTTAGGGGATATTCTCAAACTTCAGGTATTGTCTTTAAAAAACACAGAAACAGAGAGACAGAGAGAGAGAGAGAGAGGCAGGCCTAGTGTTTCTAAGCCACTATTAGCAGGAGGAGGAATGGGATGGGTACCAGGGACTGGGAAGGATAGGTGGTGCAGGGTGACCTCAGACTGGACGGAAGGCTGTCACTACCTTTATTGACGTCTCTCTAGAGACATAAATAGGCATCGTCCCTTATTTACCTGAAGGGTCCACTAACAAGACAGCTGCCACCAGCCAGCAGGATTACTTGAAAGCCTGGCAGCTGCCCGAGGAGAGCCTGTCCCCCGGCCGGGCCTTCTGCTCCTTGCCCCAGAGGGCTTTGAGCTTGCGGTAGTACACCTTGCAGCTGAAGCCCTCCTTGAAGCCCCCCTTGATGTGGCTCTTGAGGGAGTGCAGCGTCGGGTACATCCGGCAGCAGGCCACGCACTTGTAGCCGGTCTGCTGGGCAGGGTACCACCTGGAGGCTGCCAGGATGTCCTGGGATGTGATGGAGTCCGTGGAGTCCAGGCCGTGCCTGAATTTCTCGGTGGCCTCCTGGGAGCAGGTGTTCTCTGGGGAGGAAGACGACGAGCAGATGCTCTCAGCCACGTCCTCGGGGAGGCAGTTGTCCCCCTTGCCCTCGTCCCTCTGCACCTCCGGGAAGCTGTAGGCCTCCAGGTGGCTCTTTTTGTCCTTGCAGACAAAGTAGCTGTAAGGGGAGAACCAGGGCCGGTAGATGATACAGTTCTGCCTCAGCTGCTCCCCGTTCAGGGGGTCCCCCAACATGCAGTCTGCAAAGGAAAGGGCTGGGTCTGAGCCTCGGGCCAGGCAGAGCAGTGAGGCTGGGGTGGCTGAGGCCACGAGGAGAAGCAGAGAAGTCAGGGGTTACCTGTGTCCCACCCTGAGTGCAGTTCTGAGAGCAGGCAGAGGGATGGGGCAGCAGCCTAAGGCATTCTTTCCTGCTGTTTGCTTTTCTACTGGGACAAATGGCAGTCTGATTTCTGGGTAGAGATTCCCCTTTAATCTCTAAGCCTGGGCATTTGTCAGGTGCGTCCCTCCCTGCGGACACCTTTCCTCTGCCTCCTCTCAGGGTAGACACAGGCGGCTTAGCAGACAGCCAGACCTCTGGCCGCCTGGAGTCCCTCTTTCTGTCACCAATGGTTGCGGCCATTTTTCTGGCCTCACTATCTGCCCGCAGCAGCCCATTCAGGCAGAAGCCGCCGTTCCACACCAGCGTGAGAAACAGGAGAGGAGCAGTAGGCCTCCATAAGCCCGCGGGTCTCTGCTAAGAGAAGGACCAGGCGGGAGGCTGCAGAGGGGAAGGCAGCAAGTGGCGATCCCACGCACAGGCGCACTTCCCCTACAGGAGCAGCCCCTGCCGCCCCAGCCTCGCAGGTGCGCCCACTCACGTCAGAGGAGGCCGCACCTGGTGAGAGCACTGTGTTGCGCACCCCGTGCCGGAGAGTGCTGCTTTGGTACTGGGGTAGCAGGGCCTGAGCTGGGCTGGATGCCTCAGTGGGTAACACAGTCTTTGCAATGTCTGGGTTACAGAAGAAACACTGGTGAGCTGAGCAAGGTTGAGAGTCCTCTTCTTGGGACCCCTACTCCTCGCCCCCTCTACCCAAAACATACCTAGGGGTTCAACCTTAGTACTTTAAGACATTGCAAAGCTGACATAGGACAGTGACCTCTCTTGCACCCAGATAAACAAAGCTATTCTGGATGACCTCCTGGGGAATTCCAAATGGGCTGGTTTCATTGAGACCCAGAAAAGATCCTCTCCAAAGGAGAATTTAAGATGTGGACCAGGTGACAGCTTTCTGCCTGGCCCGTCTATCTCTTCACTCTTGCAGCTCTGTGCGTCTGTGTCTTCACTCTGCCTTGCAGACCATGGGCACTCCCCAGCACTCGAGGGCCCAGGAGAGGGAGTCTGGTCATGGGCCGCATAGCTATGTTACATGAGCCCTTTGAGGATGTGAAGCTGGTTTCTCTGATTGAATCATCTCTCACCCACAGCCAGAGAGTGTTCAGGCGGACCCTAGCTGCCTGATGGCTGCTAACACTTGGATTAAAAAACTGACTTGCCTCAAATCCTGGAGCAGTAGCTGTGCTCAGTTTGGGAAATAGATGTGTGAAAATGTCCTATGTATGGGCACATGGATGTTCAGGGGAACCTACTCCACAGAGCAGTGCTTCTCAAACTTTAATGTGTGCAGGAAGCACCTGGAGCTCTTATTAAAGATGCACATTCTGGTTCAGCAGGTCTGGGGTGGGGCCCTAAGTGATGCTGATGCTGCAGCTCCATGGACCATGCTTTGAACAGCAAGTCCTGAGGGCATTCAGCTTTATTCCACGATGCACTCATGCTCATCAGTTACCCCACCTCCTCTTAGCTTCCTACTGATGGACTAATGTTCTAGTGTAGACGTTCTCCAGCTTGTCAAAACAAGGCTAAAACTAGGACACACTCCTCACATAGACAGAGTGTCACCTTGAGACTTCATGCAGATTCAGAGGGGGAATCAACTTGACAATAAATGTTTCCCGCATCCTTCCCTTGCCAGAAATGAATAAATGGCAGGAACGACTCACCACGAATGCAGCATTTTGAAAAATAACTTTCTCCCCATGTATAATTTGACTTTCTCACTAAATTGTTCTCCTGTAGCATGATCTGGTAGAGTACTCAATTAAAAGCTTCGAAAAGAACCACATTTTTGTGGCCCTGGTGGCACCAGAGTTTACCTGGCAAGCTGGTGGCACGTGAGGATATGATACCAGGAAAAGTGCTCAGGACAGAGGAAGAGATTCGAGGTCCTGAAATGCTGAGGAGTGAGAAGTTCTCCATATTCTGACTACCGTAGGGCATGGAGATCACACACACACACCTGCTCCCAAGAGAGCAGTTGGGTTGTCCAGACGACAAACATTCTAAGTGCAGTTGACATCACAAGAAGGCCCCGTGGTTCCAGTCACCAGCGAGGTTATCCCTTTCAAAGATGGATGGAGTCTATTGCAAGATTAAAAATGTTGAAGATCATTTTGACTTGTCATTCGTCAGAGGCCTGTCTTGATGGAGAGTGCCCAGAGAGGAGAAAGGATATAGTAGAGATGTGACTGTGATGTTATCTGTTTGCCCCTCTGTTCTTTAGTGTCACTTTCTGTCTGTTTCTGTCACCACCCTCAGCTCTGGGGTCCTCTGTCCTCTCGGAATGACCTCCTTGCTTGGTTTTTCATCTGCCTAACCTCTGCTTTAGTTTCTGGTTTTTTAGTTTGGAATATATTTTTTACGTTTTCTTTGGAAATAATTTCAAACTTACAAAAAGTTGCAAAAATAACAGTACAGAGAACATCCATGTATCCTGTGTCCAGGTTTTCCTGCCATTAACATTTCACTCCATTTACTTTATCAGCTCCCTCCTCCCTCTGTGTGTATGTGTATACATTTTTTCCCCTGAGGTATTTGAAGGTAAGTGACAAATACAGTGTCCCTTTGTGCCTAAATATTTCAATGTACTTCCTAAGACTAGGGACCAGATACTCCTTTAAATGGTTGGTGCTGTTTATTTTTAGCAAATGACTAAAACACACATGGGTGGCTTGCTCAACACCATTTTGCTCATTATAAGCAATTTGCTGGTAGACTGTGAATTCAGAGTGGCAAGGTTGCCTCTTCTCTTGCTCCGTTTTTGTCAAGTAACAACGTAGCCCGCCAGAGGGATGAAGAGTGAGGGTGAAAGATGAGCTGAAGGTGCCCCATTCTAGATCCTCACAACTGGATCCATTCAGGCCTTTAGACCTAAAGGTGGATAGGTTTGTGCTGTGTGGGAAAGCTCTGGCCCACTCTGTAAGGAGCAGCGTGTGAAGCAAATCTGGGTAAGCGTCTGCATGTGAGAGCCCAGAGTTGTCTGTATTTGTGCTTAGTTCCTAAACGTTTACAGGACAGCGTGGAGAACGTGATCTCCTTGTGTGCCTCCCTCACAGCCTGGTTTGGAACGTTAGAATGAGTTGGGGTGTCAGTTGACGCCCTGTGCCTCGGCACCTTTCAGGGTACTGGTGATTTCAATTGGCCGTCGTGGTGCAGAGAATGATCATGGGTCTGGGAGTCAGCCTGAGGGAGTTTAACCCCTGCTTTGCCATCAGCTCCCTGTGTGGTGCTAGGCAGACCTTTTGCTACCTGGTTTTCCTATTTGGTTAATCTATGCACACCTTTCTGGTCTAAAATCTAATGATTTACTTGTGAAAATGAGACAGCATGGTAATGAGTGATGCACACGGGATCCCGAAGACTTAGCATTTCTCCCCGCCTTGGCCCATTCCATTCCTCCCACTGCCAGCTGGGAACTTCAGATGTACTTAGTATAAAGGGGGCTCGGGATACTGGGGGAAATACGGGAGGTTGCGTCAGTGCCTGTTTGTAGAGATTTTAAAATGCGAGTCTGTTTTGGTTTAGTTATTTAAAGTGTGTGGGAGCCTGGTCATCCAGGTTTGTTGTACTCCGCACAGCAGGACCCCTGTCTTGCATGCTGTATCCTCTTGGTATGTTATTGCTGGTGGCCCAGGCAGGAGGTGACACTCCCAGAGTGATCGGTCACTACATAAAATCTCTCTCTCATTTGTTTCCCACCTGCTTTCCGAGCCCCTTTCTCGGACAGGTAAGATACCGTCTTTCTTACGGATGACTTACGTCCCCAGATGCTCACCTCTGCTTGGCTATGTGCATGCTGGGGGTGTGCTGTGGGGAGGGCCAGCTGGCTGGGTTCCAGTCACCTTTCTTTCTACCATCACCATTATTTTCTGAACTACTAGGCCTCTAGTCCTGAGGAACGGAGGGGCAGTATGGGGGTCATTAGTGCCATCAGCAGGAAAGGGGCTCATGGTCCACCCCTCTGATGTGGAGATGAAGGAAGCCCCAGCCAGAGTCCTACTTTGGAGAGAAAGGCAGCTTCTCCTGCACTGACCTCCAGAGCCCCTGTGGACCACTCCCAGAGAAGGGGGTTTCGGGTGGTTTTTGTAAATGGAAAAAGGCTTTGGAATAGCTTCTCTACAGTGTCAGCCCACAATGCAGTCAGTTTTAAGTGTTCATTTCAAAATTCAATTAAACTAATTTATTAAATGCCTACTATTGTGCAAGGCCCTATGCTGAACATTACAGACAATATATATCACTTAAGATCCTATGTCCCATCAGGGAGCTTACCATGTAGTCATAGAGACAGGTGTATCTACCAGGAAGACAGAGAGTGGTAAAGAGAGTGAATGATGGGCTGTTTTTAAGTTACTTAAGAATTGAGTGTATACATTCTGAAGGGTAGAGAACCAAGAAGGGCAGGAAAACTACAGTGCTGCACGATCCAAAAGCTATTTATGTTTATTAGAACATGTTTCTCAAAGAATTATAATAAAAAGGGCTCACAATTTACAAATCACTGCCAGGTATTTTTGGTTACACTTTTAGAAATGAGTGTGTCTGCTCTGAAAATTCACACTAAACCGGTGAGGAAACTGCCACAGAACTACCTGAGCCGGGAAGTGACGGGGACTGGCCTTCTTCCCCAGCCTTCCTCCTTCAACACTGGCTCTGTTTTCCTGGTGGCCTGAATGCTTCTGGTTTAGGGGGAAATCATCAACTGCATTAGTCTCCAAGGGCTTCCCTGCTAGTTCACAGAGTTCATGATTCAAAAATTAGCGGGATGTGGGATGTGGGATGTGATAGGGAAATTATGCAAAAGTGGATGACAAGGCAAGATACACCCTCTCAGGAGAAGACTCAAGAGTTGACACCCCTGTTGTGGGACAAGCTGGGAAGCCCCGCTAGTCGGGTGGGCCTGCACCTGGAACCCAGCCACCCAAACCAGGCTCTGTACCCTGCATCCCAGGGATGCTCGGGTCGAGTTCCCAGTGTGTCTCCCACGGTGGTGTTTTCCCTCCACCACGTGGGTGAGGGGCAGTTACGGAGGTGAAGACTGGGTTCATCCACAGAGGGGGATCTTCACTCTTCCCCCAGCTTCCTCCTGCCACCCAAAGAGACCCTTAGAATATGGCTCATCAAGGTAGTTGGCTCGGGGGGGAGGGTATAGCTCAGTGGCAGAGTGCACACTGAGCATGCATGAGGTCCTGGGTTCAATTTCTAGTACCTCTATTAAAATAAATAAACCTAATTAAACCCCCTCCCCAATTAAAAAAAAAAAAAAGATGGTTGACTCAGAAGGGATGACTCTGCTTAAAACCACAATAAAGAGAAATGCTTTCTGAGGCCCAGGATTCAGCAGTGCAGGGCAGAGAACTGCTTTGTACAGAAGTTCAACAGAAAAAAAGGTACACCCTGACTTCAGTTACTCTTAGGATGGCTCAGCGAGGACAGTCACTTAGCAGAGGTGTTGACAAGGAGAGGAGCCCATGACCAAATGTAATCTCTCCTCCATCCAGATTGATAAAATGTCTAGAGCATTCAGTAAGGACAGCAACCTCAAGTCTGCTTCCAAGGCCCCAGAGTGGATCTGGCTACACTGAGGCCCGGGCTGGATTTCCAGGTGGGAAGAGGCCCTGTGCAAGTGTGTGGACAGCGCAGTTTAGAGCCCTGAGCTCCGGCTGTTCCAACTGCAAACCTTGGAGCTGCTGTAGTCTGGGCCTCCACAATTCTCCATCTCCATCTGCAAAATGGGTCTGGAAATTCAATTTAAGGCATTTACTGAGCACCCACCACGTACCAGACCCAGGCTAGCTGTCAAGGACGCAAAGATGAGGGAGACATGGTCTCTACCCTGCAAGCGTTTATAACCTAGTGGGTCTCCTCCCAGCCCTCAGCCCTTTGAGTTAATTGTTCGAGCCAAAGAGAGATCTCTGGGACGAGACTGTCCACGAGGCATATTTAGGCAGCTGTTCCGTGCAAGGCAGGGGAAGTCATGGAAAGAACGCTGAGCTTTGGGTGAGAAAACCTGAGTTCTGGTTCCAGCTACACCGGTAATTGGCCTGGGACCTCTGGCCTGGCAGTTCGTTGCTGTGAGCCCTGTCTTCATCATCTACAAATAGAAGTCGTACTGTGCCCCACTTCACTAGGTTGTTGGGAGGGTCAAGTGAGCTGGTGCACCTCCTGCTTCCTTGGCACCAAGTGCGTGTCCATTTGTGTGTGAGCTGGCCTGAGCCACCACTCAGCATCTCCCTGTGTGCAGCTGGCCCGTCTTCCCGAGTTCCACCCCAGGAGAAGTGAGCATTTTCCATGGAGAAAATGAGCTACACACGTGGCTTTTCAGCAGGGAGCTTCCAACTCCAGGCCTCGTACTTGCCATCCCTCCACCAGCTTCTGCCCCAGTGCCTGAGTCAGAGAGCTCAGCGTGTGCTCACGGCAACGGGAAAAAATGTCACATCGCATTGCTTCACCCTCGTTTTTTTCTTTACCTCAAAGGGCCTGGTGACCCCACAGTAAGGGGTTAAGCCATGAGTCAAGGAGGCAGATTTAAAGGGATAAGTTAGCTCTTTTGTGGCTAGAGTTCGTCACTGATTAACCTGGGCGAGGCAGAACTAGAATTTCTGGTCCTATGTCCCACCCAGACAACTGGATCGGAAGGTCAAGGGTGTCTTTGCTGGCTCTTTGTTGACTGTTTCCAAAGCCTTATGCAGTTACAAGTTGTGGGCGTGGTATAAGGAGGAGACAAGCAGTGATGGGGTTGCCCCCCACTCACCATTTCTCCGTCTGCCCTGTTTGTTCGTAGTTGACCACAGCATGTTCGAGAACTTGAACACAGCCCTCACCCCAAAGCTCCAGGCGAGCCGCTCCTTTCCCCACTTGTCCAGGTCTGCGGCCCCCAGCTCTGCCACCCTGGGGCCTGTGGAGCCCGGAGGGCCAGGACTCTGGGCGGGCAGCAGCCAGCACCTCAAGAACCTGGGCAAAGCCATGGGGGCCAAAGTGAATGACTTCCTGAGGAGGAAAGAGCCCTCGGGCCTGGGCGGCGTGGGCACAATGGAAGTCAACAAGACGGCAGGGGCCCAGCTGGCCGGCGGGGCTGACGTGGATGACGGAAGGTGAGTGCACCCCACCTCCTGCCCTGACACCCCCGGTTCTGTGGACCCCCTGGAAGAGGTCTGCAGACAAACTGTAATGTCTTGGGAGAATGACCCCATGGAAGGGACATGAGGTGGTCACATGAAGAGCAGCTGAAGGGTCAGGCGACGTTCGTGGGAGCTGGCTTTAGTCTCCATCTCCATGGCAAACGTTTATCGAGTGCCCATCACATCCTAGCCCTGAGCTACGCTTCAGCTGCATTACTTTACCTAACCCCACAACGGCCCTCTGAGGTAGATTATATTATTTCCATCTTGCAGACAACACAAGTGCAGAGAGGTAGTATCAGGTGCTTAAGGTTACCAAGTTAGGGACTGGCAGAGCTGGAGTCAAACCCAGGGATTGCCCAGAAGCTCCCCAGGGGGACTCTGACCCCCCAGCCACACTGGAGGAGCCCTGTGCTGACTGTTGGTAGTAGAGAAGCCAGCATCTGGCAGAACCCCCTGGACAGGGGAGGCAGTCGCCCACTGTGGCAGCCCTCCCGTTTCCGGGCCTTGTTTTAAACACCTGCGCTCCCCAGGTGGGGGTGCACTTTTTAGGACTGTCGCATAGGTTCTGATGTGACACAGTTCACTGGGGGTCCTGGCGTTAACGCTGCTGCTCTGAACACTGAGTGAGGGTGGGACAGGCCAAAAGCGGTTTGCACACAAACTGCTGAAACTCACACACTAAACCAAAAACGAGAGGCCGGAGCATAAAGCGCTCCTGGGGTGGGTGGGTTGAAAGTGCAGGTGGAGTTAGAGAAGGGAAGACGCACTGGGGACTGGTGTCCCAGCATCCTTAAAGCACATGCCTCTCTGTCGTCAACCTTACAGATCAGCCCTGCAAGACACATTCCCTCGCCTGGATCCTCCACCTCCCATCACCAGGAAGCGAACCCCACGAGCCCTGAAGACCACCCAGGACATGCTGATTTCATCGCAGCCTGTCCTAAGCAGTCTGGAGTATGGGACTGAGCTGTCACCTGGGCAACCCCAGGACTCCCATCCCGCTGCCCAGCCCAGCCCAGCAGATGCTTCACAGCCAGAGGCCACCATGGAAATGGCGGACAGGGGCGAGGCTCTGCCCAATGGAGAGTTTTCCCTGTCGGTACCTGACCTCATCCACAAAGACAGCCAGGACGAACCCAAGCTAAAGATGACTGAGGGCAGAAGGGCCTCTTCCCCTGGCCTCATCGAGAGAAATGGCCTCAAACTCAGCCTGAGCCCCATCAGCCTGGCTGAGTCCCTGGAGGATAGCAGCCTGCCTCCTCGGGCACGGACCTCCAGCCTTGACAACGAGGGCCCTCACCCAGACCTGCTGTCCTTTGAGTAGAGCTGCTTCTGTCCTGCTGTGCGCTCCCTTCCCTCTACTCTCCCCTCAGCCGTGCACCCAGGCCCTTGCCCCAGCCCCAGCCTGCTGTTTGCCCTCCTCGCACAAGGCACCAGCAGGGAGCTGATTCTCCCTCATGGGCTGTTGCAGGGCCAGAAGCCACAAGTAGCCCTACTTCTAGGGTCCATCTGTGGGATGGCAAAGGGACTCAGGTGCCATCTCGGTTCCCCTGGGTGCTGGCTGCAGCTCTTGGATAGCAGAGCGTCATGGCTCCTCACTGACTGCAGGACCAGCAGCCCAAGATGAAGGATCTTGCGGGAATTCTCTTTGCCTGCCTCCCACAGGCTGCCTACTCTTCTCCTTCCCAGGCCCTCTGGGTTCCTTCCTTCCCTTCCCTGGGGGCCCAGCGTCCTCCTGCCTCAGGGGTAATCAGGCTGGAGGAGGAATTGTGGGTTTGGCTTGATGATGGGCCCAGACCCGGAAAGCCACACACCCTGAGCACAGCCCAGTCACAGCTCCTCCTGGTCCCAAGAAAACGCAAGCCCCTGGTTGTCCCCTCACCTCTACCTAGGTGGATGAGGGCCAGGGGAGAGGCTTCCCAGGCCTGAGACCTCGGGCAGCCTTGTCACCCAGGGTTCACAGGGTGTTACTCATCTAGCCACATGGCGAACATGGTGAGCACTCCCAGAGTAGGGGGCACAGAGCCAGCCACCGAGAGCGCCTGCCCAGAGTGTGAGTCTGGAGAGGCACCGAGGAAGCAGATGCAGCCTGCTACACTCGGGCTTCCCTTGCTGTGCGTGGGGACAGGACCAGGCAGGCCGCAGCAGGAGCAGCAGAGCAAGTTGCGATCCTGTTTGGGGGGAGGGCCCAGGAACCTAGCACCCAGGGAGCTGGTCCCCGAGAACCCAGAGCAGTAGTGGAGATGGCAGTGTGGCAACCAGGATGTGAAAAGAGCCATTGTCGGGGCTCCTAGCAGCCTCTCAGGGGCCCCACCACCTGAGATGCAATTGTAGGGTCTAAGCATGGTAAGTGCGAGAACCAGGGTGGAGAGTGTGAGAGGTTGGAACGCAGTGAGAACCGCGGGGCAGGCTGCTTTTCCTTAAGTAGAAAGCACTCTGCTCTCCTGCAGAAGGTTCCCGCCCCGTGCCTGCCTCGGGGTCTTTGTGAGGGACTGACCTGGTTCACCCAGCCCCGCTGGCTCCTGCCCTCCTGGGTTAACCCACTTTTGTGTTCCTGTCTCCTACCAGGGGTCCTGTCGTGCTGTCTTCCTGTGGCCAGGAGACCCTGTCGGGGGCTGATCCCCACCCTGGGGGCCTTTGCAGCAAGGAGAGAACAGGCCTTTTCTTGAGCAGAGCGGCTGGTCCCAGGAGAAGGCTGGGAGTGGCCTGTCTGGCCAGGGTGGGCAGTCTAGCAGTCCTCCTCCTGTGATTCCTGCCACCTCCATTTTCTATTCATTGTTCCACTTCCTACCCTGGGGGCCCCAGAGCTCATTTCCCACTTCACCCAGTCACCCCATTTCTGTTCCCGTCCCCACCACCTCTGCCATATAAAGTGTCCAAGCTAACTCCTGCAGACCTGGGAGCCTCGGGACCCCCAGGCTGAGGCTGCCTTCCTGCATCCTTGCTTCTGCAGCCGTGCGCATTGCCACAGCTCGCCCACCGCCTCCCCTTCCACCCCGTCTCACACAGCGGAGCCTTGTTTCACCGTCCTCAGGAGGGTCCAGGCACGCCGGGTGCCATGGTGAAGTGAGCAAGGCTGTTGCTGAATTGAGTAGATCGTGACTTACTCCAGGAACAGCACAAGGATTTGGGGACCTGTGAGTTTTTCCAGAATGGCTTGGGGTTCTGCACAAAATGCAGAGCTGGGGGCCGGGGGCAGAGAACTATAAACACACGTGCTGGGAGTAAGCCCAGTTTCCCCTGCGCTTCCACACCAGGAGCTTGGTTTGCTTCTCTGATGGGAAGCTTACCAGGTACCTGCACTCTGGGCTGCTCCTCCGCTAAGACCAGGGTGGCTCTGGCCAGGTGATACTGTAACCGTAGGTTACAGGTTGGGGGGCCAGGCTGCCTTAAGCACCTTGCTCTCTACGCCACATCCAGCCTCCGATGAAGTCCTGGCCCCCCGACCCGGGATTAGCACAGGGGTCCTACCAGGCTTTCCCAGGGCCACTCAGATTCATGTCTGGTACCAGATAAGGGTCTGTGGGACCCTGCTGCAATCTCTAGCTGGCCTCTCTGATCACCTCAGCCATCCTTCTGCGGGGGGGATGATACTGCTACCAGGGGTGGGGCGAGGTGGGCGGGGACACTCTCTGAGGCTGAAATCTGGTCCTAGATGCCACAGGTAGTGCCGGTGCCTGGGGCTAAGCGTTACCCAGAGGCCAGCAGAACGACGACTTCTGTCCTGCTGAGGGTCTCGGCTCAGACCAGGCCTCTAGCCAAAGCCCCACCTGGCTTCCTGTGTCCATCTCGACAGCCTGAGCTCCCTGTGCCTGCAGCATGGCAGTCACCCCTCCCCACCTGACCACCCCCCGGGTCATGTCCCGTGCCTGCAGCATGGCAGTCACCTCCCCACCTGACCACCCTTCGCCATGGTGAGTCCGGCTTCTCTGAGTGGCCCAGTGTGCTCAAGGGCAGGGTACCGAGGAGGAATGAAAGGCCTGTCTTCTCTGTCCATGTAAGGAAGTCTTTTCTCTCCCCGTTGCTCACCCATGCCCTGTGTCCCCAGATTCAGCGGCAGCTTTACCCTGATAGATACAAGGTGAGCTTCCAGAACCTGGCAGGAGGGTGGCGTGTTCCCTGGCAGGGAGAGAAATGTGTCTGTGTTAACGAGTGTGGGTGACAGGAAGACGAACATTCGAAGAATCCATCAACTTTTAAAGAACAAAGAGGTTGGCCTCAGGCTGGGGGACGAAGGATACTACAGAGCTATTCTGAGGATTTTCTAGAGATTTTATATTTATATTTTTAGTAATTTTTCTGGTAGAAGGAAACCGTACAATAAAATCATTTGGTTTGATTTTGCTGGTTTTGTTTTTCTGTCCTGACTGGTGGGGCTTGGTTGGTCTTTCTGAAGCCTGACTTGTGGCATGGAGAGCATTGGCCTTTGCTTTGTGAGCCAGAAGAGGGAGGCGTGAGTAGGGTAGAAACATCAGGATGTCGGGCGCTGCCAGCAGACCTCCGGCCCGCGACTCCTGGGGGGAGCCGATCTCTGGGGATGCACCCTCGTTTGTGCCCTGACTAGCTGTCCACTGTGGAAGTCATTCTGCTTCCAACCTGCTCTACAGCTGATTCAGGGCATCATGTGCTCAGGTGCGACCCTCCCCATCAGGAGGAAACACGGAGGAAACTGGAGTGTCCACCAGATGGTCCTCTAGGTGGTGACTTAACCTGGGGTCCACCACAGCCCTTTTCCACCAAGTAGGGGACGGAGCTGGGTGTGCACGCAGACGCTCTTCAGAAAGGAACCAGAGCTGCCATCAGAGTCACAGTCCCTAGTAAGTGTCAGTGAAACACCCAAAGTTGCTGATGTGGGCACTTCCCCAGGCCGGAGTGACCCCGATGCTCCTTACTGAGAGAGCGTAGCTTGGAGCAGCACTGGCCTGAAGCCCCTTTGACCCCCTTGCTTCCCCCTGGTTGGTGTCTTTGGTGAGGACCCAAAGGACTCCCAGCTGAGAGTCAGCCAGACTTTTAACCCACTAAAAGGGAGAGTGTGGAGAAGAGACAGGAAGGGGAAGGAAAAAAGTCTGTTCTTAGGAGCCATACCCATTTCTAAAGGGGGAAGGATGGGGTCTGTCTGCCCAGCGCTGCCATTTGCCCCCATGACCATGCCAGGGGTCCCTGGCTGCATGTCCGAAATGTCTCAGGCATGAGGCTAAGCCTGCAGCCTCTTCTGCATTGAATTCCACTCCTGACTTCCTTTCTCAAAGGACTAGCAGGAGGACTGCGGACGTTCAGGCTGCTCACTCGCTCTGCAGAGGGGTGCGCTGTGTTGTTCCAGGAAGGCGGGAGTCACGCAAAAAAGTCCAGCATATTCCATGCATGGGGAAAGGCATTGAAAATACTTACAATAGCAAGTTTTTCCTTTAAGGGTAAGCTCCAGGGACTAATCTTTGGCGACTTCTCCCATTGGATGGCTTCAGGATCGGTTTCTGCAGGTATTCAGGTGTGACATGTGATTTTAATATGCCTTTCTTTCTCACTATTATGGAAAGTAGTTATTTTGGGCCAAGATCAAATATGAAAAATTGTAAAAAAAATGTTTTTGAGGAAAATTTTAAGTGTCAAAAAGGATGTGCATGTCGTGTTTCTTAATGCCGTGCTCTAAGTGCTCTAGAATCTGGGGTACAAAGATGCATTTGTTTGGACAAATATCCAAGCCCCTTCCTGGGCACAGTGCTGTCTGGAGCACAGCCGTAACTTCGGTGGACAAGGAGACCTGGTTCTACCTCTTAACCATGAGCACAGTGGGTGAGGACACCATGGAACCTGCCCCCCTGTTATGCTAACAGGTTAACAGAGCATGAAAGCAGATGCAAGCACCAAAGGGGGCCGGGTGGTAACTTTAGCTGAAGGTGCTTTTCCTCGGAGCTTACTCTGCTTCTCATAGTTGCTGAAGGAAATGAACAAATCAGAGGTCATCGGGAAACCTGCTTCATTCCTAGAGTCTGTGCATGTGCTGGTGGGGACCCCCCCTCGGGATTCCGAATTTATGGAGTCAGCTAATCCAGGGCTGCGCCTCAGATCCTGCTCCACACTCAGAGACTTCCTTCCTGGTCCATTTGCTCTGCTCTCAGACTTCTTCGGAATCCCTTCGAAGCCGGTGAATCCTGGGAGTGTGGTAGAACTGTCTGTGCTTTGACTGTGTCCTCTCTCCACTCACATCTCCACTGCAGAGCTCCCCACTCCAGCCTGGTGGCTGCTGGTAACAACCCAACAATGGCTTATCTTTGAGATTTTGGGCCTCAGGGTCCCCTGGGCTTCACCCTGCTGCGCCCACCGCTAGGTTTGAGGTGTCCAGTCTGGAGCTCACGCTGTGGCTTCGCTCTGGGTGGGAACAGGTAATTAAGTCCACACAGAGGAATCCCCACCTCCCCCGAGCAGCTTCCCAAGTGTGGGTGACATTTAATGTCTTTCCTCTCTCCCAAGGAAATCCACTCTGGAAACCTTAATTTGAGTTGTCCAGTGAAAGCATCTTCCAGTGCTTTGCCCCTCCAGGATGCCCTCCGGCCTGCTGCCATTCTCAGAGTCCCCTGCACTGATTTACCACTAATGAGAAAATTCCTCTGCTTTCGTATCTAGGGCCCGACCCCCGGAGACACAAATCCTCTTTGTGTCCAGCTTATCTCCAGCTGCTGCCATGATAAATAGTCCAGCTCAAGGGAGCCTGGAGAAGCTCTACCCCACGGAACGAATCACTTGGTTATTGACCACACAGACAGGGAATCACGCTTGGAGAAATATTTAAGAACCTACCCAGACACATCAGGCTACTTTCTTTCCCATGGGAGGTGCCTGAGGAATCTGTTACAGAGTAGGAAATGCTGCCAGTGTTTCTCCCTTGGAAAAGACCCAAAAAAGAAAAGAAAAGAAAAAAAATCCCCCAAAGCAAAAAGCAACCTCCCGACAAACTGCAACTTTGTTTCGTGTTTTACTGTTGAACCAGTCAGCGTTTTCCAGTGCCACCTGCTTAGCCACCTCCTTCCTTAGAGCACCTTCCATGTTTGTCACCGCATCCTCTCTGTTCTCCTGGTTATTTAATGGTAACGCCGGCTGGTTTGGTCTGGTGCGTCAGCACAGTCGAATGTTCAGCTTACTTCACAGGCTAGTCCATGGCAACTTACAACATCTTCATCTGGTTACCGCGGAGTGGTTCTGGCTGGTCCAGGCCACTATGAGGCCAATGAAAGGGAAGCCTGGCCTTTGAGATGGAGGGACATACATTCCGTCAGCCCTGGGAAGGGCTTGCCGCTCCAGCAAGTGAATGCACTCCCTCTGCATCCTGGGCCCACGACGGGTGGACCCAGTTGCTGGATAGGAAAACGGAACGCATCTGCACTGCCCATCTTATATTACCTTCCCCGCAGTCTCTGGGTATCTGGTAAATTCTGTTTGTCTGCCTTCCTGGCTTAATTTAAATCATGGGTCCTCTGTGTTAGGGACTGTCAGAAAGTCTTTGCAGCAGAACTGGTGGGTTCTGTTTAGGCCGGACCAAGGTGTGACATTTCTAGGAGCTGGATCTTCTGGAGAGGCTGTACAGGCCACCTGGGAAATGATTCCACGTACGACAAAGCTGAGGGATGAGGCTGTGGTCACGGTCAGCAGCCCCGCCCATGCTGCTCCCCCCACCCCTGCATTCATCAGTCGGCAGTTATGTAGATGGTACTGATCATGGCTACAGGCTGGGGACTTTTCTGGGAAGCACCTGGGAGACGGGTGAGCCAGGCTCTCTGTGCTCTAGACCGTCCATAATCCAGCCCAGCCTACCTTGCCAGCTTCATCTGGCACTACTGCCTTGCTGCTCTGGTACCCCTCTGCCCCAAACTGCTCAGCAGTGCTTCCATGCCTTTGTTCAAGACTGCCCTTCTGCCCCTGCCTTTCTTTCTCTTTCCTCTGACTTTGTCAGGCTATCTTCATTCATCCTTCAGATTTCAGTGTAGGTATCCCTTCCTCTGGGATCCCTGCCCAGGCACCACCGCCAGCCCATCCTCTGCTCTTCTGTGCATTCCTCCACTGTGGCCCCACTTGCCACATGACATGGAAGGTAGCTGCTTCCTGGTGTCTCGGCCCTAAGTCCCTGAGCTCCTGGGGCAGGGGCCTTGTCATCATCATTTCTGACTCCTCAGTCCCCAGTACAGCTCCTGGCACCTCACAGGAGCTTGATAATGATGTACTCTGAGCTGAACTTAACTCAGAGAATGTATCATTTAATTTGGGAGGTTTTATATGTATGTACACACATACAGTCAAGTGCTAAGTGGTGTGGAACAGACTAGACTGGGCTCTCACTGAGGTCTGGGGTAGACCAACCCCACCCCGTTCAGCCTCCTTCCTCAAGGTCTCCACCCACAGGCGGTCTCTGTACCTGACCATCCACTGCAGAGAAGGATTGAGGGAGGCCATTTTCAAAGTGGAAAATGATCAATAGGCCAGTGTGTCGCTCATTTCTCTCCAGCCAGATCCTTCGTTAATTCTGCTCCCTGGACAGGTGGCACCTTGCCAAGGAGCCAGCGAAGCAGGCACTTGAATGCAGCCTAATGTAAGAAGCATCGCACTCCAATGCCAGGCACCTACTCACCTCTGGTTGCCGCTCCTTCAGCTGCTGTGAGTTCCAGTCCTTAATATTTGTACTTTACCCTTTTGGGCTTTAGTGCTATTAATTGGTTCTTTGTAATTATATTTCTAAGCTCTCATATAGTCCAGAAATTGTGCTAATCAATTTACATTCATTATCTCATTTGTTTTTCTCAACAGCCCTGCAAGAAAAGTCCTATTAAGTCCATTTTTTAGATTCAGACAATACTGCATTCAAAGAATTCACACATGTAATCTCATTAATCATCATGCCTGGTGAGGTAGTTATTTCAACCCCATTTTATAGATGGGTAAACTGAGACTGAGTTGACTAAGCAGATTCCCCGAGTCTTACAACCAATAAAGAGCAGAACTAGACCTGAAGGCCTAGGTTTTTAGACCTAAGGAGATTTCCCATCACCACATGGTTCTTCTGTTTCCATCACACCAGTCTGATAAAAATTTCCAGGAAATGTTCATGGCCCTGAAATAACTTACTGAGTTGGACCTTCTCCAGGGGTGAGTGCAATTTCATTAAACCCTGAATATTCATGTAGGATGGGAATTTAAGGACCCATTCACCAGCCCCTGATTTTACAGAAGAGAAAACAAAGAGTAGTTTTTCAGTGTTAACCTGTGCTGGCGTGGTCTCTGATTCTCCACAATAACTCTATGCAGTAAGAGTTATTAACACCACTTTCTAGATGCAGCTGACCAGAGGCTTAGGGGGCTTCAGCAACTTGCCCAAAGTCACTCTACCAGTAAGTGACAGAATTGAATCTAGTGCCTCTTGAAAACATCCATTCTGAAAGGTTTTGGTATGAATCTGCTCTATGGATTGCAAGAATTCCAGCCCCAAGCAGGAGTGGCAGAAGTATTTCTATTGCATCTCAAATTGCAAACTCAGGGAAGGCGGGCTCATACACTAATCCGGTTATTGACACTGGAGATTAAGCATTCAAATGAGAGATGAGTATTAGTGAGAGGAATGTTTTGGATTTTATAGCTACCATGGTCCTGAAAAAACAAAACAAAACAAAAAACCCTCAGCTCAGTACCAGTTTTCTCGGTGGTTATCTGACCTCTTGTGGCTAGATTTAGGCATTGCAGTTTCTGGCAACTAACGTCTGCAAGAGGCAGCTTTTCATGGTGAAAGAAACATTTATTTATGAGATAAGTACTATCTCCTTTTGAAAAGGCTTGTAATTTTCCTAAGATCATTCAACAAGTAGTATGTGGAGTAAGAAATAAAACAGATGACACTTCTTTCCCAGTAATTCCAGCAAGAGAGAGAAAATATAAAGGAAGGAAATCTTTGGAAAAAATGAGAATTCTCCAAAAGTACAGGAAGATTAACATCTTAAGAATAAAGTGGCACATAGACTTTCAAACAGGAAAGAGGAGGAAAATTTCATACTTGGACATACAGTGAAATTTAAGGTCATAAAGACAGACCACCTTGAAAGTTTCCAGAAAAATAAGATCAGCTATGAAGGAGAATCACATTAACATCAGACATTTCAATAAGAATCCTGGATGCAAAATACTAAGGGCTTAATATTTGATGTTGAAAGAAAAGAATGTTAATCCTATATTTTACATTCATTTTAACTGTCATTTAAATGAATGTAAAATAAAAATATTATGGGGCATATAAGACTGCAAAAGGTTTACTACTCAAAGACCATCTTTGAAAATACTCTTGGAGGAAATAGTCTAGTAAGAAAAGAAGAAAACGCAGAAGTCCGTGTGTTTGGAAATATATAGGAAATGAGGATGAGTGATTCGGTAAAGCTTGCTGCAACTTAAATGGTAAAGGACCCAAAAGGAGTAGGTAACAATAATTCATATGTTAGAGATCAGAAAATAAGGCGGGATTAATGATGGTGACAGAAAGGAAATGAGAGTGTGCTTAATTATAACAACATATTTAAATATTGTAGAGGAAAACAAAAATACAAGTCTTAATAAGCTATGGGTAACCACCAAAAACGTTTGCTTTTTTTAAAAAACAGAGCTTTCAAATTAGCAGGGGTAAATCTACTCAGTGAAAAGCAGAAAAGGAGAAAAAAAAAGGAAACAAAATGTATAGTAAATGGAAAGAATGGCATAAGATTTCTTTCTTAGTCAGGCTCCCGTAACAAAACACCATAGGTTTGGATGGGTTAAACAACAGACATTTTACTAGACTACATTTCTTACAGTTCCAGGGGACGGGGAGTCCACGATCAAGTGCCAGCAGGTCCCATGTCTGGCGAGGACTGTTTCCTGACTCCTTGCTGTGTCCTCATGGGGCCTTTCCTCAGGGCTGGCAGGTGGTGTCTCTTTCTCTTCTCATAAGAGCCCTGATCCTACCATGAGGGCACACCTTATCTAAACCTAATTACTTCCCAAAGGCCCTGCCTCCAAATACCATCACACTGGGGGCTCAGAGCTTCCACGTATGGTTTTGGGAGGGACAAACATTCAGCTTATAACAATGGCAGAAATAAATTCAAATTGAACGAATTATAACAAGTATAAGTGTATTTAGCTATCCAAACAAAAGGAGAAAATTTTAAATTGGGAAAAAATTAGATCCAGCAATATTTTGTCTATAGAAGACAGAGTTAACACAAAAGATCTTAAAAAAATTAAAAAACAAAGTGATGAAAAATTATATATCAAAAAGTATGGATGAAAAGAAAGGCTAACATTTTAATGTGACATTAAAATATAATTAAAGTCAAAAAATTATGAGACAAAGAGAAGTCATTTCTGAGGAAACATTAAGATGATGAAATAATTATAAAAAGTTGTACACCTAAAAATATAACCTCAAAATAGTTAAAACAAGAATGACAGAACTATGAAGACAAATCTATACATCAACTACCGTAATTAAAAACTAAACTCTCATATATACTGGATTAAAATGAGAGACATTTCTCTTTGATTCTGATAGGTCAAATAGATTAAAGAAAAAAAAGGAAATCTATAAAAATATTTGTTTTATATAACCCATAGTCTTGAATACATTCGGGAGAGGGTGAAGAGAGTGAGCTTTAAAATGGATAGAAAAAAAAGTTCCTTCAAACAAATGAAATATCCTCAGAATGTCCACATATAGCAGGTCATCAAAGAAACCTCAGAAATGAAATCAAACTATGTTATCTAACTTCAATACTACATAGTTTGGAATCTATACTAAAGTAAAAACTGAAGTACATATTTGAAAGCAATTACAAACTACTAAATTCTCTTTGGATTGAAGAGGACGTTTTTACAGGGATTAAAAATACTTTGACCTGAACAATAAATTTGCAATAAATACAATGTTAAAATTTATGGGGTACAGCTAAAGTAGTACTGTGAAATAAATTCATAGCTTTAAATGTATTTATTAGAAAATAATACATTTTGAAAATAAGCCAAATAAGCTAAAATGATTTAAAAAATCAGTGAAATAGAGAATAGCAGTCTAAAAACAATTTTTAAAAAATGACTAACGAAACTAAAAGCTGGCTTTGAAAGGACCATTAAGATGCATAAAATCTGGGGGGAGGTATAGCTCTGTGGTAGAGTGTGTGCTTAGCATGCACAAGGTCCTGGGTTCAATCCCCAGTACCTCCATTAAAAAAATAAAATAAAATAAATAAACCTAATTACCTCCCCCCCTCAAAATAAAGTGGCAAAACTAGACAAATCAAATTTTTAAAAGATGCATAAAATTGATTAGTAAAAAGAGTAAGATGCAAATAAAATACAGAGTGAAGAGATATGATGACTGTCACAACATAGACTTAAAAATAATAAAATAATATTAACTATATAGCAATAATTTCAAAAACTTAGACAAACTGGATAGATTCCTGGGAAAACAAAGATTGCCAAATTTGGCAAAATAATTGAATAAACCAATAAACCTTAAAGACATTTACGTAGTTATAGAAGACTCCCTCTCCATTTTTGACCAGAGCTTCAAACTCAGTTTCATAAGAGTACTAATGAACTTTCCAGCAACAGATAATCCTTACCTTACAAATTTGTTGCAAAGAAAAAAAAAGAAAGAAAAACTAAAAGAAAAAAGACTGCTTAATTCACTTTATATGATTAACATAACCATGATTCAGCAAATTATAGTTCTGTTTGATTTATGAGTTTTAATGCAAAAATCTTAATTGAAATATTAACTTACTGAATCCAACAGTTTATTTAAAATAATATGATTAAGTTAAGCAATGCAAGGATGGTGTAACAATTCATTATTCATTCAGCAATTTCATTAATGTAATTTACCTCTAATGAATGAAGATTAAAGGAATGTGACCATCTCAGTAGATACAGAAACAAATCATTTAATACATTTCAGAACATTTCTAGCAAAAACTAAAATAGCCTTCTTAAAGCTATAACAGACATTGTGCTTAAATGGAGAAAACTTCTAAGCATTTCATATCAAATGGGAGCAACACTTTCATGACTAGTGTTGAGTGTATACTGGAGGTCCTAGCCAATCAAGTAAACATAGAAAATAAATAAGATGCGTAAGTGGTGAAAGGAAAGAAAGCAAAATGCTATCGTTTACAGCTGAGAAAAATCATTTACATAGAATTTACAATTTAATTTACAGTAGAATCAACAGGTAAGCCAGTAGATCTAATGAAAGCATAGTTTGCTACTGCTGTAGTCTGCTAGAAATGTAATAAAACATATGACATAAGTTTATAGCAACTAAAAATAAGAATTAATCTAACAGAATATGTAAGACTTCCATGGTAAAAATTTATGATTGCATTAACGAACAAAAGAGATGGCCTGAATAAATAATGAATGATCACGCATGTGAAAACATCACAAGAATGTCATTTCTCCCCTAAGTACTCTACAAATTCATTGCAAGTTTACTCAAAATTCCAGCAAGATGTTTTGAGAAACTTATTTATTCTAAAATGCATACGGAGGAATCAAGGTCTACAAATAGCTAAATTGGTTTTTTAAAAAAGAGAGAGTGCTTATCCTACCAGGCAATAATACATTACAAAGCCAGAGTGTTAGAACAGTTGTGATGTAAAGGAGAAACCATAAATCAGAAGAGGAAAAATGAATTATTAAACAGGTTGAAATGGGAAAACTACTTCAATGTGTATGGAAAAATACAAAGTTGGGTTCTTACCTCTCACCATGGGTCCCAGATTAACCTCAGATTCATCATTTATTCAATGAATATTTATTGAGCATCTACAGTGTGTGAAAGGCTTTTCTAGGCATTGCATGTATGTCAGTGAAAAACACAAAAGTCCTTGCCGTCATTAAAACACTAACTATAGAGGGTAGACATATAAAGCCAGTAGAAGGAAATGTAGGGTAATTTTTTTCATGATCTTGAAGTGGGGAAAATGAAAATAAAAGAAAAATGAAATAAAAGAAGGGTCTTGTATGGCTGGATCGTGATGAGTTAGGAACTAAGGAATGTGATTAACTCAACTCCCCCTACCTAAGTCCACTTAGATGACCACAGAGGGAAGACTGTTTGAATATAGGATAGCTCCAGTGGGCTAGAGTTCTTTCTTATATTTGGCTAAAACTGCCCTCCTATAAACACCCAGCCATTGGTCTGAGTTCTGCTGGCTGGCACTGAACCCAGCGAATCTTGCATCTTCTGTCACAGACCAGCACTGAAAAAGCTGCTGTGGTCTCAGCCTTCCCTCTTCCAGTCCCGCAAACCCAGATCTTTAAGCTGGTCTTCACGTGACCTGTTCAGGGTCTTCTAAAACATTTCAGGGAACTATAGCATGACATCCACATCAGCTATTAAATGTGGCTTGCTCGTTTGAGAAATGTGCTGGAATCCCACTGGGGACCATGCATCATATAATGTGCTATGCCCAGTGCTCAGGAAAAAAGGGAATTGCTTCTATGATACTTATAATGGAAAGCTCTTCTATGATAGCCTTGTTCCACTAGATTTTGGAATATATGAAGTTCAAACAAATCTCTGCTATCCAGAATGAGTGACTACATTTTATATGTTGGTTTATTTAGTCATTATTTAAGAAATTGTCACTGAATATATTTTCTGTGCCAAGGATTGCTGTGGGCCCTGACAACTGGAACATGCTTCTCTGTACCCTGGAGAAAGAATCAAAGACCCAGGACTGAACCCGGGGAGCAGGCTCGCTTCTCATGTCCTTTCCTGAACCAGCCAGAAGGACGTGTCTCCCTCAGCAGTCTGAACAAGGCTGCATTTCACTTTTTGTCTGCTGTGGATTGCGTGACCCAAGAATTCAGGATGGCTCATACACTGAGGTTCCAGCCACAATGTCTGCTCATGTTTCCTCTCTTTAATAACTTGAAAAGGTAAGGCCAGGGGGTGCTGAATGGTTCACTACGGTTTGAAGACGGGTGAGAGAAAGGGCGTAGAATCTGGTACATTCCACACTAATCAGGTCTTACTTTAAATCGTGAACTAGCAGGAAAATTTAAATGGCCTTAAAGCCAATGCAACAAACTCTTCAGGAATAAACTTCCAGTCATGTCTCTGAACTGGGCACAGCTCTGGGCAGCACACATTTCTATACGCTGTGGAGGATTCAAGGGAAGACCCAGCTGTGCTTTGGTGGTGCTTAAAACCTAGTCGGGACCAGAAACTACACGTGGGTTGCTTCAAAATCCCCATGTATGTCATGCTGCAGAACCACATCCACGCTGCTGGAAGTGGTTAGTGCATACATAAAATTAGGCAGAATCAGAGAGGCAGTGTTTGGCAGAAAGATCCAAGGTTAGAAAGAAGGCAAGTAGCCCAGGCTGGAGGGCGAAGGGTGCCGGAGTGGGTCAGGGCTCTCACCGTGACCGAGAGCAGCACAGGCAGGTGCAGAGAAGGTGCTGGCTGTTGGGAGCCAAGTCCCGTGCTGGTGCTGCGTTCATGTCCACCGCTGCAGGATGTCTACCGGACACAGCCAGGCTCAGCAGAGAGGCCAGGGCAGTGTGTATCCTCCTGCTCAGCCTCTCGTCTTATAGATGAAGAAACAGAGACCTAGAAAAAGGAAGCTGTCTGTCTGAAGTCATATAGCCACAGGACTGGGACGCAGGTTCTTAACTAGCAACCGGCGTGTTCTCTTCTGTGTGGAGCTGCCTCTCTGGTTGCCTGGTTAGAAGGAGGACATTAACCACGATATAGCGGGGGCATCTTTAACAAGTCAGGCTGTCCTACTCCAAGCAAGAAGAGTGAGAGGGGAAGCGGGGCTTAGAAGCTGCTTGTGCTGTGTGCATGGGAGGCGGGGACATGGGGAGTGATTTCTCTGAGGCTGGTGAACAGAACGTCTTCAGTCACCCAGACCAGGAGAATCCAAATTGTCCCCTAGAGTTTGGCCTTCCAGACCTACACCTGCAGGAGAAGCAAGGTCGCTGGTGAGAGCTGTCACCCCATCTCTTCTCTAAGTGCTTTGTCCAGTCTCTTTATCTTCAAGGCAAGAGGTCCACATAGTCACTGTTACTGTTCTCTGGGGGGAGAAAGCAGAAGGCCAGTTGTGAGGCTCAACACTCAGGAGTCACACTGACCAACACCACTCAGGGGAAGGAGACCTCTCCCCAGGCACAGCGTGATCTTGATCTTGATGCCACATCAGAGCGATGTCTTCAAGGGCTGGGGTACCACAGGGAGCTCTCCCTTAGGGGGTCTTTTTATAAATCAAGCATCAGAATTTCCAGCACCCAATGCCCCCATTCACCAGTAGAAAAACCTGTGCCTCGCTCAGAATGGGAACATCTGAGGCTTGTTTTAAGGAGGCCAAGTGAAGGGGAGGAAGAGGATGAGGGGAGGCGAGGACGCTCCCCCTTTGGTAGCTGAGGATTTGGGAGCTCGCTCTGCCAAGGCTGACGAAGCACGGACAATTGGTGTGGTGAGACTCTCACCCAATTCTTGGGGACAAACTCTAAAGGGTTCACCTCTTAGGATTTTTGGTTCTTTTATATTTGTGGAGACAAATACTACCAGAACTCCAAGCCCCCTCAGCAGCTCATCCAGGTTTGCCTAAGGATGCAGCACAGGTACATTCCTGGGTTTCTACTCTGCCTGGCTTTGCCTTTTACTTTCTGCAAGTGTCGAACTCCATCTGTAGCTGAGCCTATAGGAAGTGACTGTGTGTGTACATGGGTGCACACGCCTCTGCATGGGGGGAGGGGGACAGAGGAAACAATGGTGGGGGAGGGTTTCTTTCATAATTAAAAAGCCATAATTAACAAGCTTGGTCTTGTGGGGGAGGTAAAAAAGGTTGGTCTGGCAGCCTAAAGGGCAACTTTGCTGCAGACAGAGTAGAATGTGTGTGGGGTGACTGCACGGTCCCTTCTCCCTGGCTAGCACATCCGCACACCACCCCCATCACCTGCCCACTGATGACTGAAATACCTTTACTTGGGGCTGTAACCATACATCCCACCATGAGAAAACAGAGCTAAACCGTAAATGTCCCCGGAAGTCTGAGTTAAATGCAAACTCGGTGACAACTGACAGATACTAGATTCTTTTCTGAGAGCAGATTTCAAGGGTGTGTAAATAAGCAAGAGTAACTGTTTGGGGTGTGGTTTGGATTCTCTGCACTCATCCTGATGGTCTCTCATTTTCCACCATGGCTTAATACCTTTCGGGGTGTATCTGAAATAATTTATTCCCTAACACTATATAAATGAAGGCTTAGCAAATATTGAGCAAAATGTAACAGGATGAGCCTTGGGGAGGGAGTTGAAGCAATTTTCTCATTTGAAAGTTTTGCCTACTGACCATCTAGTCCCAAACCGCTGTGGTTTGCACAAGGTCACAGGACGAGTTTGAAGTCAGATCTTGGAGAGTTTCCAGGAACCACTCTTGCTCCCTGGGCTCTCCAAGCACAGAGAGCTCTATCTGTTTGCCCCTCCAGGAGCTTCAGGGCACCGCTTCCCAGCAAGATGGAAAGTGCTCTCAGTAGGATGAAGCTTTTCAGGGCTAACATCATAGAAAGGGGCAATTATCTGTACTGATTCTGCAAAGTAGGCCATTGGTGGAAATGGGACTTAAGTTCCTGTCTGACTCCCGTGTGAGAATTTTTACCATAAATACTGTCCAACTGTATCTTTGATGGTCTCCATCTCAGGCAGGGGCTGGTTCTCTTGATTGGCTTTAAAAGATGAACCACCAGCCCTTGATTGGGTTTTTCATACTTGGAGATCAATTCCTTTAGGTTCGGAAAGACCTGTCTCTTAGTGCCTTCCGTGGTCTGCAAAAGTGCAAGAAAGAAATCATTATGCAATTGTGTGTGAAAGGCGACACTTCTCAAAACAGTGGTTTTCAGGGCTGCCTCTGAGTGGCGAGCTGAACACAAGTGGCTGGCACTTGATGCGTGGGTGCTCACACCGCACACGATGCACACAAACCCTCCTGTTTAAAACAGAACTCTGACTTGAGCTACTTTGAGTAAAGAGGATTGACAGTGAAGGGCCCCCCACCTCAGTCTGCAGTGTGGAGTAAGCCCCCATCCTGGGCAAGTTGGGGCAGGCCCTGCAGATACACTGTGGAGGGCACCCTCTACCAGCTTGCACCAGCCTCTGTGTGCTGGCAGGCTTGGCTCTCCTAGGGGACTAACAGAGGCAGACTTCTGATGGGAGGTGCAAAATGTGCAGTTTACAAACTGGATGAATTCAGAATCTGTGTGAAAGGAAAAGACAAAGAAATCCCAATTTAAATTGAACATAGGAACGTCAGTGTGATTCAGGTAAATTGTAAATAGTTTTCTGTTGATCAGCGTAGAAACCTAGTTCAGTTTTCTGATGTGATCTCATAGAAATAATTTAAAAACAAAGAGCTTCGTCTCCTCTTAGAGATTTGACTTCCTTGATGATTGCTGATTCTCACGTGGCCATGGTGTTGGTCTGTAGGGAGGGGTGCTGATCAGAAGGCCAGCGTGCAGTGTGG